>NW_022639541.1:1112310-1122034 GCF_010583005.1 Odontomachus brunneus
ATATATATATATATATATATATATATATATATATATATATATATATATATATATATATATATAATTTTCCTTTTTTGATTATTGTAAAAATATCCGGGGGATACATTGCTAACGAATTGTGCCGACAGTGTTACAAGAATCGAGTAGTTTCTATATCATAGCTGTCTCGGTCGGCGGTCAAATTCGTAGATACGATCCGGGTGCTCACCTCGGATACTTTACTAACTGAGTACCCGGAGTTAAAAATACCATCGGTTATATCTTTCTCGTGGCAGCTGATCTCTCGCGTCAGCCGATTTCATCTCTTTCATTTCTCCGAATTATACTACGTTTATTAACCGTCACTGTTCTACTCGAATATCCGAGTGCTCATTCGTACCGTAATCAGATACTTAGATACCGACACGATCTGCTCACAAACATCTTTCATAACGATGCAACGTTAGGAACTACGCATTTGACCACGTTGCGTATTATTAGGGATTATTCAATATTCTCCCAATAACTTTTTCGTTCTTTTTTTGTTTTGCTTACTGGGCATGGACTAACGTTTCCATAAAGAATCTCTCTCTCTTCTCTAAAGAGTAGCATGATTTAAATTCACTTAAATATATTCAACTATATATACCCAGTAAGCAAAATATCAGTAGCACGCCGGCCGACAGCGGGTTCTGCTGCCAAAAATCTGTTAAACTTGACACTAGCCGGGTGTGTGTGTGTGTGTGTGTGTGTGTGTGTGTGCACATATATGTGTGTATTGTGTGTATACATATATTATAATGTTATATATATTATATTATCATATACAGGATGAGCTAATATAACTATTATTACCTTGAATATCTTTGAAACAAAAGACAAAGGTGTCCTTCGATCTTTGAAGCTATTCTCCTCAAGAAAAAGCATAATTAGAATAAAATAAAGAAATTTATTTTGGTTTTCTCCCAAATAAAAAATCTGAAGATCACCTCTGTTTCTTGCTTCAAAGATATTCAAGGTGACAGTAGTTATTGACTCAATCTGTGTACATTACACACAATATATATATATATTAATAAATACATGTTATAATATATATAATACTGTGTGTATATATACATGTATAAATTAATGTATCTCATTTTACACTACAGATGGTCACGAAGCGGAGAAGAACTGCTGAAGACGCTGCACTGTTCTGCGATCCAGCGCGCACAGATCGAAGTCGAACGTCTTCTTCGTGATCTCATATTGACCAGTCTCGGCGATCACCTGCACAACCCTCTGCAGCTCCTGATTGTCCTGCAACGTCATGATTTTCTGCTGCAGGTCCTTCAGTTGTGACACATAGTCCTCGGAGAAGACTGGCGGCTCGCTGAGTTCCGTGTCCACCAAGGAGGTATTAGTAGAATCGGGCGCCACCTGCTCAGCGTCGACCTCCATGCTCTTCTCCTCCTTGATCGCCTGCGACTCACGATCGTCCTTCTCTTTCTTCAAGTCCTTCTTAGTCTCTTTCTCCGCGTGATGAACGGGATCGACTTCCATTGCAACCGGGGACTGGCTCGACGAGACCGGCTCCAACGGCGGCGAGATCGACTGGTCGCGTTCGCTTTTCTCGCGTTTCACCTTGTCATCGCCTTTGCTCTCGCTTCTTCTCTTTTTCTTACGACTCTCCCGCTCTTCGCTTCTGCTCCTTTTGGACTTGTCTTTCCGGCTACGATCGCTCTTGTCCTTCTTCACTTCCATCGATATGCCGGGAGACAGGGGCTTTGCCGATTCCGCGTGTAGAGTGGGCACCACCGCGTGTTCTGGCTCTTTCTTCGCGACGAGCAAGGGTTTGCTCTCTGACATGGCATCGTCGTCCACCGAAGGCGTCGAGTCGCTGCTATCCCTCTCGGGAATCTCCGCGAGAAGGGTCGATAACGGATTTCCAAGCGGCGCGGCAGACACGTTGTTCGGCTTCTCGTTGCCATCCTTGCTCTTGTCGCGTTTCTCTTTTCTCTCCTTATCCTTATTGCTGTCTCTTTTGTCCTTTTTGTCTTTCTTTTTGTGTTTATGTTTCTGCCGGTCCTTGTCACTCTTGCCGTCCTTCAGTTTCTCCGGCTTCTCGCTTTTCTCCGATTTATCCACTTTTATCGCTTTGTCATCCCTCACCTTGTCATTTTCTTTCATTGGTTTCGGAGATTTCCTACCGTCTTTGGACGACTTGTATTCTTGGAGTTTCTCCTTTTCCGATTTTTCTACCTTGTCCGTTTTCTCGGGCTTCTTCTCAACGACTTTGGTGAGGTCTTTGACATTAGCTTTCTCCGTCTCCTTATATTTGTCCTTTTCCTTTCTCTCCTTGTCTCGATCCTCCTTGTCTTTCTTCTTATCCTTCTTCTTCTCGGATTTGGAAGAATCGACGATGTTCTTGGAGTTGTTCTTCGCCTTGTCTTTCTCCTTGTTATCCTTCTCTTTGTCCGGTACGATCTTCTTCGGATCCTTTTCCTTAGGCTTAGGAGATAGTGGTCGCTTTAAGGACGGCGGGAGAGGACTAGCCGATTTCTTCGTAACGACTGGAGATGCCGGTCTCTTGTTCGACGGACTCGAGTGACTTTTGTTGCCAGGACTAGGTGGTCTCTTGGGTTTTTCTTTGCTCTTGATTTTATCTTTAGAGCTATCTCTAACTTTTTTATCTTTCTTCTCATCCACCTTGTCTTTCCGGCTGTCTTTGTGGGGATTTTCCTTTGTTTTTATCGCTTTGTCTACTTTGTCAGACTTCTCGGTAAGACTTAGCGAACTGATTTTAGGAACTGAATTTTTCTCCGGCTGCGCCACCTTCTTGTTGTCTGGCGATATTTTGGCCGTTTTAATAGGAGTCCCAAAAAGCTCATGAAACGAGTTGGAAGTTCTCGACTCGGTGATGCGATGTTTCCTGGAGTCGCTGCTCAATTTCGGTTTGCCGATCATCCCGGATGTCTTCACGTCGCTCTTCTCCAACAAACTGTCTTTATTGAATAACACAACCTGAAATTATAAAATGTGATTTCAGGGACACGATATTACACACTGTTCCTCCAATCTGGTTTCACAGTGTAAATATTTTCCTTCACGACGCAAAATTTTTGTTCGTTTGTTTGCGAAATACAAATCTTACAAATTCTACAAATATGAATATTTACACATATCAGTATATACAACTGTATATAAATATTATTTATATATACTGATATATAAGTGTACATATGTACAAGTGTACATGTATATAAATATTATTTATGCGTATTGATATATAAGTATACAAATGTGCAAATATTAGCTGTAAAATGAACGAATCAGTTGTAAAAGCAAATTAAACTAACTCAGCCAAAATATCTGTATAATCACTTTAGTCCTACAAATCCAATGCTTGACAAAAGCTTAAAAAATCTCAAGATATACTTACACCTCCACCTTTCAATAATTTCTTTCTAAACTCCTCTGAAGGATTGTTGATCACCTCCGTGTGACGTAAGACATTGTTGATGGGTGGACCACTTTTCTGCAAGTCAAGATCGTATGCTATTTGGAACTTCTTGGGCTCATCCTTATTCTTCAGATAAATTTCAATCGGTATCAGAAAGCCAGCATATCCAGATTCCTTCACCACAAACGGCGGTTCCTTCAGTACTCTCTTAGGATTCCTGAACGAGTCGTGCAAGAGGAATACCACTGGAAAAATAAAGCAAATTGATTTGTGCAAAAAGCAACTTTAAGCTATTCTATTCTATTGGAAGAAAAGTAATACATCAAGTGATACGAAAAGAGACTCAGATAGATAAATGATCACGAAAGGACTTGGAAGTCTCATATTCAGATTGAGGCAATGTTGCTTGCTGACCTGGCTGCTTAACTTTGTTTTGCCGATAATCACGCACGTTTTTACGATGTTTATAAACAACAAACGACACAAAGAAGCTACACAAAGAATTGGAAGAGAGAAACTACAAACATGTGGCCATCTTTTTCCGGAAACACATGCGTCGACGACGCAATCACCTCGGCAGTCAGAGAATGCTAGAGAACGCAGCGTGCGTAACGTACCTTTGTCAACGTACTGATGAATATCCGCATTGTCCACTCCGCGCACAAACACCTCCCAGTCGTGTGTGTAGCCCTCAGGAGTGAGATGGGAACGTACCATCGACGCGTGTCCACACTCAAGCGTGACGCGAATTGCCATGCTCTTCGAGAAAGCTCGGCCTAAAGAAAAATCGACGGAAAAGCACGGATCGCAAAGACGCGCGAGGGGGATGGCTAATTCTGCGACAGGACGCCGTGATTCTTCGTGATGACTTCACTCATTCTCCGAAACGTCGAGAGACGCGGCTACCACAGGATCGCACGTGCGCTACACCACCGAAGACGCACCACCAACGACGGGCATCGTAGTCTAACGCGCGCAGGTTATGTTCACAGCAACAGTGCCTATTTCCTGATTCTCACAGCGGAATTCGAACGCATCGTTCAGCAACGGCTAGTTTTGTGTGAAAGTGCCGACCGTCCGAACAAACAACGATTGCTTGTGCCGTCGCGCGACTCACCGAAAATCCTCCACGAACAATTTCTCGTCTCGAGACTTTACTTCCTCACGCTGCGACAGTGCCAATCATCAACAGGTAAGTCGTATACTAACGAGAATGGTCGCCATCGTCCATAGTCGTCGTTATTTTAGCGAGTTGAGCCAGTGTAGCCAATCGTCGAGTCATCGAGCATGCGCGTTTCAGTGCAGGGACGCTTTTTATTGGGCGCATTCAGCGGAAAAAGCGCTCAGTGAGCAATCAGCGATTATTGGTTCTTACTGTTAGATCCCTAAATTTATACCAATTACATTGACGAATTACTCAACTATTGTGCAACTGTTGAGTTCGCTGAACGCACCCAATGGCTGCCTTCAAGGTTGCGTTCCAAAACTCTACTCGACGGGTAGCATTTAATTGACCAATAAAAACAAAGATAACTAGAATTTCTTCATCATGATTAGTGAATTAAATGTACTCTACTCATCGAGTAGAATTTTAGAACGCAGCCCAGTAGAGAAAGTTGCTTCGCACTGGTGTAAAATTCATGATTTCATTGGTGTGTATATTTTTAAGCCATTGGCTGCGTTCAGCAGAGAAAGCTGCTTTACACTGTTATAAAATTCGTGAATCTGATTGGAGATGCTCTTAATTTTGGTTGAATTCAAGAGCATGTACCAATCAGATTCACGAATTTTACAAAGATTCACGAACAGTTGCAAAGTAGCTTTCTCTGCTGAACGCAGCCATTGTTATAGGCCATCTATAATTGCGATTCGTATAAAGTTATGCAGGATTCACACCGCATCCGATGTCCGACGTACGACGTCCGATATCCAATAACAGAACAGTTTTCTAACATAGAATTCAATTCTCCATTAGAAAGCTATTCTTTTATTGGATATCGGATGTCGTACGTTGGACATCGGACGCAGTGTGAATCCTACATTAGTCAACTAAAATATATTATAAATTCCAATACTAACACAGATGTCTATCTTTTGAGAAAGAGTTTCCTTGTTTCCTCTTTTATCCTTGTCTGATTCATAGTATAGTCGAGAGTGGGGAGAATGTGATGCAATCCAAGTTAAAAGTTAAGCCAGCGGCACACGATGCTTGTTTTCGTGCTGGATTGCTTGCTAGATGGAAATACTCTGTTTTGATTGGTGTATTTCCATCCATCTTCAAAATGCACCAATCAGCAAGCAATCCAGTATGAAAACAAGCACCGTGTGCCGCTGGCTTTAGAGATAATATGAAAAGCAGTGATCACACACACACACACTGAATGGCAATGACTTAAGCTTATGAACGAAAATTTAAGATATAAAAAATATATATATCTTTTCTCATTTATTAGTATTCACTTATCGACTTATTAAAAAAAACAAAGCAAAAATGGTTTCTAATTCGGAGATTCAGCTTATATTTAGAAATTAAACGACTTAGCTTTTGGTTCAAACTGTACTAGATAAAGACAAAGCGCTATTCTATAAACCTACAAGCATGTTCTCTTTCATCCCGTAATACTCAAGAGGTAGCGCGTTCCAAGTAGTATATATTTCAATGTCACCATCAACCGATCGCCCAGAGTTAGCAGTCTAGTTAGTATATAGAAGTGTAGTAGAAACTAGCATTAAAGGAAAGCCATAATTGGTCTATACGGCGCTTTAAAGTATCTGAAGAGTCTAATCGCACCCTATATGTCTGTCTTGTTTCAGACAGGCAGAGCTGTATTCCAAAACTCTACTTGACGGATGGATAGTATTTTACTGACCAATCAGAACAAAGAGAACTAAAGCCAGCGGCACACAATGCTTGTTTTCGCGCTGTTCCTGCGTTCGGAAACGTCAATCGAGTACTCTCCCTCTCTTTTTATCTCACTCTTATATTTCGTTCACTCCAACGACTATCATCTAGTAGTGTGCACACAGTGTGTTTTTGAACGCAGCCTGTATTGCTTGCTGGATGGATATATTCTGTTCTGATTAGTGCATTTCTGAACATGGATGAAAATACACGACCAAAACAGAATGGGTGATTTCCAGTTGCGTACACTATTACACAAAACCAGTTTATTGGTTGCATATTATCTTACAAGATATTTTAGATAATATGTGACCAATAAACTGGTTTTGTGTACGTGTGTCAAAATGTGTTAAGCAATTAGAAAGCACTCAGTATTTTCATCTAGCGAGCAATCCAGCACGAAAACGAGCACCGTGTACTGATGGCTTTAGATTTCTTTATCATGATGATTGGTTGAATATTACTGTATCCGTTGAGTAGGATTTTGGAACGCAGCCCAGAGAATGCAGAATCCCTTATTTTCGCTAATGATGTTGCAAATTAAGCTGGTGGCACATAAAAAAACATAAGCAGTAAGACGTAAGCAGTAAGCAAATTGACCAATCACAATCATTGATTCTTCTTACGGCCCAAGAATCAACGACTGTGATTGGTCAATTTGCTTACTGCTTAAGTTTTTCTGTGTGCCACCGCCTTTAGTTCCAAAGTCTCTATTACGCGTCGCCACTTTCCTTCGTCACCAACTTATGGCTCTCGCAGCCCAGTGCAATGCGCGACGCGACACACGATATGTGACTAGCGATATCCAATGCGTATTGGTATTCCGGAAAAGCTGTACTGTATCATTGGATATCGCGCATCGCATATCGCGTGTCGCGTCGCAAATCGCGCTGGCTGCGAGAGCTATTAGTCGTGGTACGACTAATAAACGATGAATCGAATGTGACCCGCTTATCAAGTAGTGCCACTCAACGGGAGAGCATGATTTTTCTTTTAATAAAATAGAAATATGTAAAAAACGATAAAAAGATATATATATATATATATATATTGGGCAATGTTCCAATATTTTATATAAATATCTATCGATATAAATGTTATAGACAATGTTCTGCAATAGCAATCTTTTTTTATAATTCATTACTACTCAGATATTTTTTTTCGTAGACATGGCACGTATCTACGAAACGTATATTTGTACATTTTACATACACTTGCGGGCGATTCGCCTCACTCTATATAAAATTATAGCCGCTTACAGAGATGAGTATAGTCTGTGATCTCGACTTGTAAAAGATATAATTTTCTTTTTATTCAATATCCCCTACGTAAGAATGTTATGCAGAAGCTGTTGATAACGCACTATCCCAGTTTTCAATTTAGTTTCTTTTTTAAATTGAGCACATTGAATTCCAAAGTCATACGTGAAACCGATATCTCGGTTAAACTTGAACAGCATAGCGTTATCGACGCTTTCTGATAATGTAGAAAGTCGATTTATATTAATTATTATACAAATAAAAACTATATTTTATATCATCGAGAAGTTATTAAAAATTACGCTTTGACAAAATTTAGGATCCGACTGTGTACGCTACGACCGTCGCGTGGTCTAACTTACCGGGTATCATGGAAATCTTCTCCAATGTCTTTTTTCGTCGAGATCTCTGCTCCTGTTTGGAGAGCTGTATCAATTGGCCGTCTTTATGTTGTGCATAATATAATTCCGTGTCTTCTAAGATACGTCTTTTCGCCGCAGTTATGCGCACCTGTGAATAAAGTCATCAGTCAACATTGGATGAGATATTGTTTGAAAAATAATGATTTTTTAATTAGAGAAATAGAGATATAGAGTAACTAATAAAAGAGGAATTTAGAAAAATGTGAAATTAGAAGAAATAGAGATCGAAAAATAAATGAGAATCTCGTGCATTCCAAAACGATTTTTGAAAAACCTTAATTTTCAATTTATATCTCATATATATATATATATATATATATATATATATATATATATATATATATGTATCTTAATTATGTTTTAATTATATAGTACAATTATTTTTAATAGAATCAAAGAGAGAAAGACAAAATATCCCTCTTTATATTTTAATTTGCTTAACTCATTAAAATTGATAAATTGCTTAAAATTCAAAGGCACCATGAGACATTTTTATTCTTACTGCAAAATCCAAAAGAAGTTCACACAGGTGCTTGGCACTATTGCACGGCGGCCCCTCTCCTGAAACACCGCGTCTCAACAAGTCCTCCATCCTGAGCAACGTGAGCTCGTGCCTCTGATAAGCCTCGACTACTGGCAAGTTGTTGCTATTGCCATTACTGTTGCTGGACTCGGTGTGGCGCAGATTCTCCGCAGATTTTCGGCGGGTCTTCGATCTCGCGTCGTGGCTCTTTAGCGTGGTGTCGGCGCCACTGCTGTGACTCGGTAAAACCGCAAATTTCCCTACCACGGGATCGAAATTGTCGGAGATCCCGTCACTCGTCAAAAATACTATGTCGCCTCTCTCTACCTCCGTTATGGCCAATGTTAAGTTATTTAGTTCCGGATTAGAGCCGTCTACTGGGCCTAAGGCTCCTAAGGCATCTCGCATATCTCGCATGCAATGAATATCGTGAGATCCTCGCGTTATTTCTCGCACACCAGATTTCCTATTTCGTTTTTATATAAGAGACAATTATTGAACAGAGTTGAAACTTGTTAAAATCTAATAAAAGAGAGAGAACTAGTTTTAATTACAAAGCAGTGATCTCCAACAGTTCTCTTTTTTGAGCCTGTCTCAAGTAAAGAACAATTATTCTTCAAACAAACACTGTGCCAACAAAATTATCTCTCTCTTCTACATAATAAAGAGTACATACCTCGAATAGACATAAGCCAGACTATCACCAACATTGCAGGTACAGGCAATATACTTTTTGTGGCATATATTTGTATCAGTACTTGAGCTTGGCAGTGGAAGGATTGTGCATACTGTTAAGGTAGTGAGCATTCCTTGTTCCTGAAGGATCAACGAATGCGCGGCATGGAATGATCGCAGTAACGCTATGAACACGTCCCTAGTCGTTGTGGTTTCGCTATTGATAGATGGACAAAATAACGCACGGTTCAGGTATTCTATGCTCCCGTGAACCGCGGATCTGGCAGCTATACTCGCTTTTGTACCTGAAATCGTCAATACCATTTATACATTTTAAAATATTTCTTCACACAAATAATTTAATATTTCTTTACTCCTTGATCTCCACTCACCCTGGTCAACTTTAGTAAGAGAGATCAATTTAAACGAGCTATATATATATATATATATATATATATATATATATATATATATATATATATATATATATATATATATATATATATATATATATATATA
>NW_022639541.1:1122044-1180081 GCF_010583005.1 Odontomachus brunneus
TATATATATGTATATATATATATATATATGTATATATATAAAAACAAGGTTCTTAGATATACAACCAAATGAGAGAAATACTAGTGAGACAACCAGTCGCGTTGTTGGTGCAAATATTTAAACTATAGGAAGATAACAATGTGTCTAACGATTTGATTGACTTTTACCCCAATTGACACCGTCCGCGAGAGCCAGTATGGCGGAGTTCGGTCGCGCTACAATGCCAAAGCAGTCGGCTATCGGTTCCCCGTTGTTGGTGTCGTTAGTAGGATTCTTCTCGTAAAGAGTCGTTGCAATTCCGTAGGCGCTTTCGTGGGGATTAAACCAATCGGCGACTCCGGCGACCGTAACGTTGGACGTCGTTGATCCTGAAAGAGAATTGCATTGTCAATTTTGAGCGAAACAATCTCATTAATAAATGTCGTTATTCTCGACTCACCGCTTCTATACTGCTCATTCTGATCTAGCATGTCAATGTAATCAATATCGGTATCACTAATACTTAAGTGCTTTTGCTGAAGATTAACTGCCGTAAGGCCACTATCGGGACCAGTGTAGGCTGTAAATATCTCTTCGTTCTCTTGAAAGTTGTCGAGTTGTTTGATAGGCAGTTCTTCCGGATTTCTGCCATGCAGAATCGGTGGTCCTTCTTGTTTCGTTTCTAGCCTAAAAAATGTCGATTTATGTAAACACGTGTCGGATATAATGATGTATGTTGTTACACACCCTTTACATAGAATCTGTAGTGTGGAATATAGCTAAAAACAGGGAATAATGTTTAAATGTTACATGAAGAAATTGTGACTATTCCAGAGAAGAAGATGGAAATATAAAACAGAGTGGTAAAATATAAAACAAAGCTGATTTCTCAAACAATTGCTGTGATCTATCAGTAACTGAAATAAACAACCATTAAGATCTTTATCGACCACCAAAGGAGTCTGGAGTCAGTGCTATATTGTTCATAGTATTACGAGAAGCTGTTTTTTTCTGTCTTGGTCAATAAATCTAACATATTAGTTATATAGTATATCAATTAGTATATTAATTAGTAAATTAAAATTTTAAATTATAGAGTTAGTTATGTGAAAGTGTTTTTCCTATTTTGACATTTCTTTGAAAAATAGAAATCCCACCTATATTCCCACCTTTTCCCCTGTAGAAAGCACTATACTATACTAAAACATTATTTAAAACATCATTCTATTTATCATATGAAAGATTTTATTGTATATAACAAGGATTTTTTGCAAAACAAATATAATATCAAGCATATACATTGAAGTAAGTTAGCTGTGTCTAATTATGTTAATTTTACCATTAACTCTGATATTTACCCACTCAAATAGCGTGTAATGAAACAGCCACCAGAGAAGTCCTGAGTCAATGATTGAGGGCTTTTAAGTGGCTGCTCTCCATGACCAATACTCTCCACAGCTCCGGCCAAGTTACTGATAGATAATTGGCGCATGAAGCCGGCAACTTTCTTCCGTAAACTTGGCATCTTTCAAAAGAGCCCAAAGGTACAGCAATTAAGAATGTTAATTATTGTCTAACATTACTTCACCCAACTAAAGGGTCATACCATGGTTATAACTGCCGTTAACAGGTCTCACTTTAAACCTGAAAAAGTTTACAATAACATATTCTAAGACCTTACATCAGATAAAAGTTGTATTATTAGATATATCCAATACTATAGCAGACTGCAATAAATAATTTCAATTTAAGCATAGAAACTAAATAAAATATATAAAATAAACTAATAAATTAAAAAAAATATTAAACTAAATAAATAAAATAATAAACTAAGTACTAATTAAATAAATAAAGTAAATACAAAAGAAATGTTCTTAATTATTTTCCTATACATTTCTAAAAGGTTTTTATAGAACAAAACTTTTGTTTCTACATCAGTTCTGCTTTTTCATTTATCACAATCTACTTTAGCACATTTAAAAAAACAGATATATTATGTCTAAAAGATAGAGATAATGACAGTGATAAAATATTCCTTCGTTCTTAAAAGGACTATCACAGTTTTCTTAACACTTAATGTGACTTATCACATTTTTCCAAAATGACGCAAAATCAGAATAAGAATAAACACATCATATAACGGCTGTAAGATAGAAAAAAATCGAGAAAAGAATCACAAAGAAGACAAGATCTGTTAGGAATCGAGTACAGTTGCAAGTGCATGAATATTTATGGTAACTGTATACACTCGACATCTAGAGATGCATTTCTTACTTCTCGTTTTACACCTTATCTCTCCCGAGTCCAAGTGCAGCGAGACGCTTTGACACTAATATACATTATCTTCCTAAACGACACCATAAGACTTCGAATATTTATGCAACTTGCAAATGCGTCTAGACTCCTCGACGGCCTCGATTTTTTCTTCTTAACTTCACGTCTGCTTCACAGCCGTCGCGTCCGTTTAATGAAAACTCGCGGATCTCTCTTTGCCTTGCCACCGCGAAAAAGTGACACACGTCGTGTCCACGACGACCAAGTCACGTCGACGGCGGAAAAGTTACCTGGAAAAATTCTCACCGTACAGGGAGTGAGATCACGACGCACACTGGCCGCACAAGCCCATCTTATTCCACTTCACCGCCATATTGGCGGTGTGTCAATAACCAATCTGACTACTTGTGGGAGGCACGGGGAAGCGAAGGAGACGTGAAAAAGCAACCACGACGACGGCGATTACGGCAGTGATCACGGCAGCGAATGGTCGCCGGCCGTCTCTCGCTCTCGCATCGCGCTGTACATGGAAATCAGAGCATTGTTCGCGCGGTCGCAATTAATATGGGCAATAAAGTAGATTCAGCGGATGTCACGTTCCACCACGTCCCTATGGAGGAGATAATATATGCGCGTAAGTGCGTGCACACGCACGCTTACGTCGAATGAAACGAGGCCGAGGGATATCTCGGAAATTGCTCTGATCTCGTGCGAGATCAGCTGTCGGCACGAGGAGTGTGTGTGTGTGTGTGAGAGAAAGAGAGAGAGAGGGGGAGAGAGAGTACGTGTGGTCTGGCAATTGCGTTACCGTCGCTTGCGCCGCCACTACGTGTGTGCGACGTGATAATGATGACGACGACTACGACTACGACGACGACGAGGGCGACGCGGTGACACGGCTGCGCTCTTTTTTTGGTCTGTTTTGACATTTGGCGAGTCAATATGGCGTCGCTGTGACACATGAGAGTCCGCAACTTTCGTGGTTACCTCGACAAACCTTCGCCCGCTCTCGCGGAGCTGTTCCGCGTGACCCAGTACGCGCGGATAATCGGGTGATCTCGTCGAGATTGACCGCCTCTTGGACATCTTCGACGACGGCACGCGGGAAGCGTCGCGAACTCGCGAGAGCGATAGAGAGAAAGAGAGAGAAAGAAAGAGAGGACGAGAGAGACCTGCGGTTTACTCACGATTTCAATGCGTGTTTCGCGACGGTAGGTAGTGCTTGGATCTCGCAGCGAGAACGCCCGTCCGCGCGTTGTGCCCTATGCGATTTTACATGCGAAATTATTATTACGTAATCTACATGCGAAAAATCCTAATAGAATAAGATGCCAGGTGAGAAGAGCGCTCTCGCTCTTCTCCGTTGACGTTCCGTTTTCGCGATAGATGAGAAAGCGCGTACGGTTCTTTCTTCGGTAGTACAGTTAGCTCTTTCGTGCGATTCACGTGACACTATTTTGACGTGTGCAGCTTCGCAGACGGGGATTCTCGTTCTCTTTTTCTCGTTCGTGCGCTACAGCGTGTCACGGTTCCCGTACGATTCAGCGTACGGGCGGATACAATTCCGTATTCGGACGTATCGTGGGAGTGAGAGAGAGAAAGAGAAAGAAAGAGGGAAATTAAGGTTAAGAGGGAATAAAAGGTGTTCACGGATTTTCTCCGTTTGTGCTGTATCCAAGGTATGGGATCGTGAGTGCGAGGAGGCACGGTGCTCCATAGGAAGTCAATAAAAGAGAGAAAGCACAGAGAGAGAGAGAAAAAGAGAGGCACACAGAGACAGCACGAATGACAGCAGAAATATAAGATGTTTGAGTCTCCGAGAAGTCTCCAAGAGGTGTGCATCGACTTCATCTGCGGTAACGTTCTAGGCTTATGCGAGGTACATCTAGGCGACGCGAATGTGCACTCCCCAGGCGCCACGGTTTCCGGTGAGTGAGTTCCCGCGAACGTAAGGCGAGAAGCGTCCACCAGCTCTTGCGCGCACTCCCGCCCGCTCTGCGGAATTAAAAACTGTATAAGTTTTAGATCGACCCGATAACTGTACAGTGAACAATAATAGCACAGAAGAATTCGCTTTTGATACTACAACAGGTAGAACATCGTCTAACGATGCTCCCACCAGCTCCGCGACTCGGCTTACCTTTAGGCATCCGGACGCCTTCTTGCCGGCCGAGGTGTCCGAGCAATTATTATCCAACCTATGTGAGAAGAAAACATTATCCGACCTGACTATCACGCTCTTTGACTCCAAGACCACTAGGCTAAGGTGATGATATGAGATT
Organism: Odontomachus brunneus; assembly: GCF_010583005.1. Taxonomy (NCBI): domain Eukaryota; kingdom Metazoa; phylum Arthropoda; class Insecta; order Hymenoptera; family Formicidae; genus Odontomachus; species Odontomachus brunneus. The sequence continues at coordinate 1,126,580 of NW_022639541.1, forward strand.
CTTAGGTTTGTTCCTTTTAGATGAACTAAGGCCCAATAACTGAACTAATAAGAAAGAGATCAGTTTTACATTTTTACAATGAGGAATTAATGATTAGAACAACTTTTATATAAGATTTTGGCTTGTCAGAAAACAATAGGAAATAAAATTCAATTTATAAATATTGTAACTTTTATGAGATATATCAGATAATGCTGAACCAGTAATTGAACTGAAAAAGGAATCACGTCCCAATTACCAAATAATATAGACTCAATGATTGAATGCTCATTAAATAATATTACAAATTGGTATAAAGAAATGTCTCTTCTTTTCTCTTCTTTTGAAAACAAAATTTCAAAGACTTCTTTTGGAAATATATATTAAATACAAGTATATTATTAATGTTTCAATCACTGGAACATCATTCAATTACTGGGCCATTTACTTTAGGTTGCACTTTTTGTCTTTAAAGTGAAAAAAATATATAATTTAGCATTGAAGGGAAAAGAAAGAAATTTCCAGCGCAGCACTAGTTCAGCTAAAGAGAACAGACTTCTTGTGTGTTGCTCTCTCTGTGTTACACTCGGCAGAGGAATATAATTCACGTGTACTCTGCAATTGGTTAATCTCTCCTTCTTTCTAGGCACGTACGGCTGAAAGATGCGTCGACATTATCAGCTAAGGGCTTGAGGGTTCTCAAGCAGCATAAAGTTGTAGATTTAATAGTAAATGGACTTAAAATCACTGTTAACGATTTAATTAGCTGTTTAGGCGATTGGAGTTTACAAAATCTTAGGTCGCTAAGCGTAGCTAAAGGAAGCTTTATGGATTGTTCAAGGTTATTATCGAGCTACACTCTCTTTCTTGTCTGCCTGGTCTCTTTAAGTTGATCTAGAGAGACCCCCGTGACGATTGATATTTATATTCTTTGCACACGTTTCGTTTTATAGGCATTGTGTGGTAGTAACGTTAAGCAAATTGAGGGCACTTCATACCTTGAATGTCTCAGGAACAGAATTTAATAAACATGGCTTGGACATAGTAGTCGAAGATCTTCCCCTTTTAGAGAGCTTAGATATATCTTGTACGAGAGTCGACGATATAACACCACTAAGGAAATGTAAAGATCGTTTAAAGACATTAAATATGTATAATTTAAAGATAAGCGGTTGCGGTAACCTGATACCAGTGTTACTGGAGCTGAATGAATTAAGGCATTTAGACATTTCCGACGAGAAAGACGCACATGCTTTCGAAGTGTTCGCACCTGCTAGGCCAAAAATAACTGACTTTTTAAGGGCTCTGCATTGCATGCCACATTTGACAACTTTAGACTTATCAGGTGAGTAGTACAGTGTTTGCACAGAGCTACCTGACAATATATATAATATTCTGTAAAGATTATTCTGTAATTCTTTACGACGTAATTCGTAAAATTGCCAGTTAATTAGTAGCATAATATAACTTAAAATATATTATTAAATATATATAAAATGTATGAGATACTGATATATATTTACTGTTTAGGTAAAGATGACATAAATCCAAAAGATTTAAAAAATTTCATTGCGTCACACATGCACCTGAGGTTCCTAGGACTAGTGCATTCTGACGCTTGCTACGACGAGAGTTTCATAGATGCAACACACGAGAATCACAGACCTGAACTTGTTGTAAGTTGTCGTAATATTAACAAGTTAATTGTGCAACCGTACATTATCTCTAGTTATGTTCTAGTATATAAAAAGATTGGAATTGACTTTGTTGTATCGTACTTCTTAATCTTTTCTGGATATGTGCAGTGGCATTATTGTTGAAAGCAGTGTACATTGTTACTGTTATTGTTATCTCTTTTTCAATCTTTCACAACGATACTGTTATTATTATATGATTGTATATTGCACCACGTTTTATATTGAAAAGTATACACTTTGTTGTACTGTACATGTCATGAAAGGATTATTATAACATGTTTGATGTCATTAACTCTGTTGGTACGTTTATTTTCTCAAACGTATTTTCCACAATCAATTTCCATTTGCAAATGTAGAAATTACTATTGATGGTAAAGTCAAACTGTGTAATAGGTAATTCAATCAATTGAAAACGATATTAAACGTTCGCTCGATCAGAAAAATTCAAACAGGGTAATATACATTGTGTCTATCTTTTGCTTCAGATCAGTGGTACAGCGACAGAATCTCAAATTTTGGAAGCCCTTAGAAGGTACATATACAGACCTATATACCTTCAGAAATGTCTATTTAACTTGTTCCGTTTAACACCAAACTTTCTCGAGCCACGAGTCGATGTGATAAAATTAGTGTTACCTGGCATGAGAGAGCATCCGCAGGAGTTTCGTGTACAAATGGCAGCTACCGCATGTATTTATAATCTAACAAAGGGTGAATTGGCCCTCATGATTCATCCATCGATACTTAAACAGATAGTCGAATTGACATTGTTGGCAATGGAGTCGTATCCGAATAATCATCAACTTCAAAAGAACACTCTATTGACTCTGTGTAGCGATCGAATCCTGCAGGATGTTGCATTTGACAAGTATAGGTAGCTATGCATCAATTTATAATCTAATCATAAATTTTCCCATGAACTGAGATTTCGATATCTTTCAATCCCGCGAAATGCTTCTCGATATTTTGTGTATTACTTGTTGCAATACGCAAAACTCTCGACAACAACATTACAAGTGGTCACGGAAGCGCAATCTTTTTGTGAATGGAAGTTGATCATGCAGTGCAAGAGAATGTTGTACACACAATTAATTAGTTCTTTGGATTTAGTGATACAAATGTCGTATTGATATGTCTCTACATTTTCGTTGTATGTAAAAACGTTCAGATTTTATACATCTAATTTTACTAAGACAGTGTTAAATGTTTTAGTGAAGGAGCATATCGTTTTATTGTAATATTCGCTTCTACCCGACGGCGTCTTGATTTTACTTAGGCTCATGATTATTTACAGAAATTCTTATTCGCGTTTATGTATGGTATAATTGAAATTAAATTATTATTTCATAATAATGATAATAATATTGCTCTTGATATGTAACGAATAGAATGTATTAAAGAACATTTACATAGATCTTTTCGCACGTGCAATATAAGCGAAGTATCGTAAGTTGACAAAATTATATCTACGTTGGACAGGTATTGAAATTTCAATGCAATGAGTGTAGAATAAATATTCGGACGGCGTGCACACAAAGCTGAAAGGCTGCTTTTGATTTGGCAGGTGTGCGAGATTAGTTATGAATTGCTTGTCGACGTTTGATGACGCGTCTATGAATCGAATGTCTGTGGCGATCTGCTCGATATTGGCCGCGAAGATCTCGACGGTGGAGACGTCCATGCTCGGCGCACAGCCGCAGTATATGCTGAAGCTGCTCGCAATGGTCAGATCGAAAGTCGAGTCCCGAATAGTGGATATCACGATGAAATTTACATTGAGCGCTCTGTGGAACTTGACGGACGAGAGCGCCGTTACGTGCAAAGTCTTTCTCGATGAGGGCGGAATGGAATTGTTTCTCGAAGTGTTGGACAGCTTTCAAGGAGAGTCCAGCGTGGAGACTAAGGTTCTCGGTTTGCTGAACAATATCGCGGAGGTTCGTATATGAAGTATCTTTAATACTAGTCTGATGCAAATGATTTATGTCAAATAAAATAGAGCACATTCAATAGTAACTCGTGAATCTTGTGCTAAAACACACAATAAGAGAAATGAATAATAATGATACGCTACGACGATGCCGCGATTTAATGTAATGTTCTCTCGCGTTGAACATTTCAGGTCGACCACCTGAGGCCACGGCTTATGCAGCCGCGATTCATTAAAATGCTTTCGATGCTGCTTGATTCCGAGCATATCGATGTGTCTTATTTCGCGGCCGGCATCGCCGCGCATTTGCTCAGTGACGGTGCTCAGTCTTGGTACAGTATGCCGTCGCAACCGAGCAGGGAGCAATTGTTAGACCAACTGGTTCACGCTGTAACTCACTGGCAAACCCCGCAAGGCGAGATGGTTGCCTATCGTAGTTTTCAACCATTCTTCCCGCTGCTACGCTGTACAGACGCATATCCAGTTCAGCTCTGGGCGGTGTGGGCAATTCATCATGTTTGCACAAAGAATCGTAAGTCTCCTAAAAACATCGTTTTAGATTGAAAAAAAATGTAACAACTTAACGATGTGATATGCAAGTAAAATAAAGAATCTCTATATACTTTATACTAATAGAATCATGTTTTTTATTATAAAATAACAATTGAATTTTTTCTGTTATGACAAATATAATTTATTTTGGAGAAAAAGAACTGTTGATATAAGCAATAATAATTACGTTTTTTTTTCAGCTAAACGTTATTGCGTGATGTTGATCAGAGAAGGCGGAGTAGAAACGTTAAAGCAACTGGAGAAAACTCATACGGAGTACACGACACAACCGAACTTGCAAAGTCTATGTCAATCGATTCTGGAAACGCTCGAATTAAATTCTTAACGATAGCTGTTGCTTTTCAATTTAAAAGTTAAATACCGCATGGTATTCTAGTCAATGTTTATCTTAATGCAATCCTCTATATCCTGTTCTTTAGACCAAATGAATTTAAACAAAAGAATTATATGGCCATGGATATTTATATCACGGAGACAGACTGCAATCAAACACGACAAACAAATAAGTCCAAAATATTTTAATTGCAATCGAGAGTTAGTAAAACTGTGGCTGAACTCGCTAGATCTGAGAATTGAAGATCTGAATTGAGGAATAAATATAAATAAATAAATAAATAAATAAATATATATATATATATATATATATATATATATATATATATATAGTATTGTTATATATAAGATTAGTTTCGGAGAGACGTTTAAATTACTTATCAATAGGTATAACGGAATAAGCTAATAGGTATAATGAATTTATTACTTTAAAATAAAGTACATAACTTTTAACGATACGATATAGAGATATTAAATTAAGGAGCGGAAGAGCATAAGAGTGAATTTACTTAAAGAGAAAAGGGAAAGTATGCGTGTTAATTTATCTTCGTGGACAGTTGTGTTATTATTAATGCTTGCACTAATGTTTATAATACATTTTAAAGTCTTGCGCGGACATAATGTCGTGTTTATAATGTTCCAAGGTGTTTCTATGATTTATTTAGTAAGAACGCTTCGATATGGCTTGTGTATTTCAGATTCTAGTCTAATTTCTATTTTAAATTGTACGATTGATTTGAATAATTGCGGATGAATTGACGGTATATGAATTGTATAATAGATATAAGGAAAAAAATAATCGAACTAAGTTATCTTTTTTATGCGGTGCTTACTGTTAACGGAAACTTTGCTAACGAATAATTAAATAATTAATTTAGCATGACGAAGCGACTAAGAGAGAGAGAAAAACAAAGAGATACATTAATGATATATTGAATGTAGAGCTGCTGCTTCTGCTGCTAAGGGATAACGACAGTTTACAGACAATTTCTAATGGATTTTCTTTTAAAAGAAAGAAGTAAAGTTTGATCTAACATTAAAGTTTAAAATATTGCAAGGAATATGTCGTATCAGATTTTCGATGAAAGGAAATTGTCGCAGGATTAGACAAGGAGCCTGTGAATTCAAAGAAAGCGTAGTCAAACACCCTCCTAAGTTCAACTCATTGACTGCTATGTGTCTTCTAAAGGTGATTCGATGCCGTGCCTCGAATTGATTTACACTAAAACATAACTAATTGCATGTAACTACAACAAGCAGTTAATGAAATTAGCTGACAAATATATGTTTTGCGAGTAATATATACAAGCTTCTCTATATACTCGTTTGGAGACGTTTTTTTGTTGTTAAGTTGTAACAATGTATCGATTGGCCACGATTGCGTGTCACTATTAATGAACTTGTATAATTGATAAATTTTGATATTAGTTCGCTTAAGTTGCAGAACAAGATCCATGTAAATCGGCATAGCAGTCAACGTGCTGACGCATAGCATGAAACTCTAGACTGAAGTCTTCAATAATACATATAAATATGTACATACTTTTCAAATGTGTACATACTTTTACAAGTTACGCTAATCCTTGCTTTGCTACGATTCCGCGAAGTAACGGTACACGTGTACGCGCGATATAAGATGTTATAAAGTAATTATTATTTTGTTGAATGTGTGTCATACTTTTTAATACTTCAAATTCAGATCTTCAATCTATTTTGTTAACAATTACACTTCACAATGTCTTCATTACTAAATATAAAAAGAAACGTTTTTAAAAATTGATTGCGCATTATATGCCTTCAGAGATTATACAAAGAAGAAAATGAAATCCGAGAGTTTGTAATAAGAGAAATACATTTTAATATTTAGATTATATCTGTTATTAAAATATGATGAATTTATATAAACGAAATTTATTCTTCTGATATCATTACATGTTGATCTAAAATGTAAAAAAAGAAAGCGTCAATTTGGACTGAATGTTAATAAACATACTATGCCAGCCTCTATGTGTTGTGCAATCTTTAAAGCGCCTCCTCATTTTTCTTAACCGCACTGTCGTGTATTAATAATGATTTAAATAATAAACTAGGAAAAATATCAAAGAAAGAATCTAAATGTTAGATTGAACAGGCAGTAATCTAAAAGTGTGTACAAGTTCTTTTTATGTGGAGGTACACAAAGTTCCTTACGTGAGCCAAGAAAATCTTTATTTACCATCCATTCATTTACATTTTTTTTTTATAATACACATCTCTTAATTACTTTTTTTCTTTTCCTTAATGAAACTTAAAAATTGTTCATGAAATTTGTATCATTAGCACTCAATTGATGCTGATGCTGCACCGCACCTGCAAAATACTTAGCGACATGGAAGTAACATTACGAAATGTGGCTCGAACGATTAATGTGTTGAAACTCGGCACTCCCCCTAACACTTTAGCACAGTCTCAGAAACGTGAGGTTTTACACGCATTTTACAAGTTATTAGTAGCAATAATGTTTCAGATAGAATTGAGGATGTATAGTTAGTTATTGAATAAATGAAAGTTGCTTATGACTGTGAAAGAATTACACAAATGCAGCGCGTGTCGTACAATATGGAGCGGTGTTAAATTAATAATTCGCTTGTCGCAACTTTCACTTATCATGCATACAAATTCACTACAAATTATAGTTATATGATATTATTCTAAACATTCACTTTGTAGTTCAATTCTTTTTTTCTCTCTTTCTTTTAATCATCGTCTTGTGACAACACTATAATGAAATCGAAGCGACACGGTGCACTTTTTATATCGAGAGTAAGCGACATAAACATATATAGCAACAGTAAAATAATGATCCATTAAATTATCGATATTGGATAATTTCTTGTTCTATTCGCCATGATATATCCGCCGTGTATCAGCCTTAATAACACGTATAGATATTACACTAGATTATCCCTACAATTATATATTATCTGTATCGTTTTATATAAAAAAGAGACTACGCTATAATACGAACATGCTTATATATATATAAACCTTGATGCCATTGTTATTAATTTTTATCTCTTTATATCAAAGCACTCTCTCTCTCTCTTTCAGCTTTTTTAGTTTCAAATGCATCGATTTTTCGGGAATTTTTATATATATCTTTAAAAGATGCTACGTAGGAACGGGTCTAAGTTTAATATGCACTTTTGAATTTCAGTCAATTCTTAGTAGATTTGTGTATCTCTCGTTTACCTAGTATTTATAAAAATTATTTATTCGTTTAACGTACCCGTGAAGAACTTACTACAATCAAGTAGTGTAGGATCAAGTACGTACCAAATCATATCGTCATCGTCGATGTGAATACAATATCTCTTGCGAATATTTTGAAATATAACCAAGTATTAGAAGCTTGTATTTTCAAAGATGATTAGATTACACACATCAACATCATTAAACACTTTTATACTCTAATATAGTTTTTAAAGGTTCCATTACACTATAGAAAATCTCTATTTTATTGCACATACTGCACTTCGACAAATACTCAAAAGAGATATTTATCCAATACAACACGGATGCATCGACACCTTTTAGAGCGTACCTGATCCCCCACGTCCGAAGTCCATTTGAGACGATCTGTGACTCGAGACGGGATCCGGAGTAGAATTCTACTTGTAAGAAAACATTTGAAGAATCGGGATTACGTTTTACAGATACGTGTACACGCGTACGTGTTTCTGCAAATCTTCAAGTGTTTTCCGCGTTACGCGTAAAATTATAAATAAAATTCTATCTCGAATGCAATCGCGAATTATAGGTCGTTTTCGAAGTGGACTCAATAGTATATAAAGATAACAATTTATGTGAGTCACGTACTCAGAATATAGTTGTTTTTTCGTGAATAAACATTTAATATTCATACAAAATTAATGACGTAGTGTATACTATTGAACTTTTTATATATGTAACTTGCACATGAATATAATGTTATTACGGCAATCGAATGCTTGATCTAACTTGATCGTGTAAATTTAACTCAACTCTAATTAAACTTGATTATCTTTATCTCGTTTCGTCTCTCTGTTTGCTACTATAATATATAAATATTTTATGCTTCTTCACACAAAATATACAATCGAAGTATATATATAAAGCATAAAAATAAGTAATTCTGAAAAAGATCCCAAGGCTGATACGAAAAGTCTAATTGGACTCGACGGAATTTGGCATACAATTTCTGAAGCTCTAGCCAGACTGATTGAACTACAATAGTGAATGATCGCTGACCTACATCTGTAGTTTTATATGATGATCATTAAATCAAATATCTTTAATTGTGCCCATCTTTCTCCAATCTTTATTTTTTCTTTTGACATGATGTTTTTCTTTCTCTTTTTTTTCCCATCGTATCTGTTTTTTTTTCTGTGGACATATGATAAGAATTTACTTAAATATCTCAGCCGTTTCTCAGTGGAATGCATGATGACATGTGCTTGTAAGTTTTTTGTGAATCGTCAAATTTTCCACAAAAAAACTTACAATCCGTAATATTACGTCTCACAAGGCCATATTTAAACTTTCAATCTATACACACACAAGCGTGTCTCGTGTCAACTGACACTGACAACGCACTTGTTCAATTAAAAACAGTAAACAATTGAATATCAAAAAGTAAAACGACGATTTTTATCTTGTAATTTCGCATGTTATCGTTCAACAGTATAGATTTCCTTTATGGCCAAGTGTCAGTACTAATGTATCTAGATATATCTCATTATATCCAATAAAGTCCATAGGTAATCGTGAACTTCTTCATGACTCTAGTTTTATTGGATATACAAATTATTTGATTACAAATTTGACCATGTAGATACATCAGATTAGTACACCAAAATGCAAGTCAAGTAATGATCACTGTCAATAAATTTGCTGCCTATGTCGCGTTAAGGAATGACCAGCAAAGTATATTCCTCGTTTTAATTTACCTTTACATCAGTAGATTATTAGTAGTTATCCGAGCCGCGTTATTCAACATACGAATTAATTTGTTAGTTACAACTTTGTCGGATTTATTACGATTCAACTACTTCTGGTCCTTCCTTGAGATATAGTAAAATGTACAAAGTTCATACTGTTCAAAGAAACGCTCTCGCTACAATATAAAATACGACTTTGTAACTTATCATCTTTCCGTACTATTTTAATAGGTTATATTTGAAAGGTTAAAAGATGCTTTCGACGATTAATGGCGAGTAAGTAGTATAACAGTCAACTAGTGATTTTGTAAAATTCTCATTATTGAGAATCTTTCTTTGAACAATAAACGAATGTTACGGTGTGCATGGTTTGAAGTAAAAACTTACCTTGACATTTGTAGAATGTTGCCGTACTTTAAAATGGTCAATATGGCATATAATATCCGCGTCTGTAAGTTCTATAAAAGAAAATTGTAAAATGGTATAATTTATTAAGAGTTAATATTGTTTAGTAGCGATAAAGCGACATCGACGTTGTGTATTACCTAGGCCGCCTTGTAGGTCTATATCCAAAATATGCACTACCGCGAATAATTCCTCTAGTCATACCTCGATAACCTCGTGCACCTCTGGGACCCCTGTATTAGATTATATAATTTTTTTAATTGGTTATAATCATTTATTTGAAATTAAAAACGATCTCGCGCGTGATTCTAAAAAGATTACCAAATATTTCAATATTTTAAATCAACAGTTTTTTTTATACAGCTCACATTACTTTAAATCATAACAGTATCTGCTAAATAAAACATTACCTGTTTGTCATAGAGAAACCAGGTTTATTTGTTCTCTTCGGCATTACTTTAATTTGACGTCCTCTGAACATAGACTCGTCCATAGCCATTGCAGTTTGTACAGAATCACGCTCAGCAAATTCAATGTAAGCAAAACCTTTAGGGTGACCATCAAATTTATTACAGAGAATTGTCACTCTGTTGACACTGCCACAGCCATGGAAGTGTTGTTCCAATTCTTCTGCTGTGGCACCATAGTCAACCTGTAGGTAAGGGAAAAAGTATTAATATGAAATATTAATACTAATAATTTATATCACACATTATACAATATTTTGTATAATATGTATACATATTTTGATGATCACAAGTTTGTTATATTGAACTTACATTGCCAACATAAATAGATCTGTTATCAACTTCCATTTTGTCCTCCAAGGACATATTTAAGGGACTTGCTGGAAAAATGAATGACAAATATCATTACAATGAATATAATTGCAATATTCGATTTTCTCGATATTTTTCTCTTTCTCTTTCTGGAACGAAAGAGATACGCAGATCTCGAGCGCACGGCGTCCCACCGCCACCTAGTATGCCCTTCTCCTTCTATTCACATTTTATTCATACTTGTATATTTTGTCTTGATAGAAAGTACAAATTTGCAAACTTACTGATACCAGGTGGGCTACCCATGTTCATCTGTTTATCCACCTCAGATTGAAGTTGCTTTAATTTTTCAGCTTCCTCTTCCATTTCTCTGACTCTTGCTTTTATAGCCTCCAACTCCTAAGTTATAGAGAACATTTAATCTTAAAATAAGTATGGTTTTCTAGATAAGAAAATGATATTAGGAAATGATAATGGCTCACAGGATCATCAACATTTGCTTCATTTATTTCACGCTTTACACCATCACACTGCATAATAGCATCTCCATCTTGGCCATTTTCAAGACCATCAAGACCATCAATGTGATCGCTAGCTAAGAGGTCTGATTCTGACATTTCTGAAAATGAAATAACAGATAGATTAAATTGACGTCTTGGTCTATGAAATACAGAGAAATAAATGGAATATGGTGAAAATTGCATCTTTGTACATAAAAATTATTTATTAAAAGAATATTTGCTAGTTGTTCATATTTGTTCACATTTGTTCATATATATAATCTATGTGTATATTTATACACACTCCTCTGTTATAAAATAAAATAGAAATTAACTAATGTATGCAACAATAAAAGCATATCTTTAATTTACTTTTAAATTAATCAAAATATATTTGCTACATATTTTATGTATCCACGTTTATCATTCAATTCCTATTACAGATATGCAACTAGCCCAGAATAATAATCAATATTGCCATCTAACATAATTCAGTCAGTTACGCTTACAATTTATCGCAATCAATCACATGATCAGGCAAAAACAGACAGCACAACACGGTAGACAAAAAAAATGTAAATATCAGCTATCTTCTCCCACGACTGCTGCCTGAATCGGGTTTAAAAGTCGATTCTAGAAGAAAATCATGGGCGCACCTCGACCGAAATAGGTATTACCAAATAATGGAAACAAAGAAAGCCGCGATGAATCTAGAAGAAGCGTAATTTAATGAGCACCGCACGAGCATTGTATCAGCGCGATATAACTGTTGGCCGTCGAACAATTGTAGGAAATCGTCAACGATTACGTTGCATCTATGAGCAGTCGATATCAGTGCCGGGCACACGGGGGAACAATAAACAATAGTGTACGTGCCTGTATAAACTTCTACACTGCTGTGATGCACAAATTTCGTTCTCGAACGACTCACACCTTTCTTTTCACCTGCTTCAGCAAAACTCTATGAATGAAATGACGCGACCACCGTACGTACGAACGACTTAAAGCCTGAGTTCGTTCTTGCACACAAAACGCGGCAATGTCCAGGAATAACGTGTGGCTCGCGCAGTGGCCTAGACGACCTTTCACTTTTCCGGAAATAATATGAAGCAGCGGAAGACGATTGGTTGTCGTCGTGACACAAGTGGCGCCAGTGGGAGCGTCCCGATTGACCACGGTACGATTGGACACAACCAACCGATGCAAAGAATTATCTAGTGAATTACTAGGTCGAACCAATCATTACAATCTGTGTCCAATCGTATCGTGGTCAATCGGGTCCCACCCAGCGCCAGTTATGAGCAAGCAGAGGATTTGCACTGTGCCTAGTGACTACTGAGTTATTTAAAGATGATACGCAGCCAATGATCTGTGTGGTTGCGGTTGAGGAATTTTCGAATCAAACGTGGAGTTGAAATATCCTAAAGTCGGTTCTACATTAGTTGCAAGTCGTAAAGTCGCAAGAAAATTGACCAATCACAGTCAATCGTTCTCCTTGATCAAAGAAAAATTGACTGTGGGTGCTTTTCAGCTACGTACAAAACCAGTTTATTGGTGGCATATTATCTTACAAGATATTTTAGATAATATGTGATCAATAAACTGGTTTTGTGTAACACAGTATAATGTAACTGGTAAACATCCTGATTCATCAATTTTCTTGCGATTTTGCAATTTGCAACTAATGCAGAATCAACTTAATGATTCTAGTGATTTTGCATCAAATATGGCTGAGTTCGGAAACTTATTGGATATTAGCTATTGTCAGATAGCTCACATTTTCAAAGAACGTCCTAAAAATATTCTGATGACATCCCTCCGTCCTAAAAGCAACTTCAGAACGTATTTTGGAAAATTTGTATTGTATGAGGTGCACTAGTGTGCAACGGGCATTAGGTGTAAAAGTATGAATAGTACAAGCAACTCGAACAAACCTTATATGTGCTTCACGAGCTGCGTTCGAAAATTTTACTCGAAAATGTATAGTTCACGTTACGTATACTGTAGATTTTCGCATATATATCTCAGGCTGCGTTCCGAAATTCACTGCCAGTACTGAAATTCTATAATATACGTAACATAAACTAGATTTTCAGTACTGACAGTGAATTTAGGAGCCTCATTCGCACGTCGTCAAGAATCGAGGGCGCCAAGTAACAAACAATAGCAACAGGGAATAGCTTGTAGTAGCTTGGATGACAATAGAAATAAGTCTGAGTCCAAGTAAAATAATAATAATAAGAAGAAGAGCGATAAAAAATAATAAAATAATCCTATCAGCGCAAAATTGTTATTTAACTAGTGAATAGTTATGGAGAAAAAACGGAAGATTGTTGTCTTTGATTTAGGTAATACCATATTTTTTTTATTATACATAATACATTTATGATCTCTGAATAAGTGAGCATATAAATTTTCAGATCAGACTTTGTGGCCATTCTGGGTTGACAGTAATGTAACTCCTCCGTTCAGGAAAAAGTTCGTATAGTATATTTCTTGCATAAATAAAGAATAATGCAATCCTTTTTTTCTTATAATTTATTAAACTTAAATAACAATTTCAGGTCTGATAAGGTAGTAGATGTACATGGACGTAATGTAAAATACTTTGCTGATGTACCTGATGTCTTAAAACGATTATATGATGAAGGATATGAACTTGGTATAGCATCACGTACAACAGAAATAGAAGGTGCCAAACAATTACTAAATCTATTTGGCTGGGAGAAATATTTCAAGTACATTGAGATATTTCCTAGTAGTAAAAAAGAACATTTTTCCAAGTAAGTTTTAACCAGTCCTCTCACTGTTATGTAGTTCTTTCATTAAAGAATATAAACTAATTAGGTATATTATGTTTTCAGCATTCAAAAAAATTCTGAAATTGATTACAAAGATATGCTTTTTTTTGATGATGAACCTAGAAATATAGTGGAAGTTGCTGTTCTTGGAGTACATGCTGTGTTAGTCCCAGATGGTGTGAATCTTGATCTTATAGAAAAATCTTTAGAAGATTTTAGCAATCATTATTTCAGATACTAGATAATTGATTATTTGAAGTACTAGATCATTTTAATGATATGTTATACTTCATGAAATGTGTGTGCTGTAAACTTAATTCATATAATAAAAAATATTGTCATAATTATAGGATTGTTTTATATATATAATATTTATATTTAACATAAATTGTCATAGAATCATAATATTAGTTATAAGATCACAAATCAATTGAATAGGGTATGGAAATTTCTACTAATCAATCATTCTTTGATAAAACTGTACTGGACTGTTAATGGTAGAATTATCAGTATTATCTTTGCATACAAGTTTTAGAAATCTAGTGCAAAGCACATCTGGACTTTGAATAGCTACATTATGTAAGAATTTCTCTGTGTCATCTTCAGTTAATGAAGTGTGTAAAAGATTTCTAAGTGCATCCACATCAAAGTCTTTGAAAGGACAACCACCCTCGTAGGTTGCACCACTGATACCTGCCTGTAAAGATGGAAACGTTCAAATAATGAATAATTGAACAGTTTGGATAATAAAATTTGCTGTTTCGAAAGTTTTCGTGAAATCTTTATACTCACGCAAATGCGATCGCAATCAGGTGTCTTGTAATTCTTCCTGGATCCTTCCAAACCATACATATGCCTAATGCTGTACACGAACTTCTTCTCGTTGGGTTGCCAATTGTGTGAACATATCGCGGTACAGGTGTGTGGTTTGGAATATTCCTGTCTCCAAAACGCAATCGAGTCTTCTAGCTTCATACCGATCTCTTTTAGAAAGAGACTGTAGTACAGACGTGCATAATGACTAAGACGGTGTCTACTTTTCAACACGGAATGCAAGTGTCGCATACACAGAGGAAATCTTTCAGCTTCTGTGTCTATGTTCTCGATGGTTATGCTTCCGTAAACAGTACCTTCTCTGAAAAGGTAAGATTGAACTTTCTGACTTAAAAACTGCAACCTCAGATCATATTTCACAGTGTGCTGTGCGTATTTCTTCATAAGAGTCAGTTTATTGTTTAAATATGTGCTAAATAATGATTGAAGTACTCTTTTCCATGTTGAACAGTATGTTATAACATATCCGTTATTAAGGACTAATTCTCGTTCTTTTACTAGTTCTGGTGCTACCTCAAATTTCACTGAAATTTATAAATACAGTGCTATATAAAACTTTTAATCTAAAACAGTGTTATATAAAACCTTTTAATCCTTTAAAATCTTTTGTATATAAATTATAACATATATGTATGACACATATACATATGCCTACATACCTTTGTATACAAATTTATTGCAGTTTTGACAATTTGATACCAGATGTTTAAAGATTAAAGGTTGTGAGTAGAATTTGCACAATTCAATTAGAGTTGTTTCAATCAGACTTCCATGGCTTTTATATAACTGCATTCTCCATATAATTTGTTTAAATAATCTATGCAATTGTCTAGGTGATGTATTATCTAATCTATGTTTAAATAACAATGATTCTTTGGTAATCCAGTACATCCATAGATCTGACGACACACAAGCCAATAATCTTAAACAGAAAATTGTAATCAATCAAAAATAAAAACATGGGCTTTTACATGATAAAATTATATCACATATTATTCAAGAAAAAATTATTAATATACAATTACCTTAGCACAAAGTGTCCAATTTCATCATAATCAGAGTTTTCTATCAAGTACTCAAATTTGCCATCAAATTCATCAGTGGTCCCTTCATGTAAACATCTTAAATAATCTAGTCTGGTTAAAACACAATCTTCCAAAATATAAAGAGGTACCTCTCCATTAGGTGGCATAACATAAAACATTTTTATGTTAATTATTATGTAATCCTAAAAATCACATCTTATACTTGAGAATGTATTTCTAAAATATTCCAATCGTCTCCTGGAAATATTCCATATTTTATTTAAATGGAATATAATTTCGCAATATATTGATAAAAAATATATAAAACAGCATTCAATTTTTTAATAAATTTTACAATTTTCCAATTTGTTGAAATTTTTGCATCTCAACAAGTTTTCTCTTCTTTGTTTTATGCATATTCATTACACATAATGACATAATTATTCGATTTTGAATTTTAACATTATTCAATCTACTTGGATTCATTTATTATAATTTTTTCATATTTATTATTTTATTTTTTTTAATTTTTATATTTTTTTCTGAATATCTGTCTCGTGATATTACGTATGCTATCTCTTTTTTTTGATATCTACTGAAGTTTGCAGATATAGCTCGTAGTTTACGACGGAAATCATTTACTACATTAAAGGCTGTGTTCCGAAATTCACTGCAGATCACTGCATTGAAAATCTATAGTTTATGTCACGTATACTATAGAATTTCAGCACTGGCAGTGAATTTCGGAACGCAGCTAAAGAATAATGGTTCCTGCACACAGGACGCGGTAATGCTTGCTGCGCGGCGGAAGTTTGCGCGACAGCCAATCAATATGCTGCTTCTCGTAATAACCTTCTAGCTCTTACGGAAAAACAATATATTGATTGGCTGTCGCGAGGACTTCCACCGCGCGGCAAGCATTACCGCGTCCTGTGTGCAGGAGCCATAAGGGCCTGAGCACAGCTTTTGCATAACGCATAATACATACATATAAGGAAATCAATCAATCAGAGTCATTCATTTCTATCCTGGAGAGGGAAATAAAGGTCTCTGATTGGTTAATTCCCTTATGCGTTATGCGTTATGCAAAAGTCTGTGCTCAGGCCCTAAGGCTGATATTTCACGTGTCGTACGACAAGTTTCTGAGTAATGGCGTTGGGGCATGAGTCATGGATGCGCCTCTAGCCAAATATTGAAGGAAGGAAGGAAGGTACGACAAGTTTTTCGGATACGTTTATTAGTTGGCGAATATAGTATTTCTAGGTTCTCTGTTCGTCAACCAATGAATATATCCAAAAAGTTTGTCGTACGACACGTGAAATATCAGCCTAAGGCGAGTTTTTTAATTCATCGATGGATCCATCGCATGATGCGTAAATACAGTGAAACGTTGCATTTGCGCATCATGCGATGGATTCATCAATGAATTAAAAAACTCGATCATATTCCCAGCTAAACCCTAAGAAGCGAACTCTCCTATTGGTCGATGTTTGTCAACAAACTCAGGCGTTTCCGATCATAACAATTTTATCAATGTAATAACTGCGAGATACGATCCAGCAAATTTTTAATAATTTCCGTAAATTATATAGCCTAATTTGAGAGAAATTAACAATATATGTAAATGTTTAATCATTTGGTTATTGTCATCAGAATACAGCGCGCATGCGCACTGGGCGTATCGAAGTATTCGAGTTTCTTAATCACAGCAACATTCAATTGGTTGAATAACCGTTTTCGGCGCGACAATGGCGTTCGTAAGGATTCTGCGTGTTTCTCGTAATTTCGCTCAACGGAGGTAAGTTTCGTATACTCGAATCATTATCGGGAGTGCGAGAAATAAATTTCGTGCGTATGTCGCTATAAATTATCGGTTTAGACACCATGATGCAGGCACCAACCGGTAATAAAGGCATTGCGTCTTGGAGGTTGGGGTTCCCCAGTGAACCACCCATTACATCCTCGATCTCCGCGACAATCTTTGACGATAATCTCGTGCTCGAGATGTTAACGACAATACCATAAGTGAGTTATTCATAAACCCGTTATGGCAAGATATCGTCAAACATCGTGACATTATCCAACGGGAGTGTCAAAGGCTGCGTTCCGAAATTCATTATCAGTACTGAAATTCCATAGTATACGTAACATGAACTATAAATTTTCAGTACTAACAATGAATTTCGGAACGCAACCAAAGTGTCGTATGTACAAGTACAATATGGTGGTTTATAATGCCGGTTTTTGCGAGTTTTCGACTCTGCTTGGAGCCAGTGGTGGGAAATCGAGCCTGGATGCACTGGCATTTTTCTCTTTCTGCATACGTACACAGAGATGCTCCGTTTATCCGTGTGACGAGCTTGTCACACGGATGGACGGAGCATCTCTATGTGCGTATGTAGAAAGGGAACAATGTCAGTACATCCAGGCTCGATTTTTCAGTAATGCTTGGAGGCGAATGTCGCATGAGAATTATGCCGTGCTCAGAAATATCGCATATATTTGATAAGTTTGCCGGTAGAAAAGCGTATCAAAGTCTATGAGAGAATATCACCCGCCCAGCGCGACGAGATGACAATGAGTTTTGTGTGTATTACAGGTTAAACAAAGTGGTTCAACGGTCATCCAAAGTGAAACTCGAGATTTCTGAAAAGATTTTGCTGGCCAAACAAGTATCGCAAGTTTGCCGTGAGATGACAGAATAGGACATTCGCGATTCGGAGAACGGAAAGTCGGTAAATTGAGAAGTCGGGAAGTCGGTAAATTAAGAAGTCGGGAAGTCGGTAAATTGAGAAGTCGTTTAGTCGAAAAGTTGGTAAGCTAATCAAAACAGATGGCGACATTTGCGTTGAATGTTTTCTATGCTAAGAATTTATATTAGACGGACCGAGCGATTTCTTTACGATACATATAAAAAGTGGATCGTTACTGATAATCATATGTTGAGTTTAGTCCGTTTTTCCTCGAACTATTTTAACTTTATTATTCATTCCACGCGCGACAAGAAGAGAAAAAAGATTCTTGTGGTTAAATTTTTTTTTTGCGGCATGGATTTTTGCTTGTCAACTTGTGTATTCCTCGCGGATGCGTGATCCGACGTGAATATAGTTTACACTGCTTATTATGACTATACAATATTCCCTTGTTATTGAAATTTAAATTGCATATATTTGGTGAGTTTGTCACTTCTGCATCAGTGTATGTTTATTATAATTCATTGCGCGATAAAGCATGAGTCTATATTAATCCTTCATGGCACACTGCATCTATTTTGTCCGCGACAAAATTTTTTTAACTGTTCTAAGCTTTAAAAAAATCTGAAAAAATTGTGGGATACTTTTTGAAATATCCCACATGTTTTTATTTTTATGTATAATCACTACTTGAGTCTAATGTTTACAGGTTTAATTAGGAAAATCCAGCTTTCCCTTCAGAAATATTCAAGAGTGAAAATTTACTGTGGATAAAATGGATCCAGTGTGCCCATGGAGGGTTAATATGGATTGGACTATGATTCGTTACTTTGACTGTAAGTTTGATCCTTATCACAAATATTTAATTATGATATATACTTGGTGACCGTCGAGTTTTTGCATCTGTCTATGATGATCTTTTGTAATTCAAATCTCTACAATGAATAACGTCGATGCATATTAATATGCATAGATGATATTTTTTTTGTTTCCATTCACAGTGTTGATATTTCGATTGATTTCGGACATTGACATATTGCTTTTGCATTCTATTTTACTAAAGAATTTTAAACCTAGAAAGGACTCTGTTTTGATCTAATGTGTGAGAATTTCAACTTTCTAGCGAGTTCTACGCGAAATTTGTGCGACTCTAAAAACAGATATTGTTTGTGTCAAGCCGTGCGCTCTGAACTGTTCTTCGCTAGGTGTACACAGTTGATATTCGCTTGTATTTCTGCTCGCTTACACTTATCGGAAGTCGTGCAGGTGTGACGTATTGTCGCTCGGGCCACAGGATCCGTCTCCTCACTTAGCGTACGAGCAATGCATTGGATTTCGTCGAATGAAAACGTTGCTTTGCTATGCATGTCTCTTAGTCCAGATCTATTATTTATTTCTGTTTTTTTTTCTTTATTTCTTCCTGATTTAAACCTTAAGCCTTTAGCCAGAAAGAGAATCTAAGAAACAGGAAGCAAAAGATACATTGTAGATCAGACTTTATCTCTCTTAAGTTGTGCAATTTATTATGATTTGGAAATACGTCGTGGAAATATCTATAAATATTTATGATGTGGTATCATGCTTCTTTAATGGATAGTGACAATGGATAATAGAACTTACACACACAAGTGTTGCATGTTGTTTTTCTTTTAATGAGATACACGTGTAAGTTATTTAAATGATATGTTCGGGTCTACGGCAAAATTCACGTTTTCCCGGTGGAATTCGTTCACAATGTGTACGCGCAGCGTTCGAGCTGAGCGAAATGTGCGGCAAAGTCGAAATTGATAAATTTGCTTGGGAATCAACGATCATGGGGCGTTGTTCGATCGTTCTCGATTGCGTTAGTAGTAGTGTATTGCGCGTCATTTTCTCTCTCTCTCTCTCTCTCTCTCTCTCTCTCTCTTTCTTTCGACGTTTCCCTATTTAAAGCAAGAATAGAGTCAAAGAACAGCACACAACGTTGCACGTTCGCGCGTTTGTCGTCAGGGATACACTTTAATTGCTATAAAGTGCCGTACATGACTAGTTAGTCTAGGTGGTAAATATTATGTGCCATGCATATATGTATATATGTGTATATATATATATATATACACATACACAACACACTACTCATACACACACACACACATGTACATATACGCATCACACACACACGGCTACTGAGTAACATGTATACTTTTTTTTTATGATTTGTCCCTTAATTGTCGTCTTTATAATACAAATATTCCCTAAATCGTTGTACATTGTTACGTTACCGATATCCGCGCTTATGCGAAATTTACTTACATCTCTTGCTGCCTTATATGACTAGTTAAAATATAGATATATTATAAATACTTGTATTTTCATATATATATATTTGTTTCATATATATATATATATATACTTCTTTTCTTCCCGTTTTTTTATATTTATATATATATAGTCTACTTATAAATCGAGTTTGTTTAAGCTTTATTACTCATAGACAATCTGCTTGATATATATTTACAGAGATTAGATACAAAATTATAAACAGTTCTTAGTACAAAATAATTTTATGACTATAACGATCAAGGTTCGATAGCGTTAGAACAGGCATGGGCAACTCACCGTGACCGGTGGTCTCGGTTTCGCCGGTTTCGAATTTCTCCCTCGTCTCTCGCGTGGAGTTCAAGAATGATCGTTCGCGATCCTCGGGAAATGATCTCTCGATTCTCTTCGCGAGAGAGTGAGAAAGAGAGGGAGGAAGAGGGAACATTCGAAATCCTCTAACGTGGCCGTGCGTTGCCCTTACCTGGATATAGAAGATACAACTAGATGAGCTCTCCCCAGTTTTCCCGCAATTACCTGTAGACTCCCCCGCAATTCCACCGATAGAGGTTAACAATCAGGTATTATAGCGAAAACATGCTTCATCGTGTGCTCGCGCGAAACAAATTTACTCGTAGTACACGTATACGCGTGACGTGATTGTAGTACAACATTGTAATCGATTTCATTGCCGCGATCTTCGGGCTTCCCATCACGGCGCCGCTTTTTTTCTCTAGAATCAGAGACCTACTCTGGTCCAAGACCAACTCTGGTTTTTTCGACCAGAGTATTACACGATGTAGTTCTAGCTTCGTCGTGTCGACTTCACGCGATAAATGATTGATTAAAGAAACAAACGACGACCGTATACAGTGCGCGCGACTTTAACCGCGAGAAAAGATACACCGCAATTGACCAGCATTATCCACCGAGTTTATCAATGTTTGCCTCTGCTTTGAGAAAGCGTGATTCGCTGCATGACCCTGCGTGACCCTGTAGATGATGATCTATGTGTTCGCGTTCGTCTGTCGTACGTGAAGAGACGTACACGGAAAGAATATTGCAGTAAAAGTGCAGTTAAAATTACATCTCTTTTCGCGTTTTTTGTAGAGCTGGATTATACTAAAATTATATGAAATAGTAAAGAATGAGGCCTGAAAAGTGTCTCAGATTCATGATCAAAAAATTTTGAAACCATTTTGGACTTAAAATAGTTTATGGTGCGTAGATTACAAATATGCAGGTATCAAAGTGTGATCGAAGGATTATTCTCCAGAGATTATGGTCTCACTGAACATTACACTTTCACAAGGTATCAGTACTCTCCGCGTTGAACTACAGCCGCGGTTTTTGTGCTTATTACATAACAATCACATTTCGATCAGACTTGTCACTTGTGACAGTACGGTCAATCAGTATTTGGTTATACATTTTTTCACAGTATCGAGAGACCTCAGATTCTAAACCTTAGATCTAAGGCAGTCTTTGCGCAAGTGTGCGTCTTGAAATTAACATCTCGTGGAAGTAGAATGTTCAATGGGCTATATCTCTCAGGTCTGAACATCAGGTCCGATTACTTTGGCACTTGCATATTTATATCCTACGCACTTTTATAAACTTTATTTTAAAGCTAAAATAGCTTCAAAACCAATTTTAACCGTGAATCAGAGCCTAGTAGCCTATGAGCATTTGGCTGCACTCTCTGACCATCTATTCCTGGTATATAATATAAAAGAAAAGAACATATTCAAGTGTAATTGCAATAATGTTATAGCAGAAAATCAAACGTACATAATATTTTGAAACAAATATACAGTAATTTCGGTCATAATTCTGTATAAGGAGTTAAAAAAATATAATATAGATCTTAAACAAATTTTTTTTGTAATTTTTACTACAATATTCTCTCCGTGTATAAATATCTTTCTTCGCGCGCGCGTTAAGAAAATTATCGTACGCGTTAGAAATCAATTCCTTTCAGATTGAGTAGTCTCGCGTCTCACTAAACAAACTATTCGCGAAATGCTAACACCATTGCCCGTGAGTCGTGTTTCAAGGAAATCGCGATCGGCGCCAAGTATATCCCCTAAATTCCGAGGCAAGCGTGATTGTCGATCATAAGTGTGTTTAAAAATATACATACCGAAGGAATCAGCAGCGTGTGTATGTGTGTGCGCGTACGTATATGTAAGTGTAAGTGTGCGTGTGTGGTCGTGTCGCGATGAAGGTTTTCGAGACGTCGTTGCGATTAAGGTTGAGGAGCCTGTCGACCACGTGACGCCTTGAAAGGAACGAAATCTCGCACCGACTCAGCGTGTAGTACACTCGTGTATATTCCGGAACGCACGAGCCAAATGTATCCGGCTGTCGCTTCCCTCTCGGAGATGTCGTGATTCTGAACGGCTTATTACCCCGGTGACGCCATTGTGGCAGAGCTCGAATTGTCCGCAAAGAATACAATTAACCACCACTGGAAAAAGGGCACACTAGGTAGAAGTAAGCTATCTAGATTATAGTGGCGAGTCTTCGCGTAGAGAAAGGATTACGCGTGCGAGATCTTGATCACGCCGCGACTCACAACACCGTGCGCTTTCTGCAGCGACCTTCGCGAAATTACGGAGCAGCCAATGCTCTGAATTTGCGCGCTCGACGAAGTTGTTAGGTCCCACGACTGACGAGATCCTCGGGTTCTCGATCGATCCTCGCAATTAGTCCGCATTCGACATTTTTATCGAGAGGAGCGATCGAGTCGTGATCCCCGGTCGAGTGGCAAATTCGCGACAAAGGGCGAAGGGAGTGAAGAAGTACAGAGATAATCCTTTCGCTACGAAGAACTCCGAATTGGTAGGTACAGGTAGTACGTAGAGATATACTAAATTATCACATGAGTAGACAAGTGAGTTACTCGTTAGCAGTAAGGGGCAACAATATAGCCAAAGGCAGCGTTATGCTTATGTTGGCGAATCTAAACGCAACTACAATTCGTTCTCTATTATCGTCTTCTAGGTAGTAGGTAATGGCAGTCTGCTTTGGACTAAAAACGCCTACCGCGGCTGCGGTAGTTCGGTTATCATTATTATTATTGTTTTCAACTCAGTCACAACCGGTGGTGAATTTAATTAATCGATCGATTCCTCGCGATGGCACAAAATTATACGTATATGTCGCGTTTCGGTATATTCTCGCTTGCGCTCTCTCTCTCTCTTTCTCTCTCTCTCTCTCTCTCTCTCTCTCTCTCTCTCTCTCGCTTCCTCGCTCGCTCGCTCTTAGGTAAACAACGTTCGATTTGCGTCGATCGATCGGCACTATTACTATTTTCATTCCGTTTTCTCTGTCTCTTTCTAGCAAAACCAAAAAAATCAGTATTGCTTACACTGCAAATCCATGTGTTATTTTTAAGTGTATTACTTGACCAAAGCTTTTTTTATACGTTTCTTGCAGTTTTAAGTTACATCGTTTAACATGTTTAAGACGACTAAATTATGACTTAATACATTTAAACGTGTCAAATGACGTGATTTAAAAATGCGTAAGAAACGTATAAAAAGATAAAAAGATATTCGACTAAAATATCACACTTGGATTTGCAGTGTGTGTCTCTGTTGCCTCAAAACTAGCGCGCATAAGCGCGCGTGGCTTCGCACTGAATTTCGTGTGTGCGAAACTTTCGTTGCCTTTTCTCCAAATATTCTCTATTGTGTTTCGTCTTGTTCGCTTGCTCGTCTTGGACGCGCGGTCCCTCGTTGGAGAGGAGAAGCATGTAGAAGCAATTCCAGTTACGTTTAAATTCAACGCGAGTACCTCAACTATACGCATGGCTATGCCTCCGTGTCGTCTCTACTCCTTAATACGCGATATTACGTTCAATTTATATATAAATAGTATTTTAATAGTATAACGGTAACATCGCCTATCCGCTAAGTGTCGCATAAGTTTATTTAGTAATAGTATATCCATCTGGTGTATATAAATACGCGGAGCCTATTTAAAGATGTCGGCTCGAAATTACACCGGAATACGATTGGAGACGGGGCGATGTTGTGACGCGCGAACGCCGGACGAATTTGCGCGCGTCGTTGTCGTCGTCACCGACGCGTTCAGAGGATGTGATCGTACTCTCCCGTTTTCGGCTTTCATTCTTTTTTTTTCTTTTCCACGGTTTCCACGGTCTCGTTGAAATTTTAGGGAGGAACGTTCCGATATGTCGAATTCTCGTCGCGCTCGTCCGTCTCCTCACGCCACGAACATCTCGTCGATTCGGAAGCTAAACAATTGCCGTACGTTTTTTTCTTCTCTTCCCTTTTTCTCATGCCGTCCGTACGCTAATAACCGAATGTACGCGCGAGAGCGTGTGAAACGCGCTTTTTCACGCGGACAAATTCGATTCGCTTGCCGATTCCGCCCCAATCTCGTGCGTTCTCTCTCTCTCTCTCTCTCTCTCTCTCTCTCTCTCTCTCTCTCTCTCTTTCATACACACTCTCACTCTCCCTCGCATGGATAACACTCCTTATCACACACACGCACACACACGCACACACACACACACACAAATGGAAATGCGCCTATGTATATGTACAATATTCTAATTTCTTATTTTCATTGATCCCGCCTAACGTTATAAAGTTACAATTATGATGTGTCATAGTCATGATACGTATAGCCTATTACCGATCTCCCGATATTGAGAACAGCACCGCAAATCCAAGCGTGGTGTTTCTACGCATAAACGTATAATTTGGTTGAATCTATTTTTATACATATCCCTTACAGTCTCAAGTTATGTCACTTAACACGTTTTACAATTTAATATGTTTAAACGCTTTAAATGACGTGACTTTGAAGCGGTATGAAACGTATAGAAAAAAATTCAGCCGAAATAACACATCTGGACCGGCAGTGTGAAGTTGAACGCGTCGTGAAGTTGAACTTCATGTTCTTTATAACCCCACTTCGCGCGCTTAACTTACGACTTACTCGTTCTAGAGTTTACACAACATCAACGTAGTTTCATCCACGTACAAACTGTGCTTCCCTTCTTAACTGTTGATTGAAATAGCGACACGTTTCGAAGAAAACATTTACTATCGAGAAATCTTTATGCAGTCACTCGACTGTCTTACCTCCCCACGCCGCCGGTAAGAGCTCCACCACCACTAACCATTGCGTACCCTCCGACAGTGTGCGCTCACGTCGACTTATGGTTTATGTTACACTTGCGCTGTATTATTGTACGCGCCATTGTACATATACATATACATGCATATATATATATATATATATATATATATATATATATATATATATGCGAAAATTCGAATACACGCAGACGAAAAATAGCGTCTCGCGAAAAAGCGCGAGACGGTTCTCGATTCACTCGATCGCTCTACATCGGCGACAACGCCGCGCTTCGTCGTCTCGCGCGATATGTTGTGCGTCTCATGACGATAAAGAATTTCGCGATGTAAATTATATACACTCACTCACTTACTCACTGACACACGCGCGCACGTACACACAGACCAAGTAGATTTGTCTCACAATTAGAGATCCAGAGTACCTGGGACGATAATTACGATATACACGTTCAAAGATAGCAAAAGAGAGCGATAGGGAAGAATATGAGAAGGGGGCGTGGAGAGGAGAGGGAGGAGGGATGGTCAAGGCAGGGTACAGATACCCACGCGTTCACGAGTACACTCATATTTATAACGCTGCTTTTTTTCACGATGATTAACTCCGAACAGTCGTCGTAGTTTTAAGTCTAATGTCGGTATAATCGCACTATATTGCCGTCGATGTTGCTTTGCGCAATTCTCTCTCTCTCTCTCTCTCTCCCCCCTCTTTCTCCATGTAACCCCTCTTAATCGAAACAATATATAGTTCCCGTCGGAGGGGAACTTGCTAATTATCCTCCTTAAGTAAACGATCCCTCTCCTGTCCTTTGCGGCTATCACGTGGGCTCTGTGTGTCTCTCTCTCTCCTCCCCCTCTCTATTAATAATTGCCGCGCGATCAAACAGGATCCCGGGACCCATCCGTCCACGCAGGAATGTTCGCAGCTGTGTATTATCATTATTATATTTTAATTACACGCGTATTGCTCTTAGAGGTTGTCGGCGAGATCGCGGGACAGAGAGAGAGAGAAACCCTTCTCCGCGCGATCTCGCAAACGCCGTCGTCCTCTGCTGCCTCCGTCGTTGTCGTCGTTGTCTTCCTTCGATAATCGCGTACGTGCGATTCCCTGTGGATTATAGCGCGGCTACTGTCATCTACGAGAGGCATACTTATTCTTTTTATTGTGCTCTCATCCGATTGTCGTGTTTGCAGATTCACGGTCTGTCTTCGTTTCATTATCTCTCTTTCTCATTCTCTCTTGTTCTCATCGCCCGTTCGAGGGAGAAAGCTTAACGTTGCTTTTTCTCTCCCCGAGATTCGTACTCCACGCGGCGATCACGAGACTCCCGGAGAAGACGAAATGGCATGCGAGTACAACTCGCGTTGCTGCTGCTATTGCTACTGTCAGAATGTCTGACGCAGACCAGTTGTCGTGTTTTCGCGATGCGCGTGGCAGCTCGAAGTATAAAGCTTGATCTACAATGTGTTCTTTGCTTCCTGTTTCTTTCTCTTTATTTCTTTGTGACTCAAACTTTAAGCCTCAAACTAGAAAAAAACAAAGAACAAAAAACAAAGAGCGTATTATAGATTAAGTTTTAAGAATAATTCACACCTTGGCAGAAGAGCAGAAAACAGAAAGACAGAAGTTAATCGCGCTGACCACCAGGTGATAGTCGATAGTTTCTGCTTTTCTACCAGCGCCAGTCCTGATTGGCTTTTGCCTTTCTGTCAAGGTGTGAATTCTCCCTAACAATATAAATTCCGAGAGAGGCGTCGGCGAAAGTCTTCGTTTGAAGGAACGAGAGACTCCTTACGCTTCCTTACTCTTCTATCTATCCTAAAGGTTACTTCCTGCCTGCTACGGTATACTCGTTGTCCGAAGGTCGAGACGAGGTCGCGGCTCGACGGATTCCGGGTCGCACGGCGGTAGTCCAGGTTCCCCGGGTCCCGCCGTCTCGTTGACGGAGACGGTAACGATCATCGCCGTTGTCGTTGTACTTGTCATTTCGATGTCGCGTGAGTGATTCTACAACAATTCGTCATTCCCGTGGCGCGCACCGCGCGCAGTCTCTTCCTCTTACGGAGGCTTGCTCTGTCGTTCATGCCGCCCCATTTCTTCGCACCTGCGTTCCTCCGTCTGTCCTCACTCGACGGCCACTCGATTCCTGCGATTTCTCGAGCGAGTCCGCAGCCTGTCGTCGCACGCTCGCCGACCCGTTTCCAGGCCGCTCGTCGGCCCGTTCTGAAATCCCGCGGGATGACCGTTGAGAAAGTCGCCGTGATCGCCGGAGTTGTTGCACGGGGCTCAATATCAGGATGTTGGCGCGTAACCCAGGTTTTTCCGCTGCAGGAAGAGCGATATCTCACGGAAGGTCGGCCTCTCGTTCTCCTCTCGTCGCCAGCACTCGAGCATCAGATCGTAGATGTCCTTGGAGGAGGCGGTGGGTCGCGGCAAGTAGTCAAAGCCGTTGCCCACGCTACCACCGCCACCGCTACCACCGCCACCGCCGCCGCCACCACCACCACTACCACCGGAATCTTCTTTGCAGCCGTCCTCTGGATTGACGTTGCTGCTGCCGTTGCTTGCGCAGTCGGCGGCATGGTGCAATTGCCGTAAGCTTTGCACCACTTCCTCGTCCGTTAGGTGCTCGTACGGTACACGTCTGCCGAGGTTTAGGATCTCCCACAGAGTCACCGCGAATGCCCATACGTCGCTCTTCGTTGTGTATTTCCCCTGGAAACCGAGCACAATGGTGGATTTTAGTATTCTTTGACAATCTTAGAATTTCTTTTTCGAGCAGGTCTAACTATTCGTAAAGCTTGATATTTCGTGGTTTTTATTTCTTCTTAGAGGTTTTCAAAGAAAGGACGAGAGAAAAAATTTATTTATTTCCTTCTATTCAATGTAATAAAATTCTATCTTACCAGGTGTCAATTTCCAAATGTGATAAAAATAGGTTGATGTCTCATAACTTTCATATTTTCTTAGAGATTTTTAAAGTGAGAACAAAGGAAGAAATTTGTAACATTGTGACATAACTCACGCATACTTTATGCAATGTTTCAGAATGTTTTAAAGAATTTCGTGGTTAGATAAAAATAATGAGTCAGGTTTGAAACCAACAACGTGTATATTCACGTTGGGAAACACAAAGGATTAAATCGTCACGTCGTTGTCCCGATACGTCATATGGAAAAATGTTCAGAAGCTGCTGAAGCTTACCAGAAATATTGACTCCCATGCCATCCATCGTACTGGCAACGGCATGGCACCATCGACCTTGTAGTAATCGCAGGAGTACAATTCGTTGTCCGTGCCGAAGTCGGAGATCTTGATGTGGTACGCCTTGCCGACCAGACAATTCCTGTGCATAAAACAATCGTGTTACAGAGAGAACACGAGACTGTTATTAATTTTGCTTCGTTCATATGTAATATCTTACTAACGTGAAAAATTTAATATTTTATTATCAACGTAATATTTATCACAGTGTCTGGTTAAATTAATTAATTTCATTATCTTTATTCATTATTAATTCCGCGCGAAATCGCAACCTTCACGTTCGCGCTCGATCCTTCGACATTCGACAGTCTTTCCGACGAGTCGTTAATTAATTCACTTGCGTTATTAAGGCCTGTATTGATAATCGTTACTTGAAACTTGTTTCAAGTGAGATTATCGGATTTGAATTTCCAGCGAGATGTGAGATGTTTTTTAGTTGAATCGCGAGTACAAATACAACGTCGCGTATCATAAGATTCAACTGTGAAACTCAAGTCTGAATTTAAATCCGTTTATCTTGCATGAAACAACTTTCGAGTGGCGACTAGTATGGGCTTAAGAGATCTAATAAAAAATATGCCCGTGTCGATTAATTCTTTTTTGTGTTTCTCAACTTGACGTGAAGTGTAATGAAATGGATAACAAAATCACATAATTTTTGTGACTCGTTTCATCTTTGCAGAAAATCCTAAGTAAAGTGTGAACGGATACATTCGTATTAAAAACTTTATTTTTGTATCTGGAACTAAAATATTTAGTACGATTTAGTTAGCATTACCGTGTTTTTTCATCTATACTAAGTAGAGAAGATCGAAAACTGTAACTTCTAGCCCCGGTCTCTCTTGCACGTCATCATTGAAAAAGCCAAACACACGTGGCGGCAATAAATCTTTTGATAACAGTTGAAAAACATTTGTTTGGTGCCATTTTAACCAAACTTTGGTTCGACGTGCCAAATTTTCGTTCCGACAACAGAATCCTTTTTCAAGTACGCCTCTGATAGGTCAATCCGCTAATTGCACGCGAGCATGACACTCGATTTTGAAGACAGCCGGGGTATTTCTGCGGCGAATCGCTAGACGCGCGCCACCGGCTGGAATCGAGTACTTTTCCGGGCGATTCGTTTGAAAGAGAGGCGCGAGTATAGTACGGATCGATCTTCGCGTAGGTACGCGTGGAGTGCATAGCGCGCCCGCCAATCTGCATACGCGCACGCATTCTGTGCATGGCAGTCAACCGGAAGCGAGAATGGTTGTCTACATGCAACATTTGCTCGCGAATGTGGTCGGGCCACGTTTCCTGCACACCCGAGTGCACCGGGGATGCGCGCTGCAATTGTATCGGACGCGTGAATAAACCTCGCAATGGCAGTCCCCCGTGCGAGCAGTCGGCGGATATCGTCCGCGCTCTACGATCGTCGTAAATCGTTTCGTTTTCAAGAGAAGGAGGGAGGAATGGCGAGACAGTCCCTCTTCGGGAAGAGCGTCTCTTCCCCTGTTTCTCTCTTTCTCTCTCTCTCTCTCTTGTTGGCGCGAGGCAGTCGCGAAGACGGAGCAGCGTATTTTCAGGCACGACACCGTACGGAGAGTGTTCGAATAAATTTTTTGCATTTGCACATGCGGCGACGTTCCACGTTGAATACGACACGACACGAGAATTGAAACGATAACTCATCCCGACAAAAATCCCCACCGAGCGTCGTTTGCTCGAGTCGTGACTCGAAAAGGGAGGAAGTTCC
This sequence comes from Odontomachus brunneus, assembly GCF_010583005.1. Taxonomy (NCBI): domain Eukaryota; kingdom Metazoa; phylum Arthropoda; class Insecta; order Hymenoptera; family Formicidae; genus Odontomachus; species Odontomachus brunneus. Next base: position 1,157,517 of record NW_022639541.1, read on the forward strand.
GGCAAATCGTCGACCGCACGGATGTAATTAGATAATAAAACCTCGCGTTCTCTCCCGTCGAGTTGAGTTGACTAAACTTTAATGGGATCATGATTGGCGACACGCTCGGCGGGAGATGCTCTGTGTATTTACAAGCTTCGGGGTTAATAGAAAAAGTGTGAGAGAGAGAAAAAAAAAGAGAGAAAGAGAGAGGGGGAAGGGAGAGAGGAGAGAGAACACGCGTTATTAAGAATTGTTTCCATTTCCAGCGAGACGCGCACATGTCGCCGCGGCTGCACCTGTTATATCGATTACTCTCTGTGTTGTGACGCTTTAAAAAATTCAGCGACAGCACGTGTAAATAACGAGACGACAACGCCGGCCGGAGCATGGCGTATCGGGGGCTATGAATATGCGGAGTCGTGATATTCCATTCATCTAAACATGATACTGCGGACGCGCGCGCAAGGGAGATACGGTTGTTATTTAATCTTATCACGAGTGCGTTTGATATTTCATCTACTGCTCGTCCTCCTTTGAGTGGGCCCCACGGTAGCAGTAGATACGTTCTCGGCCGCATTCCCCGGAGGAGAACTTAGAGGCCGGGGATAAGCATTCATGCAACTCCGTTCAAAGCCGCCTTCAGACATTGACCAGTTCGCTTTAAAGACGAACTAATCTTCGCTATTTGAGGGAGAGGGAGCGAGCGAGAGAAAGGGTGAGGGTGAGGATGAGTGAGAGAGAGAGAGAGAGAGAGAGAGGAGAGACACGGCTCGCCGGGCAAACGTTATCCGAGAAGCGCGCACCGGGGCTATGGAATAGATAGAATCAATTAATTTCACCGGCGGAACAAAGCTCCAATTTGGCGGCAGAACCTGGTTAATTAGGGGCGCTTTATCGATCATTGCTATTGGCTACTTCGCCATCGGGCTACCACCGCGTCGATAGGGTTGACCCCGGTCCTACCCCGATGTTGCCAGAGTACGACGGTAATGCAATAAGCCGCGTTCACGCCTCACATTGAAGCTGTTGCAATATAAATCAGACGTGATCATCTCCGGCCAATAATCGCCGCTCGTTGATCTGAAAAATGATAACTCGGCGAACACGAGAGTTAAGTCGCTGTCGAAGAATTCGCGATAGTTTTCGCTACGTCCTCCATGTTAATATTGGACGATAAAGAACGTGTGATATCTGTGTGATAGATTTAAATGGAATCTCTCCCTCTCTCTTTTTCTCTTTGTGATAATTTTTAAACCAATATTTTTGCGCGACACTGAGAGGTTTCAAAGACATAATAGATTTAACGAACTCGGCGATCTGAAGATTTGCATACTATTTAAGTAAGCATTAACACACTAAGAAAACGTCCAATTTAAATAATTCCCGCAAATTCTCCCGTTGATATATCGCGAATGCGTTAAAATTAGATAGCGCGCGTAGTCTGCGCTAAAATTCCCCACGATATATTCGTCGACGTGGCTTAATCGCGATCGCCGTGAGGCGTCTTGATTTATTAATTTAATACACGATAATACATCACGTGATTTATCTCTCATCCGTGAACCGCGCCATGCGTTTATTAGCTGCGCTACGGATATAAAATTACCATCAAGAGACGCGAGAGGAAGTTGCTAGAGGGATGAGATTGCGAGAGAGAAGGAGACGGCTCGAAGTCAAAGTATAAGTTGAAGAATGACGAAAGGCAGTTCTCTTCGCGTCTGTAATCGAGATCGGAACAAAGACGAGTTTTCTCTCTCTCTCTTTCTCTTCTCCGAGAAAGTGGAAAGTGCGTCTATATCTAACCCGCGTCGACTTCTTCGCTGAATAAGTAGAATCGCTCTTTCCCGTCAATGTACAAGTCGCGGAGGTTGAAGTTAAACTCTGGAATCGCTCGGCCATTTGACGCGCGCTCTATTGTCGATAGGAAACGAGAACGTTAAGTGTACTCGGCTGATTGGCGCGGCTGTATAATTGAAGCAGCCGAGGTTCCGGCGTATCGATGTCGAAGTGAAGCGGGAGGACGTTCGGCCAAGTTAAATTGAAAGCTGAATATTGGATATGCCCGTTGCAAAAGAAACAAGCGACCCACCGGCCGCTCAGGTGGCAGGTAGGCAGGGAAGAGCAGCGGAGAGGACGGCGAGGAGAAGAGAGCGCACGGGGAAAGGCCGCTCTTTGAATTTTTAATCGGTTTCCCGAACACGTAGGCTCTTGTCAGCGAAGAATAAAGCTCTTTCTCTCTCTTTCTCTCTCTCTTCCGGGTCTTTGGTATCCTCGGAGGATAAAGGAAATCGCGACCTCTTCTACCTTCCTACCTATCTCTCTGTCTCTTGCTCTATCGCTCTAAAATCGATGTTAGGGTCAACAGTCGAATGGCTGTTACAAGTTGAGTGCATGAGGCGGAACGTTTCGGCGTCGAAGTTCGCGAAATGATATTCGCCGCCAAGAAAGGCATAGAGGAGTTTTGCCGAAGGAGTCGAAGCACTTTTTGATCTTGCGGCGAAGTTTCGAATGAAAATTTCTGTTGACGAGAGAAAGAAGGGAGAGGGAGAGAGCGCGATGTCGCTTATGTCGAACTTACAATTTTTATCTTGACGAGTGAAAAGACTGAGGCCCATATTAATAACCGTTACTTGAGACTTGTCTCACATAAGATATTCAGATTTTAATTTGGAATTAGGTTTGAGTTTTCTATTTGAAAGATATAATATGCGGTACTTGTGATCGCGGTATTTGTGATCGCGAGTCAGCTGAAAAATTCACAGCTAATTCTAAGTTAAAGTTTAGTTGCTTCACCTGAAGCAAATTTCAAGTAACACGCGATATCCTGTTAATACTTCTTTTAATAAATTAAGAAATTAATTATTAATTCTTTAATTAACTATGAATTTAAATCTGGGGACCATATTAACAGTTATCACTTGAAACTTGGCATATATGAGCTCAGATTCAAAGTTAGATCCAAAATTTTCAGTTCAATTATACCTGTAATCGCAATTCAACTGAAAAATCTTTCATTTAATTCTGAACTGAATATCTCTTGAGAGAGATTTCAAGTAAGGACTATTAGTCTGAGTATTATTTGATACCCTCTTATTAATAATCCTCAATAAAATTTTTCATAAAATGAATACACGAGTCGACGTTGCATGTCGCGAGACGACACATAATATTCCCGATTTAAGAGTCGATGATAAAAATAATAATGAAAATATGAGAGATCCAACGTTAAGTACTCGTGCACGCGTCAGTGAGAACAGAGAAAAGTGAGGGAGAAAGGGGGAAGAAGAGACGAAGGAAAACAGGACCGCTACATTTGCGATGCACAACAGGATGAAGGGAAATCTCTCTTAGCGGAATGTGAAATACCCACATACAGGAATACGGAATACAGGCTTTGGCCGGGCTTTGGGTCGCGGTTTTCCCTGCAGACGGGCTGCACGTTTATTCACTCCGGTACGCCCGATCGTCCGCGCTATCACCGTCCGCCGATGTCGCTGTTAATAGTAACGTTATCAAGCGTTACCGTCGCCCGACTATTTCGCGCGGGGAGTTTGTTCCGCGGGATTTTACTTTCGTTCGTTCGCAAACCCGACTGACGATATCCTTCGACGACGGAGGAAAGCCGAATGCTCTCGTGCGACGCGAAGAGCGAGGGAGAATCTGCCGCGAAATTCTCTCTACCTTCAAAGCATTGCGCACGCTGTGCCATCGACCGTCTTATTCGCTCGCATTCTTCCTCCGAGCCAATTGAATTGCATCACTGTTCGATCAGCGATCGATCCTACCTATCCCTTTCTCCTCTCTCTTTTGGCTTACTTCCGACAATGACTTCGTAGCTGCACTGCACTCAAGTACATGTTTCGCGAATAATAAGATCATAATTCGTATTATTTTATTGATAAAAAATTTTATCTCTCTTTCTCTAATTTCTGACATTTTCTATACGTTTCCTGTAAAGCCCAATCAAACTACCGACTGAACAGGCCGATTACAACTGCCGACTCTAAAGCCCGTGTCACACTACGGATTGGAAACTGAGGGTTAGATTTCGACGAATCAATGCATTTTGGTCTTGGTCTGCTTGGCTCCAATTGGTCAAGTTCCAATCTTCAATCCGCAATTCTCTATCTCTAATTCGTAGTGTGACATGGGCTTTAGTGAATCAATCACAGTGAAGTGGCCTCATTGTGATTAGTCCACTAAGGTCCGTATTAATAGTCATTACTTAAAACTTTCAAGTAAGATACTCAGATTTCAATTTAGAGTTAGATGAGCTTTTCAGTTGAATCGTGATTATAAATATAAATACCACACTTATCATAATTTAACTAAAGAACTTGGATCTGACTAAAAATCTGAGTATTTCATCTGAGACAAGTTTTAAGTAACAACTATTAATACGGACCTAAGAGTCGAGTTTTATCGAAAAATAATTTAAGATTTTAAATGCCACAAAATATGGAGTTGGAAGCTTATTAGAGTTTAGCTGCTCATAATTTGATTTAATAATTTCATGGAAATTCGTAGAAATTTATAGAATTTCGAGCAGAATCTTATATACAATCAATAAAATAAACCGATTATTTTATCGAAAATAAACGATTTATTTTGCTTGAAATATGGCAAACTTTAATTTAAAACGTTATTCAGAATATTTGCCAGGAATATCTTAAGATCTTACACTGCGGGTCGGTCAGGTCGATCGGTTTCGATTCTGTTTGAATTCTACGGCGCGCGCGGGCGCACGCGAGCGAGCGCGGAATCCTCCCCGGTGTGCTCGATTTAAATGAATAAAAACGCTTCGATCTCTCTGTCTATCTCTCTCCGTTTTTTTCTCGTTTATCGCGACGGATAAATCGCGTGCGCGCGCGTTCGCGGAGGTCGCGGCGCGATAGAGAAAGGGCGAAATGCATTTGGAAAGTATCGCGTACGCGCCATTGATATCCGCAATGTCCATTTCTCTTTTGACGCCGCCAGTCACGAAGAATTTATGCCCCACGGTGGAATTCCCGTACGGCCGCGTATTTCACTGAAAATCGTCGGTTCGTCACGCTGACGTGTGCCATCAAAGTGGGAGTTCAGCGGTGCCATTAAATTCTGATTAAATTTTGATTAAATCCCGGAACTCCGGACCCGGGCGCGCCCGTACAAAAGGCATCGACCTATTTGCAACGCGATCGGATCGTATCGTGCTTTTTTCTCGCCGAGCGCAGAGAAGGATAACGCGTCGGGATTTTGACGCGCGTGTCACTAAAAATTTTATAAAGCTCGCTGCGTAGAAAAATTTAATCAAGGATCATGGCCGCGCTGCGATCGCAAACGCGAATATTCGCTCTCTTTTTTCTTGCTTTCTTTATTCTCTCTTTTTATCTCTCTCTTTCTCTCTGAATTCTCTCGGACGAGGCTGAAAGTATTTCAAAATTTGCAGCGCGACAACGTTTTCGCCGTGGGAATGTGAGCGGCGCAAATTAGATATCTTGTTTCGATGCCCAGAGTGAGCGACACAGTAGCTCTCAGTGGTCGTGTTACAGACGCACAAATTCATCAAAACGCACGCGTTCAATATCGTTCAGCTATCGCGATGCTTATCAAGTGCACTCCGTAAAAGGACTCCGCGAACCGTGAATCTCAGTCACAACGTGTCGCCTTCCTGTAGTCGAATGACCCGGCCTTTCATTTCAGTCAGCGTTTTATTGATCTAATTGTACGCGGCAATCGATCGTGGGAGGGAGATGAGGGAGAGAGCAACGAGAGAGATAAAGAGAGAGAAAGAGAGGGAGAGAGAGAGAGGCGACGCAGAAGTAGTTCCGCCGATACTTCTGGAGGCATTCCTGCAATCGACGGGTCAAACCGTGTCAAAAGCCCTTAGAAATGCTGACGGCATCTGATATCGTCGCTGTGGAGGCTTCGCTCAGGAACTGCCTCCCTCTCTTTTCATCTCTCCCGCAGTACCGCAGATTTACGAGCGAGTGTTTGAGAGACACTGTCCAGACGGAAACTAGGTCCCACGTGCTATGAGAGCTTGGTGGCTTGTGCGGGGGTGCACGAGCGTACGTGTGTTTGTGTGTATGTGTGTGTGTGTGTGCGCGCGCGCGTTTGTATGGAAGTATACATATATGCACATATGTGCATCTAAACGTCCTATCGATTCGGCGAGATGGCCATTGCATTTCAATAACAGGCGCATAGATGGACTTCGTTCCATATACGGGGTGTACTTTGTATTCGTGGCTCGGCGGTCGTCTGTAACGGCTACTGTATACGTTATGTGGCTTGTGAGGATCATTATGGTTCACGAAGCTGTACGAGCCCTCGGCGTTAAAAGTGTGTTTAGGTTGTTGCATAGTTTCCATCGTATTCTTGGGTAACATTGATATAATTTTGAAAAGAGAAATTCATTTAATTGACAACACATCGGGGTCGTTATCGTCTACAATCTGTAAAGGTAGCGTGCAGTCAAACTAGCAGCGCAGTTAAAAAACAGAGCTGATAATAATTTATTGTGCGTCGATGACAAGCGCACGACATACGGCAGGAATCACGCAACGACCCAACGGAATCTTAAAAGCGCTACCGCTTCGAGGAGTAGCGCGGCGTGCCGAGAGAAGCAAAATGCTTTGTTGTGGAAACGTGACTGACGAAGTCGCGATTGGCGATTTCCGACACCCTGAAGTCAATTGACGTCCTCCCTTTGTCGAATCGCGACGAGGCGCGTGCGCTTTTACCAACGCGACGTTATCCTCAGCTCTATCAGCGTCTGCGTCCGCAATCACGTCCGCGTGGTCGATGAAAGGTCCCAGAGAGGAAGGTAGGAGGAATAAATATCCCCGCCGATGAGTTTCGATATTAAAATATTCGGCGGAGGTCACCTTTCTCTCTATAGCCGACGAAACCGCCCGGTCCCTCTCGGCAATCTCGAATTACGCTCAATGTCGATAACGCGCGCGAGATGGGAGTGCCCCGAAGAGGGAATCAATCGCGAATGTGACGAATATTAGGCCATTACGTCGGATTGAGGAAGGCGCCCATTGTGCCGTCGCTCTGGGTCGACTGAGCGCGACCGTTTTCCTGCGAAAAACCCGGAGAAATCACTTCGCGAGCAGCCGCCGCGCTCTCCCCGCCGAGGGACACAATGGCGGAAGCTGATCCAGATAGTTACGACGATTGAATACGAGCGGATAAGAGTGTAGAGAAAGAGAGAGAAAGAGAAAAAAGAAACACGCTGAAATTTACCGCCAAAGCCGCAGCGGCGCATCATTCAACGCGGCAACTAACTGCTGCTTGCTCCTCTTGCTGCATTCCTCGCGACGATTCACTAACAAATCGTTGATTTCCCATGCGGTTCCCGGCCTCCGTTTGTTTTGGGGCTTATGGAAATGCACCGCGGGGCCGGTATAATTCAATTTCATCCTGAGAGTGTAACATCGGGGGGGAGGAGGAGGAGGAGGCAGCGGGGGGAATCGATATCGGTGGCCCTGTCCCGTTTTAACGGATGCGTCGAGTTGCCTCTCTCCCTCTCTTTCTGTCGTTCTCTGAGCGCGATAAAATCCACCCTCTTCGAATGTACGAGCATCCCCGAGTGCAACCGCACACCGCGAGAGAGAACATCTCTGTCAGTTATTAGACTGTGCCAATTAAAGCGGACAGCGCGATCCGAGCCGCGGCGAAATCGAAGGATGCCGAGGTGGAAGATAATCCCGATTCGCGGCGATTTCAAGTCGACAGAATGATTGCGCGCGCGACCTCTCGTCGGCTGATGAGGTGTAAGAGAAGAGAGGGAAAGCGAGGAAGTGAGAAGTGAAGGAATGAGAAATGAGAGAATGAGAAATGAGGTCGTGAAGGAGTGAGAACGTGATGAGGGAGTGAGAAGTGAAGGAGTAAGAGAATGAGTGAGTAAGTGAAAGAGTATTGGAATGAGGGAGTGAGAAATGAGGAAATAAGTGAGTGAGCGAAAGAGTATTGGAGTGAAAGAGTGAGGAATGAGTGTGAGCGCGAGAAAAGTGAGGAAATAGGAGAGTGTAAAGAGTAAGGAGAGAAGGAAAGGGAGAGAGTGAGAGATAGAGGGAAAGAAAGGGAGGATAAGGAAAAGGAGACGGCGGGGAGAAACGCGGCGGATGAGTGAGTTTACATCGGCAGATAAATCAAGGCAGTATGCGGCGGATCCATTTATCCTTTCCGCAATAACGTAAAAAACCACGTAGGGACACTCACGTGTTGCGGCGGAAGGCCGCGTCTCCATCGCCTGGCCGACCGACTTTCGAAATTACTTTTCGATAAATCGCGCTGCGAGAAATTGCGTTTTTCAAGCTGCTTCGCGCGACAGGGTATCATTCCTCTCCTCCTCCCATATCCCGCTCGCGCCAGGGATTATAACTCGTTCCACGGTATTGTTGCCGACGCGCAGCGGGGGCGTTGTAATTCTCCTCGCGCCGGCGTTCCGGCGCGTCGACCGGGAAGATTCTCTTCTCTGCGTAACGTCTGATCTTACGTCCCGTTGGCACGCATCGGCGCGCTCGCGTGGGAAACTAGACAACAAAGCCCCCGTACTCGCGCCGCTGAGGCATTGCTCGATTCTCGTCTGATCTGAGAATTGTGCGCAAGTTACAGCAGCGGGAGAAAGACCGCGGGGGATAATTAGATTTTAACGTTGCTCGTGGGAGCCTCAGTAAGCTATTTCATACACTTATTCGAGAAATCATTCCGATTCGGGAAATTTTTCGAATTTCGGTATGATGCGCGTTTACCAAAAGTAAGCGCGAGGAAAGCGTAATCAGAGACAGAAGACATCTTTAAAATAAAATATAAACACACGCGATAAAGAAAAGAAGAGCTGCACGCAATGGAGTCTCCTCTGAATTTTCGCGACGCATCGGAGAGTATGAACAGTACCTCCAGCCGCATTCGCCGCGGTTGTCCGGCTTTACAAGTTCGATTAACGTGCAACGCGCCAGCGGATCGCGTCGCCAGGTAAACTTGCGGCGCGAGGGTCGAACGTTTAGCCGGCTCTGTCGCCGAACGGGGTGAGTGGCTGCTGCTCTGCTACCACCGGCTAAAGAGCACGCGGCTCTCTCAGGCAGCCGTTGGATGTAAGTTTATCCTCGGGAGATGAGAGCGGCGAATCCGGCGGATTTGTTTCGGGGACGAAGTCCCAATGTTACTCACCTAGTAGCCAGATCCCGATGAACGAAGTTCAGGTTCTCCAGATACCGCATGCCCGACGCGATCTGCGCCGCCATGTAGATGAGACAGTTGAAACTGAAACGACGACGGAAGTGGCGTGAGTTAGCCTGCGACGAAAGTTAAGGTATTCGCGAGAATCCCACCCGACCCGACCGCCGTCCTCGTCGTCGTCGGCGTGGGATTCCACCGCCCGCCCAGGTGCGGGTCGAGAGTACCGAGAGAGACAGAGAGAAAGAGAGAGAATCCAAGTGGCAGAGAGCTGTCTCCGAGCTTCAGCCGTGTCGCTCACGATTAATAAACGCGTCAAACTCGCGCCCCGGAGAAACTTATTGCGTGTTAACTCTCCGACTCGCGACGGCGCTTCGTCGGAAATGAAACCGAGCCCGGGCTCGTTAGAGACGATTGCGGTGCTACGGCAGCCCCGTAATCCCGAATACTTTAAGCCCCGGTAACGACGCGGCACGTCGCATTACGCACTCCGATGTAACTATATATAGACAAGCAGACGCACCTGTATGTATCACCAATACTCCACGAGGAGGCCCAATGAATAGCTGAACTTCTCTCTCTCTCTCTCTCTCTCTCTCGAGCTCGTAAAACCGATACCGCGGAGGGGGAGGGGGTACCGGTATTTTCACTCTCCCTTTCTCTCGTAAAAGAGTCGCAATGAGGTTGTAACAGAGTCATGGCGCTGTTACTCCGACTTCGAGACGGTGTTTCACGCTTCTGCATGAAATTGTTCGCGGCTTTATGTTCCTGAGCGAAATAACGTGGTAACGCGCGATCAGCCGGTGTGAAGTTGGCACTTCGATTGAGTACGATACATAAACTGTTCTAGAAGTAATCTCTTTTTAAACGCTAAAAGTGTGGTACTAACAGTGTTTGGTCAGCAGAACGATTTTCCTCGCGATTTGTCGTACACGAAAATTTCATGGAATTAAACAGTCTCTGATTACTACACTAAGCTTGCACCTTGAGAGAAAAATATCTATTCTTGGTGGGTATTAATAAGATACTAAATTATACTAGTATGTGAAATGTTTTTCAAAAGAGAAAACACACGTTTTCTTGAAAGCTCAGTTATTCATGAAAGCAACTGTTTCTTTTACTTATTATTAAACAGGAGAATTTCGCGATTTGAGCAAGTATGTTATTAGCATCCACCAAATAAGTACTTTTTCTCTCAATGCATATCAAAGAGTGTAAACTTGAATATTAAGATCGCGGATATTTTCTTCAAAAGAGGCCAAATTCCTATAAGCCATTGGCCCAGATTCATCAAGAAGTTTTGAAATCAAAAGTTTTGTAATCACGCAGACAAATAACCACTATAAATTATGGTCAAGAGGACCGTTTTTTAAATTAAACTTTATTATAATGCTAATGATAATAACTTGATGTGCATCTTATTGCTAGCAAGTTGGGGCCAAAGATAACTAAACAATAGTTGGATCAACTATTTTTTCTCTCAGCAGAGGGAAGCATCGACAATCTGTAACGTGTAGAGCACTTATCTCCGGGCGTATGCATTCGACGGTTTTTTATCGTTGTCACGAGGAAATCGGCAGACGAGCGCGCGCGCGAGCTGGAATTTATAATAGCTGTCAGCGCACTTCGGTAATTACCGTAAACACGGGATCGCAGATTCCTTGTGCGACATCGACGCTCGCGAGAGAGAACGAGGGAAACAGGGGGAAGAGAACCAATCGCTCTGTCGTCGTAATAAATAATACCCCGGCGGTCGGTCGCGGAGAACGAAAATTTTCATATTTCCCGTAACAGTAATATTGATTTTGAGCTTATGTACGGCTACGCTACTCTATGCGTAGCACGACGACTTTTTGCCGGTTTTATTTGCGAAGGGTACTCCAATTTGATATTTTTCGAAGATACTGTACGCTTTTATTTGGAAACGTTCAATTTCCGCGACGCGGTAGTTACACGAAACATCCTGCGCGCGTGCCGTTTTTTTCTTTTTTTCGTTCGGAAAAAAAACGACAGCGAATGTTTTAATAAACAGCGCCCGGGTCGCTCTATCAATGAAATAACAAGTTAGCAGAAAAATAATTGAAGGCAATATCGATTGTGTGCCCCATTCAAAAGGACAAAAACATTGGGAATTTAATGATTTCCAAACTCCTGCGAATATCTCTCTTTCCCGATCTTTTCTCTCGCCTGGAGATATTTATTAACGAGTACTCATTAATATCGAAATGAACGAGGGAGTTTCGAAGGAAAGAGTGAAAAAATTTAAGCATAATGAGGGAGAAAGGAGGAAGAGCTTACCCGCGTTAATTCACGTTAAGGATTAACGTTAAGCCACGTCATTAGCTGAACTCACCTAAGTGTCTTGACGCCAATCGGCATGGAATGCGCGTCCTCAGCAGTGATATGCGTCTTGAGGAACTGACAGAGATCCCCGTGTTCTAGGTATTCCATCACCACGCAGTACGGCTCCTCGCGATAACAGGCGCCCAGGACACGTGCGATATTGCGATCTTCCAGAGCGGCCAAGATCCTCACGTCCCTTTGGAAGTCCAACCTGTTCAATCGTGTCTCTTGTTGGTGAGTTGAGTCAAAATTATCGACACCAATGCGCATTACGATTGCGCGAAGCTTTCGTAACTACACTGCTCGAACTAACTGGGGTTCCGATCCTTGCATTTTCCTTTTCTTTGTTTCTCCGTCGTCATTGTCGCGTCAGGAATTGCGTCACGTTACAAAGACGATGAAGACGCGTTGCGTTTCGCAGCGAACGCAAGCGCAATTTTGATATGTTGATTGCGTTCTCTTGGATTGTACACAAAAGCTCAACTAATGATCGAATTATCAAAAAAAGTAACAATGGTCAGCAGAACGAATTTCCTCGCGATTTGTCGTACACGAAAATTTCATGGAAAATTTCGTGGAATTAAACGGTCTCTGATTACTATACTTGCATCTTGAGAGAAAAATATCTATTCTTAGTGGATATTAATATACTATGTAGTAGCAATATACTACTAGGTATTAATATACAATGTAGTATGTATAAATAAGTATTCCAGATTGTATCTTATTGGCTCTGTATTGGCTGTGCAATCGATCAATACTTCATGTTGTTGTTGTTATTCAATGGTTTTGGAGCCAGGTCCATTAACCAAATATTACTAATAAATCTTCTTCGATAAAACCGAATATTCCCATCAATACTTCATACGTAACTTAATGAGACGCGGTGGTGCAAAAACTTGAGTGATACTTGAATTAACACAGTAAATAAATGAGTACATTTGAGTTTTTTGCCTCTCCTTTCTCTCATTGATTTCCTGTTGATCATACAACTGATCTCTCAAATGCAATTAATCAATATTTCATACATAATTTAATGAGATATGCATCGTTATAGAACAGCCGGTGACCGTGCTGCAGTATTCAACATGTTAACACAATGACAAGTCTACCTTAAAAAAGGAGATATAAGTGCGAGAGACACGTGTGAAATATCAGGACGACGCGGAGTAAAATTCGATATCGCCGCGAAGAGTCGGCCGCCCGGGAGAGTCATCGACGTCCATCTCGCGATAATGACTCTCGTATCGCGCTGCACTTTCTGCATTCCGGCGTGGAGGCTCGTACGGACGTTGTTAACGGCGGCGGCATGGCATGGCGTCCGTTTCGTTGGATCGCCACAGCACTTCCGGATAAGGGAAGTTCGCGTAATCCCTACTCGCCGTTATTTGGATATATATACACACACACGCATACACTCACTCGTCGTACGTGGGCCATCGCGCCCGTTACTCCAGGCTTACTTACGATCGACTTGGTAATGGCAACTCCGCGCGTGATAGCTTAATGCGGTCGTTAACAAAAGTACAGGCCGGCCCGACGCCTATCGATTCGCCATAAACTGCGGATCCCGCGGTGCGTGCGATTGTCGCGCGCACGCCACTTCGGAGCAAGAGAGGAGAAGAGAGAGAGAGAAGTACGTTGTTGTCGTTAAGCGCTACATGCGAAATAGCCCGTTTAACGGTACCACTGACCCTAAGGCAGCTTAATGACGTCGCATTAGTCGAAAGTTCGCAATTCGCGGTTCAATTTCCCTCCTCTCCTTCTTCCCCTTGTTCCCTTTCTCGCCCTCTCTCTTTCTCTCATGGCACCGGCTTCGACAGCAGTTACACGGCCGACTGTTTCCGATTCCGCGATGATGACGGTGCCGCGAACGCGCAGTCGGAACTTCGATTTGCCGGGGCGATTGCGACTCGGGGATAGCACCCTTCAGGTGTTTCCGGTTATTCTGATCCGTGGTAGTAAGCTTACAGATACGGCGAGATATTGCCGCAGGTTACACGCGCGTATCGCGAAAGACTAATTGAGACTTCAGTCGTAATTATAATGCATTGAGTCCTTTCGCGAAAGACGAATCACGTTTGTCGTTGAATTTGACAGGAATAATTCTGCAAGAGCGCATAAGAGCGCACGGCGAAATCTCGTCATCGGTCACGTGGTCTTGGCAACGCGGGAGCGATCCATCTGCCGTCCGTCCAGGCGTGCGCTTCGAGTGAGCGCAAACCGGCGCGTTAGTTTGAATAAAGCGTCAGCGCCGTGGCGCGTGATACCAGGCCTGACGCATAAAATACACCTTATCTGCCGTCAACACGACGCGATGGCCGCTTCCCTTGTTTATAATCGTCCCCAGAGAGGACATCTCCGCGGATCGCAAAACGCGCGAGAGCAGGTGGACAAAGCATGCGTGCGTGCGACGAATCCTGCGCGCGGGAAAAGTGACACGCGACCCTCGATCGACCTATCGCCACTTCCCCGAGATGAGAGATAACTGATAAATAACGACCACCGTGTCTGACTGCACTAAGAGGAAAAGTAAGAAATAAAAAATGTCGAATATATATATAACACATTTACTCATATCAATATATAAAATATTTTTTTAAATAAAAAAAAATCTTCCTGAAATCTTAGCTTTTCATGAAAGCAAATGTTTATTTTATTTCTGAATAAAAAATGTAGATTTAAATTTGTTGTTGATATCTACCGCGAATAATTTTTTTCCAGATATTTTTTCTCTCATAGTTTTATCACTAATATAACATATCTTTCAAATAGAGAAATATATATTTTCTTAAAATATTCCTTAACTTTTTCGTGAAAGCAATTGCTTATTCTATTTTTCAATAAAATATTTAGATTTAAATGTGTGGTTGATACCTACCGCGAATAAATATTTTTTATTTCCTAGATATTTTTTCTCTCGGTGTGTGTATAGAACGTAATCTGTTTCATGCAACGAATTAAAATTTTAAAGCAAATTTTTGGACGAATTAAATTGTTTAAGGCAAAAGTAATTAAATGAAAATTTCAAACTACATGGAAAAGAAAGTTTGGATGAAACAATTTCTGGTAAATATCAACAATTCAGAGATTCCGATTGAAATGATCAGAATTCCGTTCAAGTTAGTCAGAAATCTTGACAATTGATTGAATTCGAAGAACTTCCGAGTCGTTTATACCTCACCAGAAATTGGTCCATCCAATCAGACTTTTCCGACCAAACTTTAAATTAAGATCAAACAAACTAGACAGCGGGCTATTTCTCATGTCTCGCGTGCGTAAAAGTGCGGCAGGGGGGGTGGGGGTGGTTCGCAGTCGTCTCGGAGCAGCAGCAGCTGCTCGCGGCGAGGGTGAGTCTCACGACGACGTCTGCAGTCACGAGACGCTATAAGTCATCCGCGCGATAGGGGACTTGTTGCGTGAGCCAGACACGTCGAGCTCTTTCGCGGGGATATCTTTCGGCGTATTCCGCGCGGGTAAAATACGGGGAGGCTACACCGCCGCCGCGCCCTAGCAGATTGCGGAATGAGTCGCGCGATTGTTTCCCCTCCGCGGACGTATTCTCGGGGGCACTCGGGGGCTCCAAGTTTTCACCGCAAAGGTATCGAGGCATCCCTATCACACCCCCTGATGCTGTTGTTCCAAGCACACACGACTTTGAGGCGAGCTGAGACCTCGGGAAGCCGAGGCCCAGAATTTAAACAAAAGCATTAACACGTTAACTGCTCGACGTTGTAATATTACTATAATAATAATAATATTATTATCATTATATTATGCGCTACAATATTATTATTATTGTAATAATATCGTTATAATACTGCCACATTCTATTAATTCATGTATAAATTCACTTCTCTCGTGTAACAAATGAAATTCTTAAACAGGCTCGAGGCTGGTTAAATTAATATTAAACTCAAAACTGATTAAATTGCATTTATTTACCGTATCTTTGGTAATAGGAACTTTAGTTGGTCATTGGAATAATCCATGAAAATTAACGCGCAGTGTTGGGCATCGGTCGATTTAAGTATTCTTCGACTAAAATAATCGGGAAATCAATAATCGAAACGAATTAATCGTCATATATGAAGTCACAAATAATCTCGTCGATTGGAATTAATTATTAATCAAACCTTGTTGTAATTGATTACACAGTGGTTAATAGCTGATCTCATTAATCGATGAAATTATTTGTAACTATACATGACGACGCGTACTTAAAATTACTTGTAAAATACAACGTAAACTGCGCTTTTTCCTTAACAATAAATAGCCGCAAAATTAATGGCATGCAAGCTTTGTCTTTAACAGTCCTCATGATTTTGCCACTATTTATCAACTATCAAGGGAAAAGAACAGTTTCCGGAACATTCTACAAGTATGCTCAAGCAACCTGAAGTGTTCTTTCGCAAATATAGTTTCATCTGGGGATGGTACGCAGGAATTTTCGTGCCATTCCTCGCTCCTGATGTCATAATCCAACATGGTCGCGGCGAGTGCCCAGGAGCCTTAATGCCCAACACTGTCAGCGCGGGGTCTGCGTGTCGATGATCAGTGATACCATGGAGAGACCCACGGGACGGGAGTCGATCATGCGAAAACTTGATTACTCCGCGGATCCTTGTCGCGACATTGGCGTCCGCCACGGAACGTCGCGTCGCGTCGTGACGCAATTCATCGCACTAAGGGGCGTACGCTAAATCAAGCGAATTGCTCGCTATTCTGACCCGCGTCTTGCCAGACGTCCGACAGATTACCGCACGAGATTGTCGACGAAATTTCTCTTGGAACTCGAGACGCGAAGAGGAGCGCGGGCCTCAGTGCCGGGTATATTCGATGGCGGGTCGTCGATTTTCGTCGCCGCTCATCGGAAGGAAGCTTTGTCATCTCCGTTACGAGGTGTCCCGCCCGTCCCGCGCGTCGGCTCTCGCACAGGAGAGCGCCGGAGAAGAGAGAGAGAGAGAGAAAGAGAGTCCCGAATCCCCGATACCCTATCTCTCCCGGTCATTGTATGCAAATCCGTTCCATTCGTGGAATCGAACTGGCCTTTTTCTGATGTCTGACGCGATAGCCGCGCGAACGATCGTCCGAGAACGGTATATCCGGACATTTCGCCGCCGCGGGGCTTCCTCTCCTCGGCGAGAACGCCGCGACGCGGGACGTCGCGCGCACCGCCGGGGAAACACGGCTCTCTTTCTCTCTTTCCTCTCTCTATCTCTTTCGGGCTTCAAATCCGATGTATCTCGTTGCCGGGAGAAACGCGGCCCCGGCCGACCGCGCATAATTTAGCCGCCCCCTCTTCGGCTGTCGCATTTTTGCGCACGTACATTCTGTCCTGTTCGTGGCCCGAATCTCGTTTTCGATCTCGCGGCGAGACGCGTTCTCCTGCTCCTCCTTCTCCTCTTCCTCTTCCTCCTTTTCACGACGATCTCGGCCACGAAGACGGTCGGGACAGCCGAACCGTCGAATGGTCGTAGCTATTCGGCTGTTTGAGTTGCGAATTTTTGCGAGAAATAGGCTGGAAGGGGAGACGCGTGGAAAAATTTCAATCGCGCGGCGCAGACGTAAGAGGTATTCGAGGAACGCGCCTTGTTTATTTCGGCAGACCCGGAGCATCGCGGATTGGGGGCCGTGATGGTTTCCGAAAAATTGCCAGCCGCCAATTACTGTGTCCGCAAAACGCGCCGACCGAATAGCTTTAACGCGTGGTATAACGAGGTTATTCGAGATTTTTTCACTTTATATATATTATTGATTTATTAATTATCGAGTATTCAATGTGGTGGGAACGATTACTGTCAAATCAGTCATTTGTCACTGTGACAGTTTTACGTTAATATGCATAAATGAATATGTCACGGTGATGAAATATATTACCGACTTAATTACACCGCGTGTTAAGGATATCCCGCTAATTAGTACATACCCTAGACATTAAGGTTAGCGCAAAAATATTACAAAAAAACGCAAACATTAAGACTCCAGCAGTGAGCGGATCAGCTGATCACATTCAGGAATGACCAAGAAAGTAACATTAATTGAATACTAGACCAATATAAGCAAAGTCAAATTGATCGATTCGCTTGGGAGTTTCACTGATTTCTCCTTTCTCTGCCGATTTTCCATTTTCCTCTGACTCTAATGAGTATAAGAAAGCCGAGATCGAACGTGCGTCTTCGTCCTTTATAACCGATCAACTTGTCGATTTGAATCGCGTTTTATTTCTTGTCGTTTTATCGGTTTCGTGCGCTCGCGAAGAAGCAACTCACGATCTGCCGGTCGACGTAAAATTGCGAGCGCACGTCTCCCCACGGCTGTAAAAGGTTTATCGTCGCGCACGTGGGGGGAGGATGGACAATGCCTCCAGAGGAGGAAGAGGCATGCACGCTCGATCGAGCGTCGCCGTAACGAAACAGAATGCAAATTGCGGCCGCCGTATAGACGTGTGTATACTCACTTTTCCTTCTCGCTGGCTTCCGGCAGTAAAAACTTGACGGCGACGAGTCGCTTGCCGAGGGTGGTCGTCGTGCCGTACTCCGGTATCCCTTCAGCTTCCGCCACGTACACCTTTATGAGCATAATTCGTTTGAATCGTGCGTGTACTACACGTGTCCACGCGCGTGGAGAGAAACCGCCGTCACAAGCGCGCGCGGCCGAGAGAGATAAATTCGCCGTAAATGAAAGCCGGATTCGCGCCGCAATTTTGCCGTTCACTTTAATGTATTATCTTGTTACTAGAGGAGCTTACGAAGGTTCGTTGTTGAAATTGCCGACTCAAAAGACGAATTCAGACGCGGAATTAGACAAATGTCTGCAAGTGGTGGAAATGACGCGGGCAGATACTTGGATTGAACGTGTGTCTATCTTGTTACTATTCATAGTTAACTATTACTATCAATATTATCAGTAATTAGTGCTATTAATTTGTACTACTAATAGTATTAGTAAGTTGAGTATTGTTAATAGTAACTATTAAAGTCAAATAACAATCCGACCAATTTTCTTTTGCAAGCCCCTGATAATAATTTTCTTAATTACGCAACGAAGGAGAACGCGGCCATGAGAATGTTTCGTTCGCAGAGTCGCAAATGATAACACGCTGCGTGCTCTCCAGCGGACTTTCTCCGCGCACTTTTTCTCGAAATTGTCTCTCAACATCTTCTTCTTCGCGAAAAGTAAGAGACGAGGTTCCCTCTTGCACGCGACACGATAAAATTTAATTAAACATAAGCTAAGACACTCCCGCGCGCCATCTTCTCTCATATTATTGCCCCGAGAGCGGACAGGAGAAAGGGAGAGCTCGTCCAGTCGTCTCGCAATTTTATCCACTTCAAGTAATACCGGATAAGGCAGTATATTCTTTTCATTAACTCGCGCCACGTGAAAATATAGTTCGCTCTAGGGATGAAGAAGGAGAAGCCCGTTGGTTCCGCGACGGTGAACGGAAAAAACCATTTGTTGGATTAACCAGAATATATCTGGTGAGATATGAACGAAGCAGAATTCCGGAATCCTGTTTGAGTTAACAGATCTCTGGTCGACCACAGCTTGGGACAGAATTCTGGAATTTTGTTTCGTTCGCATCTCCTTGGGTGTCATTCCAACCGAATTTCTTTCTCCATATATGTAGGTAGCGTGGATTCTCGTCGCCGGAAGTATGGGATGACCGGTCATCGACGTATGCATCGTGCATCCTCTCGCGATATTACGCGCACAAACAAGCCGGAGCTTCCCGACGGCATTCTTGCTTCTCTCCGTCCGTCGCGGCGAGAAAGACACACGGATTTCGCGTGTCAGTCGAAGATCGACGTGTGCGATCGCGGGAGTTCGTGGGAAGTCACGTATACGTGTCTGTGTGTGTGTGTGTGTGTGCATGCGGGGTGCAATCTGAACGAACGAATGTACGTACGTTCCGACGAGGCCGGGCGTCGTCATTAACGATGCGCCGCTGTCGTGGCGCGCGGGACGGACGGGAAACAAAGGGGAATTATTAGCCGCTCTAACGCATCCTAAACTGATTATCCTCGACGACCCCGACGAGGCGCCATTGTGCCGCCGAAGAATAACGCGCCCCGGGCACTTCGTTAATCGACGTATTGTTGCGCATCCGGCGCGCCCTGAATTGCCGGTGCGCGCTGTGTGCGGCCAACAAACGGATTGATTTCGCGAGATCACCGTCCCGACGCAGCAGAGGAAACGAGGACGCGCCCCGCGCGCGTCAATTCGAACGAGCGTGGGAGCCAGCGCGGCTTGCGAGCGTGTGCATAGGTGCGCGCGATCGCAGCGCTGTTGATAAATTAATTGTTATAACGATGGTAACCGAGTTTCCTGGCTCTCTCTCTCTCTCTCTCCCTCTCTCTCATGTTGTGCATCGCGGAATATCGCGTCCCACGGCTCCGAGGGAAACGCGCAACCCTTTGAGCCTGTACGTGTGTGCATCTCGCCGGTGTGACTCGAGCTGACTTCATGTATTAAGGGCACAAATTGAGCTTCCCAGGTTGAGAAAGCAATTTTTGGGAATTTATATAAAGAAGCTACTGAAGAAATATGTCTTGAATTCTATACGTGTAAGTAATATTTGCGTTTGAACAAAACGATTTATAATTAATTTGGGCGCGAAAATGATGTCGCAGCATTTCTGGTTTGACATGCTTTACGTTTGTGCAATAGTTTGTTCAATCAGGAAAGCGCAATCAGTTTTTTTGTAAAATAGTGTTACAGTTATAGGTTTTCAGGCTGGAATTTTTATTTTAAAACAACTGAATTTTTTGTCTAATTTTAGAGAAGAAACTAGAATTTCTTGTTGAAATTTGCTCTTGTTTTATTTTATATAAGAAATTTTGGAATATAAAATTATTTCACGAAAAATAAAAATAAATTCTGTGTTCCAATGTAGGTATATTATTTAGTCACATGTATAAGATTCAAACATATTCATTGAGTAGTTTTCTTTAAATCAATGAGTTGCATTTATTAACCGTATTTTCGGTGATTGGAACTTATGTTAAGCGTGGGAATGATTAACGGGGAAGTTAGCGCGTTAATAAGAAGCGTGTCATGAAACTAGCAATGAGAGCCTATTCTGGTCTTTCCGAGACGAATCTACTTTAGCGTAGAATATTAATAACGCGGGCTATTCTTGGCGCGGTTCGCGCGGTTGAAATATCGTTGACACTAACTGCGATCGATTAGCGGTAACGGCGGCGTGTCGAGGTCTGTTCGGTACGGCGAGTCTAATTGAAAACATATAGACACGCGCACACACTCGTTTCACGGGCGCAATAATAATGTCATTACCGTTCCGAACGCCCCCTCGGCGAGCTTGGAGAGCATGCGGAGGCGATGCCGTGGGAAGAGCGGTACGCTGGTCTGCTCCAGACGTCTCTTCAGGGCCGAGAGTACCTCCTGTTGAGTCGGCGACTGTAACACACGAAAGCGCAAATGCATTTGTGCGGCTTGGCCGACGATAATCGACGATCTACGATCACGCTAAGTCGCGCGCACCGGGGCGCATCGCGCGGCTATCTCGCGGGATCTACTACCACGGCGTCGTTCGACCGACAACGGCCGACAACTGGCTGGCTGGCTGGTCGGTCAGCTCACCCTTCGATCCTCCTCGCGAATTTCCGAGCGCGAGAGGAGGCCATACGGCGAGACAAGTTTCGCGATCTTAGCGAACGTTCGCTCGTGAACCGTCCTGTCTCGATTCTCGAAGAGACCGACAGACTGAGATGTGGGATGTTAGATAAGACATAGTCGCGCTATTCTCATCGCGAGAGGTACCTTCCCGCTCATCGTAGATTGGTATCTCAGGTGAAATAATATAAAATGGTCGCGCAGCGTGCCGAGTTCTTCGCGGGAGACTTCTTTGCGGAAGTGCTGTCGCGGCGCAATGACATGGTGAGAAGTATGGACGAATGTTAGTTGGTGTTGTGCATGCCTTGAAGATACAGTTATGATTCGCAAATAGCGTGTTGGTCGCGAGAAAAAGATGGTTGATTTCATGCTGATCATAGGTAGAATTTTAGTCGCCTGTTAATAGTTGTTAGTTAAAATTTGTCTCATGTGAGATATTCAAATTTATATTCAGAGCCAGATCCAAGATTTTCAGCTGAATTATGATATACGTGACATTTATATCTGTAATCGTGTGACATCCAAAACGACGCGCCGTTTTCATCTGGATCGGTCACAGGGATGAGTATCGCTCCATGGCGACGTGACGCGACGTTTCGGCCGGAAACATTGACAGTCTCGCCCTCGCGGTTGAGAGCGAGAGTGGAGGGAAGGACAGCCGCGGAGGACGCGGACACCACGCGTACCCATCCGGGCGATCATCCTCCTCGTTCCCGGATAACGGTGAATCCGCGAACGCGCGGAGGAAGGATGATTGGCGTCGCTGCGAAGCGTCAAGGCCAGACCTGACGCGCGACACGGGGGTGAAATGTTTTGACTGTTTCGAGTGGTGCTGTCGGATGTCAATCACGCACAGACGTCTCGACGTGGAGACGGGCACTTTCGAATCTGGAGCGTCCCGCTTGCAGCATTGTGCTCGGATCAATCTCGACTCCACGGCAACCGTACGCAAGTCGCGATACACCAGATGTGTCTATCCACGGGACACACGTGTATCCCCGGCCGCGGAGAAAGGACTCACTCGACGGTGAAGAAGCTGTTCGCATTCATGGCTTCAGCTGCGGGGGAGGGACGCATCGATCGTAGGGTGACGGGACAGAACGCGGGCGCTTATCAAGTGTGTTCCTCCCTTACATTCGCCGACAAGGCCGCGCTGAAATCTCAATCCGCGGAAAAACGAGGCGTGGGGAGGGAGACAGAGAACGGAAGAAAATCGACGGGAAAAAGGGCGAATGAAGGGAGCGACCCTGTCGCTGTCGTGTGAGTAACAAGCGAGACAGAGGTCGCGTTTGCAAAAATCGCAATAAAAGTCGTTGCCGACGCCTGTTTTGGTTTCGCATTAGCGACATACACGAAAAACTGAGACTGAGAGACTGAAAGACTAAGAGACAGAGAGAGAGAGAGAGAGAGAGAGAGAGAGAGAGAGAGAGAGA
>NW_022639541.1:1183457-1220722 GCF_010583005.1 Odontomachus brunneus
AGAGAGAGAGAGAGAGAGAGAGAGAGAGAGAGAGAGAGAGAGAGAGAGAGAGAAAGAGAGCGAGTAAACGAGAGCGTGTTTAACCGTGGAAGTTTTACCGCGATAATACGCGCCGGGTTAGATAGCTAAGGCCGTGCGCGACGATGTTGCCTATATATTATATAATATATATAATAGTATGCAGGCACACACATATATGTTCGTAAAACACGCGTGTATAATCCGACGTAATCCAAGATCAACGCTGTTTACTTCCGGCGGAAATAATTCATCCGCGTGTAACATCCGCGCTCACGCGCGATGTCACCTTGCCGCCGTGTGGCGGCTGGACACCGTGGTGAAGGCCGTGAACGCCGTTGGGGGGAGAACCCGCTCGGGGATCACGTCGACGCGACGGGTGCACCACACGGCTCTTAAAAAAAGAAATTAGCCGCGTCATGAAATTCCGCCGGGTCGTACGTTCTCGCGCACGGAGGGAGAGACAGACAGGACGACGCGTGGCGTCCATTCCTCCCCCCGTCCCCGAGCACTCGGGGAAATATGTATGTACATGGAGGACATACGCTTGGCCGTGAAATCGACCTCTATCGCGTAATATTTTCGCAATGTCGGCTCGCCATCCACTCATCCGCTCGCTCGCTCGTTCGCTCGCGGCGACTGGACACGGCCCGGTCGGGAACGTGATTACACGACGCGCTTCCTCGTCGCAATTAACGGAGCGAACCGGAAGCCGCCGGACCGCGTAATGATAATACATTCCACGAGGGTTGCGCGGCGTAACTCGCGGAGGGGCTTCCGTCGACAGGACGCGTCAGCGGGAGTTCGTTTGCAGAATGAACGGTCAGCCGTGCGAGGATCGATCGATCGATCGATCGATCGATCAAATGGACTGGCAAACGAACGAGGCGTTCCGCGACAACAATACCGCACGCGGGCAGTCACGCTCGCCACTGCCGGCCACGATCGTCGACTTGATCTTCCGGCACAGAAATTTTCTAAGATTTTTCCGGAAACGGAACGTCAAATCCGACTGACGCGATAAACTCGCAGAATATCACCCTTTTGCGACGTGGGGAATACACGCGTTTCACCCTTCCCTTATTTTAGATACATGAAACTCTTTGTCTTCTTGATGGTGGCTAGAAATTGCTGGTTTCAAAAGCCATTTATGAATCCGTAATGTAATAATTTCAGTGTTGATTATATACAAGGAGAGAGAACTTTACAATAAAAATTATTATAGGATTTTGTAATCAAGGAATAGATTGACATTCTGTCGTAATTGACTATCCTTTCGTCCTATATCCGCGTAGAAATTTTTCAAGATTTTCCCAGACGCAACATACATTCTAATAGAAATGCCCAAATTTCGACTCGGATGCTGCAAGATCCCGCTACGATACTAATTGAGAATCCAATTCTTGTCGCAAATAAAGGTAGGTTCTCTGTTTAAAATCGAAACAGGAATAACTCGGGCTTTTTTCTCAGTCGGTAATGTCGGTATACTTTTATGGTATCAAACAATTCGAGTCAAAATTAAATCTTAAATGTTACAACGCAGTAGGAGCTAAATTAGCAAAGTAGGTTTAATTCTAATGATATAATTTACTTCTACTTTGACTCTCTAATGATGCCTGAAATTTCCCTTTTCACTTTCTTTAGCATCAAAATAGGTTGTATTATAAATTTCAAAATATCAAAATAGATGTTGGATGGAATAGTAAGGTTGTGATAATAGAAAGTAGGATCAAAATTTTGACTCAGAAGAGACTTCCATTTTTGGACCAACTATTTTTATTCAATAGAATAAAATATCAGAAAATAAACTATTTTTAAAAAACACTGAGCATTTAAAAAAATAATATAATTATTTGTAAAATTTATATGTTTTATTCAATTTCAACATAAAATAAAGACCAGAAAAAATATTGGGAAATCTTTGATGATTTCACCCACTTGGAGTTGTATGTTTGAAACACCAAAATCTATAATTATTCTGGAAAATCAGGCTGGATTAATTAGAGATCTTAATTACAGATCTCAAGAAATTTTCTATGCGGGTTGCGGCCTCGACCGGGATTTATTGTTTAAGCAAGAGAGCGGCGCGATACACCGCCGCTCGTTTTTGCAACACCACGCGTGAACGCGGCCGGGTAGTTCGCACCAATTATCCTTTTGCGAGGTCGTGTCGCGCCTGTCACGGGGATGATATCTCGCGAGCCACCGATCCTCGCGACGAGATATCGCCGCGCTAATTGCTTCCGGGGAGTGCGCGGGCGGCGACGAGGTGGACGTTATTTTTTACATATCAAGCGTAGCTACGTCGACCGGCGCGCCTATTAGAGATGAAACTAATAAATGCAGCGCAACTGTTTTCGAGCGGAAAAAAGTCACGGGCTGACTGTTGGTTATTTTTGATCGCGATGAGAGGATTCAGCGAGACAAATCCACCGGAACAGATACCGATACACGCTGAGGTAACAGCATTCGTTATTGCTGACTATAAATTGCATGGTGAAATAATTATACTCGGGGAAGAATTCTATTGCAGAAAGTATTGCAGAATGTTACAACCGAGAAATCGGTCGAGCAACAGTCTGCAATTATTTCATATGTGCTACTCATATGTATTTTAGGAACTGAAATGTGTTATTAAAAAATTTGCTATGTTGTTCAGCAAGATAGATCTTGCTGACAATCTGGACTACTTACAAGCATAATAAAATGAAACGAATTTATATGGAAAGAAAATCTATAATATTCTCTCCGTGTATATTTGGCGCCGCGAGAATGATTGTAATCATTAAGCAAAATTGACAACTTTCTTCTCTTAAAGTACATTGTAAAAAATTCGTGTAAAATTACATCTATTATAGTGGGTAATTTTAAGACCAACTATTATAGATGTAAATTTACACATGTAATTATCACATAAAATATATTTATATAGACGAAAGACACATTTTGATACGTATGTAAATTTACAACTATACTTGGTCTCATAATTACATGGAATTTTACACAAATTTTTCACAGTGTATACAACGAGATAACAGTATCTTTACACCGATTTCGCGGAGGAAATTTGATTTTCTCAAACGTCCTCATCGTAGCGTTGCTACAGATTATGGATTGTTTCGATCCCACCGGAACAATCCTTAATCCGATGACGATCAATGCGCGCCACGAGGAGCATCGCGCGCGCGAATATTTCACCGCGATATTTTTACGGCCTATTATTTCTGTATATGAAAAGTAAACTCGCGCGGGACTTTATGCATTCCCGTGGGGAGATCTCGTTGTATCGCGAACGAAACGTCCGCCGCCGGTCTCTGGACCGATCGTATCGGCCGATAATGAAAAAAGCGCTTGTCAGTGCCGAACACGCACACGTACACAAGCACGGGCGTACATATACGTGCGCGGGCAACGCGCGCTTTTAGATTGACCTACGGCCGCGATCCCGTGATTCTTTTTATGCCGATGGAGAACCCAGGGGATCGTCTCGCGCATTCGATGTCGGCTCGGGGGGTATCCGCGCTCTTTTCCGCCCTCGCGCGCTGTTCTGGCATTCTGGATACGAGCTACGTTATACTGTACCCGCGGGAGGTATATCCGCCCCAAATGTTCCGCACTCGTTCCACCGTATTGATTTAAATTATTAATTGTGAATTTATCCCCCGCCGAGCACGGAGCTTAATGGCGACCGCGCGACCCGGCGTACGCTGTTTTTCTTTCTTCTCTCTCTCCCTCTTTTTCTCTTTTTTCTCCCTCCTCGAACAACCCTCTTTATTTATACAGTGCACGCGC
Organism: Odontomachus brunneus; assembly: GCF_010583005.1. Classification (NCBI taxonomy): domain Eukaryota; kingdom Metazoa; phylum Arthropoda; class Insecta; order Hymenoptera; family Formicidae; genus Odontomachus; species Odontomachus brunneus. Next base: position 1,187,268 of record NW_022639541.1, read on the forward strand.
CAGGATTAGTCGACCCGTGAACTTTAACGTTGTCGCTTTTTCTTTTGGCGTGGCGATTAATTTAGGGTCCTCGCCGCTCTCGCGATATTGCACATATATCAAATAAACCGAGCAATATAAATAATGAAAAATCAGAGATGTCGGATTCTCTCTCTCTCTCTCTCTCTCTCTCTCTCTCTCTCTCTCGCTGTGTCGTTTGCAGTTAGCGACGAATGATTCAATTTACACAACCAAACCGATCGATATCGAGAATAGATGGAAAAATGCTTTTCGCAGGTCTGCCCTTGTTTATTATTCCAATTTAGAGATTTGATCTTTTTTTTCTTCATTTTTCTCGATTTAACTTCTCATTCCCTCGCGATACGTTGCCGGAGTTTAATGAAGAATTTTATCCCGCTTTATCACACTGAGAAAAAATTGTTTGATATTTGTGATTATATTTGCATGCTAAAGTTTGTTAAATCGTAAAAATTGTGACGCTGAGGGTGGTTAATTTCAATGAGTGGAATAATTATAGTCAAGAAACGTATGCGCCGAGAAAAAATACTTGAACATTTATTTATGGAATATAAAGTTGATTTCTGTAAATAAACTTTATATCGCATAAATAAATTTTCAAGTATTTCCTTCTCAATGTAATTAATGTTACACTACAGAAAAGCACTTACAAGATAATTTATTGGATAAAAGTTTATTTTTTGCAGAATTAATCTCATAGAAATAAACGTTATATCTCGCAAATAAATTTACATTTTTTTCTTAGTGTACTATAGTGTTGTTGATTATAACTTCATGTACATATTATTGCTGCTAATGCTTTCTTGTTAGAGCAAGAAAAGGACCTAAGATTGGTACCGAAAGTGCTGTAGAAAATTTCTAGTGAATTTGACAATTTTTCCTCTCAGTCTACTCTCATTATATCTTCTCTCCACGTGCTAGGAAACGACACGCGCGAATAGTTCCACTTCAGTGTATAATATTGCGATCGCGACGCGGGATCGAAGGGCGAAGGGAATCTCCCACAAGGGAGAGAAAGAGATAGAGGCAATGGGAGTGTACACGCGCAAGTGTTTCTTTCCCTTACCTTCTTGTCCTCCGTCTTCGTGCCGCGCGAGCTCTTGGAGAAGAGGCTGTCCTGGTCGCCGCTGGCGTTGGAGACGGTCGCCCCGCGGCCGGCGCCGGCGTCCTGATTGAGCAGAGGCACCGTGCCGAGTTCCGGTACCGCATAATCGTACGACGTGTCAACTGCACCGTTCGCGTACACCGCTGCGGATGATATAGCAAAGGAGGAGCGAGCGCAGAAGGGGATGGCGTATTGATTGCGGTCAGGGTAAATGCTTTGTTGCCGGGACGTATGTGGGTGCACAGGAGCCTACGTGCGTGTCTACGTGTACTCGTGGGTGCGTTTACGCGCTTATGTGTGCATGTATGTGTGTGTGTGTGTGTGGAGAGAGTCGCGTAGTAAGTGCGTGCATAGTCGCGCGCGAGATACGCGTAGCTGTAGGTGTGGGCGTAGGATGTGCGTAGATGTGTATGAGCGTCGCATACCTGAGTGATTGATGTTGGTGCCCTTGTTGTTCAGCATCATGTCTTTCATCTCCATAACGACGGTGCTGTAGCTGTAGTAGGGCGCGTACCTCAGCGCCTGGTACGGCTCCTGGTAGTCGTCCAGCTTCACGATATCCAGGAGACGATTGCCGAGGTCTCGCGGCAGAGTCGGCAACGAGCCGCCCGCGTATCTGAAAGCACACGGGGGGCTGCTAGTTAATTCATTGTTTCACCTCCTTATCAAGGATTAATTGACGAATATGAGGCTGTATTAATTGACAAATATGAGCGTGATCAAACTAGTCCGTTCTCTCCTCCGTGACACCCTGTCGCGAAGAAATTCACGACAGACATTAAACAATCAAGAGAGGACAAGTCTAGGTTAGAAGCTCGTGTCTAAGGTGAATTACGCTACGCGCCGCGTCTGTCGCAGGGGAAATCGCGAAACGCATCGGTAATGCGACGTGACCCGGCCTGATCCTCACTGGCACGGGCGCGCAAGTGTCTCTATCTTCGATGTACTCCCCCGCTGTGTTTCCGAGACAACATATTTTCCGCTCGCGAATTTGGCACGCGCGCACGGGAGGCCCGTCAAAGGCCGGCGCGCAAAGCCGGCGTTTTCGCGCTCGCGAGCTCGACTACTTCAGCTTGCGCGTTACACGTTCTCTTTTGGTAGGAAGCTTGCAGCTGCAATATCGGGTTGCACAAAGCGGGCGAGGGAGCTCCGGGGGATCGATGCCGAAGCTTGCTCGCGCGGGCGAGATGCTTCCAAGTTACCGAGGCGGCGGCGGCCAGGAGGATCTCTCTCCTCTGGAGACATTCGTGTGCCGCATAAACTCGATATATTGCCCGAGGATGTCCGTTATTGGACGTTATTGGACGTTCGCTAACGAGCACGGTGGATGGAAAGTTTATTGGAAGGCCGTTTCCGTCATCGTGCCGTGTCCTGCGCGAACACAAACTCCGAGAAGAAACGAGGAATACGACGACGCCTCCCGCCACGGCGGCGCAGCGGTTTCTCTTATGTTATCGTTAAAGCATCGTGTTTCGCGATGCAAAAGCGAACTCGTATTCGCGAACTTCTCTGTACTCGCTCGTCCAGACGTTGCCGCAGTCGTGTAACAAACGAACGAACGAAAAAGAGACAAAAAGAATGTTGGTAGAAAATAATAACTGCACTCAAAAAATAGTCTTTCAGCCACATAACGGAAATTATATACGAAGAATTAGCTAAGATGAATAAATAACTGCAAACATTGCGATATCGCATGTTTTGTATTTAATCAGTATAAACAACAAATAAAATTTCTACCTGAATTATTTGCGAAAGTTAATAAGAAAGTCTCCCATAAACTTTTAGCCTCATTTTGCGGTATTCAAAATCGCAACATTTCCTATACTTTTGCTGTAAGAGTTCTAACGACACCAATCATTTTGACAGAAAGGAATACGTATCTTTGTGAGCCATTTTCTCCCAAATGGTGAAGTGCATTACTTTGATACTTATATATCTTTAATCTATACTCATCAGTAGCTACAATTTAATAGAAAAAAAAAATTAGTTTAAGATTTCAAATGCCACATAAAATGGGGTTAAACTTAACCACATTCTTTGCAGATATTGCTAGAATGCTGTTGTTGCTGTAAATTCTATCTGTATCATAGACGATTTTCTAATAGATATAAAAAACAGCGACAAATTTTGACTATGACACTTAGAATTCTTGAACTAGAAAAATATTTTTTCTTGAGTGTATTGTCCAAAGTTGGCCGACTTGTTTACTATCAGTGGCTGTTGCATTAATTATCGGCTCACAATCAGTCTTTTGGCGCATTAATTTAGAAATTACGGTTAATAACACCGATCGAGGGTCGTCTTGAAATAATCTCTCTGACTTCATTTTTCTCTTCTTCCACTTTTTTCGGGCGAGACCCGTCTGATTAAGTGACGAGGGGATCGATTCTGTCGGCGGATTTGCGCGAAAGTGCACGCGAATTTTTAACGAAGCCGCTCAAAGACGCGATTTACGTCGCTCGTTTCTCTCTTTTTACATTACTTATTACCGGAGTAATCGGTAAAACTTTTTTACCTCTCGTCGTCCTCCAAGGTGTACGCCATCAGCGCGGCGCCTTTCTCGACGGTGGCGCAGGTGGAGCCCAGGTGGGACGGGGCTTTGCCGGTCATCGGGCTGGCGAAACACTTACGTTGCCGGTGCCGTGAGACAATCAGAAATATCGCCACGGCCAGCAGAAGTATCACGGCGGTCAACACGCCGATCACGATCGCCATGTACGTGGGGTCGTCGTGCGTCGCCGTCGAGACCGGGAGTTCCCCCTCGGCGGCGCCGTTCTTCTCGACGAAGACGTCGCTTTGGATCGGCGACTCAGTTGTCGGTGCTTCCTCGGGCGTGAAGTTGCCATGCGCTACGTCTAAAAAAAGAAAACAGCAAAGAGAGATTAATTCCCCATCGTAATACGAGAACTAAACAATGACACGCGTGTGCTGTTACACGGGAAAAAAACTCGCATAGAAATTCCTTACAAGTAAACCTACCAAAAAGTTACACTCCGATTTCTTTCTAATGTAGAAGTACAAAAGTAGTAAGTAAAAAATATTTAGGTCATATTTTTTCATTTTGGCTTTTTCATTTTGAATTTCACGGGCAGTTTATAGCTTTTTAATGTTCTCACTCCTATCATCACCAAGTACAACATAAATGCATAAGAAATAAAATTGAATATAAGATATAGACGTTTTTGGTTTGCTTATTATGAATATAAAATCAAATGTGTAAAATTATTTGTATAAATAATCAAATATTTAAACAAAACATGTAAAAAGTTGAAAAAAATTATTTATACAAACTATTTCTCGGTCTGGCCGAGATTCGAACCATTTTTAACTAATTTAGCACAGATTTGAAATATTTCAGTTGGAATCTCGGCTAAAAAATAGAATGGTTCGTATCTCCGTTATGCTGATTTTATTAAAATTATTTAATTATATCTTGTATTAAATTTTATTTCTTATGCACTTATGTATATTGCGTTTGGTATATTTTTTGTACTTCTACATTTGTGCCAAATTAGAAAGAAATCGGAGTGTACCTTTTAGATAGGTTTACTTGTTAGTATTTTGCTCAATTTTAGTTTAAAATATAAACCAGAAAAATCTTTGAAAAAACGTTGGAGACGACTAAATAGAACTTGTCTGGATTTCGCACTTAGATTTGCATGTTTAAAACATTATATTTCTAATCAGAATCTGCATAAATTTCCCATTTAGAATCTATGATTATTGTGGGAAATCAGGTTGGGTCCCAATTAGATCTTAAAGTATTTTCTATGTCGCAACTAATTAGCGCTCGCTGAAAATGTATCTGTTGCTAAAAATTTGCTGTTATAATTGAAATTTTTGTTACTACATCGGTTTTATAGCTAAATTTATACCTATTAGCACACACACGGAAAAATATATAAAATAAATGTTGTTTTAAGCATTTCATAAGTTCATATATCCGTAAATCTGTTGTAAATACATCATAAGCATCATATTTATTCAAAATATATTTCCGAGTTTTTTCCACACTGAGAAAAAATACATTAAAATTTATTTATGGAATATAATAAAGTTTACTTCATACGGAAGTAGATTTTATATCTCACAATAAATTTTTGAGCATTTTTTCCAGTGTAAATTTGATGGTCATATTTTATGATTCTTATCAAAGAGTTATTTCGTGTTGAAGATAACCATAACATAGAGGAAGGAGAGCAAATTGAATAATCTCTTTTCTTAATAGGGTGAAATGATATTTTCCTGCGTGTGCAGCTATACTTTTAGGTATCCACATGTTGCAACGAGATCTAACTACCACGCGCAGATTTTCGTTGCTGCAACTGGATTTGTTTGTTTGTTCCGTGTACTGTCAATTTTTTCTTTTTATTTTATTATTTTCCCAAATCTACCAGACCCATATTTCCAGATAATCCGAGATTCGTTTCTGTGTCATCTTTCGACGGGCGTATTTGTGGTCGTCCGACGGGGCATATTTGTGATCGTTCGACGTAATGCACGATATGAAATTTGAAGCACTGCGACGGTATCATAATATCGTCCATGATTACCGCGGCATTATGTTTGCAATTAATAATTGTTATCATTATAATATTATTTCCGACGCTATTATCCCCGTTATATCATTATACATTATACGGCCGCCGGTAACTAACGGCAGCCGCGTTATATTGCGTCGCATCGGTCGCTTCTCGAGTTCGATTCGTTTGCCCGCCGAGAGTGCGGCTTTCTACCCGCTCACGCGATGTATCTTTACGCAGGTTTATTATTAGAAGACTCCGCGCTTCTTGCTCGCCGTGTTTATCATTCGCGTTGTTAATTCTCCCCGAGTGTGCACATACACACACACACACACATATATATATATATATACAGAGCGTGACGCGGATGAGACAGGAGCGAAGCTTTTCTCAAGGAGGGCGCGCGGGGATTAAGCTAATCGTGCATAAGGTACGCGCGAAGATCTGCCTTTGAGGAGGCGAGGATTACAAAACGTGCGAGATAGACGCGTGAGAGCATATGTGGAGCGCATAATTAACCTATATGCGCTTTGACGTACGACTTCACTGAGGATGTTGCGAGGATGCGCGAAGTTCGTTACGCGCGAAGGGGTCGTGTGTCTCCGAGTATGTATGTGTATGTATGTATGCGTGTTGTTCATTCTCCCCCACCTTTCTCTCTCGCGTAAACGCGCGAGATAACGTTTCCCATTTACTATCGGCGCGATATCACATGAAAGAGCGAGCGGCGGAGCTTTCACGTCGTGTAAACGTATTATATTACGCTTTTGTCGATGGGCTGTTTTATACGCAAAAATTGCGTAATTAAACTCCCGTCGCGTTTGTTCTTTCGGCAGCGTAATTATACGCGTCATTCCCGCGGTGTTTAATAATGCGCTTTTTAACGAAAAACGATACGATATGCTTTCCACCGGCTCCTCGCGTGCCCGGCCGCGTTTTCTCTCGCTCCTCTCCCGTCCCGTCCGTTAAGGGGATTGCGTTTCATCTTGTTATAAATAATTACCGGCAAATGCATTAGCCGATAAGGATTAGCTTTTATACGAGGAGTGCACCGACGGCGCGCACGCGTCTACGCTTTTTTTGCCGGATCTCATTTTACTCTGGTTTGTTTTATTATTCGTGTTTTGTCCGACTAGCTTTTTCATTTTGCAAAATTTACGCTCGGGCTTTCGCGAACGCGCCCGCCACAGAAAGAGAAAGAGAGAGAGAGAGAGAGAGAGAGAGAGAGAGAGAGAGAGAGAGAGAGAGAGAGAGAGAGAGAAAGAATAATCCTTCCTAGTTTGCTTCCTATCGAGAAATGACGTTGTTTCGAGAATTATTACTTCCTCGCGTCGCGGGCGATTTTTTCCCTCATGAAATTTTAAATTGCATTTTCGTCACGGTCGTCGTCGCGCAGTTTATTCCGGCAAATTCGGTGTCGCACATTTCTGTCGTTACGTTTTACTTCGGTAGTCGTTCGGACAGCAGGATGAGAAAAAAGAATATATATGTGTGTGTGTGTGTGTGTGTGTGTGTGTGTGTGTGTGTCGGTGTGTGTGTAGGAAGAAACGAAAAAGAATCACGCACACGAGAGCAACGTGCACGGATTCACGGTTGCAACAGCGGCTACCGAGTTTTCCGCTGTCGTCCCCGCGACCCGCTGTACGCCTTTTTGTGGCGCATTCGCGTGCGGAATTCTCCAGCACGTTCTTGCGCGAATTCTTTTTTCTTTCCTGGCGCGGCAGCGCGCTGCGAAAACTCCGTTTTGTCGTTTTACGCGCGGCAAAATAACTTCGTTTTGATGCAATTTCTGCAAGATTGGCCGCGTGTTATCTTTCTAACTTCCGTGTCCCCCTCGTGTCTCTCTCTTTCTCTCTCTCTCTCTCTCTCTCCTGCTTTCGCAAAATTGCCAGGTAATGCGTGTCCGTTACGATTAACGCGCGTATCGAATGCGAGAGAGTAGTAATTAATGTTAAACGCGTCATCGCGATTAAATTATACCTGTGTGTATTTTTACGTCGACGTTTTGCATATTAGTAAATCAAATGAACGCACGGCCATCTCGTAAATGTCGGCAGTTTAGCGGTCTCGGTTGGCGAGAGGGAGGAGGAGAGCATGCCGTTGCAGATATCAAATAAATGTCGCCGTGTATGCCGCGCTGTACACGCAATGTTGGCGTATTTTTAACTGATAACGAAGTAACGATTAATTCAGCGAATAGTTCCCCCGACGGGATTACACGCGGCCGATCGTGAAAAAATTCCCATCTACGGCAATCTTTATTTCATCGAATAATTAACTAACACATTGATTTTGTGTCATTCGGAGGATCCCCCTTTTTTCTTATTAAAAATACGACGAAGCGTCATTATTGCATGCCACATTTCTCTCTCTCTCTCTCTCTTTCTCTCTTATCTTTCTGCATTGGTTATCCGGGTAATTGAGCGAGTGAAATTTCATTAAAGTTTACTCGAAATTAATTAAAAAGTAAAATTTTGCCGTAATTTATAACGTTCCAATTAATTTGACCATTTTATCATTATAATCGCCGATATCGCGCGCTGCATAATCGCTGAAATTGAAAGCTCATACGTCGGAATTAAAACCTCTCTCCCTCTCGCGGATATTCCAACTCTCCTCGTGGGGACTCGCATAACCGCAAATTTCGGCAACAGCCGGCACGTCGTTCAAACATTGTTTTAAAACATACTTTCGGTAATCCACAAAGACACGTTCCGCGGGAGCCGCAGGGAATTCGTCGTAGTGAGATTCTAATTTAAGAAAAACGCTAGTAAACGCGTGTGCTTATTTTCGCGGGAAGGAGGAAGGAACGGAGAAAGAGAGAGAAGGAGAGTAAGAAAAGTCTCGAGAAGAGAAACCTCGGGGACGACGGCTTTCGTGGAGAAGGCGTCGCTCGCTGGCGGATTTTCCGCGAGAGTCGTCCTGGAATATATCCTGCTCGCGCACGCGGGGATATAAATTTCTTCGGATGCAATCCCAACGCCGCGCTTTGTGCCGCTTTGGCGAGGGAGTCGTGACAGCCGGGGTGAGTGCAACGCGCGCAGGAACGAGAGGAACACACCGGCTGGAGATAATAAGAGGTCTCCGCAACTGTTCTGAGAGAAGCTGTGAAAGAAGAGCCACGGTGGCGAGCTCGTAGCGCGAAACTTCTCCGCGGAATTCTCAACGGGGTTTACGCCGTGCGGAAACAAAGCCGCCGCCGTCGTCGTTGTCGTCGTTGTCGCCATCGCGTTTGATATTGGCCTCCACGTGGCTCGCCGTGAGCTCGTCGCTTACCTGGCCAGGACAACCCTCGACGCGTGGTCCCGCATGAAATCTGATATTAAACATTCCTTGCGTCCCTGGGTGGGCGATGTCGAGGGGCCAGGGAGGCTAGGGGGCTTGAATCGAGAAAGAGGCCGCGGTGTGACGGGACATAATCGCGTAGCCTCGAGCGTTCTCGCGACGACAATCTCGCAATGGTCGTGATATCGGGAAAATGATTCGCGCGCGAAATTCGAAATTCGTCTTCGAATGAAAGTATTTTGTGATTATCGCCTTTGCAGTCAACATAAAGGCACTCAAAGCTCTTAAAAACTTTAAGAGGCAAGCAAACATCACTACACAGAGGAAATGATTTCTTTTCATTCTTACTGTGCTTTTTAGTAGTCTAAGGATAAACAGTCGATAAGGTCCATTTTGGAGGAAGTTTTGCTAAGGAAATTCACTAGAAATCTAGCAAAATTTTTAATAGCACATTTTAATTTTAAGAATGTAAGTAGCACACACATGCTTAGAAAATTTCTTATAATCTAATTAAGATCTAGCTCGATTTTCTAAAATAATTATAGATTTTGGTTAAAAGAAAAATGGTCGAAATATGCAATCCCAAATGGGGAAACCATAAAAATTTTCCCAATAATTTTTCTGATCTTTATTTTACGTTCGAATAAAATATTTTATGTTAGAATAAAAATTGAATAAAACATGTTAACTTTCTAAATAAATGCATTTCTCAGTAGAATGCTCAGTTTTTTAAAAATAGTTTATTTTCTATTTTATTCTAATTTAATATAAAATAGTTGATCTAAAAATGAGAGTACTGTACTGTTTAATACTATACTACTAAAAATATACTAACATAAAAAAACACGATTCTATGGTATTTCTGTTTTGATTTTAGACAAAGAACTTGTTTGGAATAAGAATCGAGAGACTCCATTTTTAATCGCTATTGTGGATAACAAATTTTGCGACAAATTTTGGTATTTTAATCAGGATCTATGCTGTCTAAAAAAACTTTGGAAATTTTTATGCGGATATGAGATGTAAAGATAATCAATTATGACAGAATGTTGATCTATTCCTCTATTACAAAATTCTATAGTTTTATTATAAAATTCTGTCCGTTGTATACAATCAACATTGAAATTATTGTGGGCTCATAAATGGCCTTTCAAATTAGATTCCTAGCCCTATAAAGAAGGAAATGAAGAAAAGTATCTCGCGAATTTAAGATGAGAGAAGGGAAAAACGTATGAATTCTGCGATTCCCCGCGTCGCAAAGGGGATGATTCTCTGCGAGCTCGTCACGTTGCGTCGCGTCGGTCAAATCTCCGCGGCCGAGTTTGCTGTTCCGTTCGATTGGCGCGAATGGCAAATAGACGAAATTAGCATCGAACCGCGCGCGGTGCTGTTTCGCCCCGAATAAATATTTTGCGAAGCGCACTGGGACCCGCGCGATACCGACTAGCGCGTTTAATTATAGCGTCACGTCGCCCTGCGATTATTTCGCCATCAAAACAATAACAGAGACAGCGCGCGTGAGCGAGAGGCGGAATGAAAGGGGAGAGAGAGGAGGGAAAAGAGAAGCACTCCGGCTGCGTATACACTGCCTGATGCGACGACACCTAACCAGATTTACGATCGGATCAGGATGTTGGGTGATCGCGACAAGGGTGGGCCGTAACTTACGCGGATCTTCCTCGTATAAATCATCGTATGGGGGAGATGCAACGAGAGACGTCTCCCTCCCTCCCTCCATCTCTCTCCTCTCCTCTCCTCTCCTCTCCTCTCTGTTCGTCCTTCCTCTCCCTCCTTCGTTTCTTTAACACGGAGTAAAAAAGAGTGATAAAGAGAGGAAAAACCCGCGAACAGGGGTGGAAACAGAGGAAGCGCGGCCCCCGCGATCGCACGTGTTCGTCGTTCCCGCGTTCCCCTCGCCTTCCTCTTACAGCTCATCGCAGAGATTCAACGACGACGACGGCGACGTTGTCACGGTGCACGTGCAAACGTGCACGCTCGCCGCGGCAGCTGACGCTCCACGTCAAATGCAACTAATGCGCTCCTTGATCTCGCGCTCGGTGAGCCGCGACACTGCCTTTTAAATCCACCGTGATTCACTGCTCACGTTTCTCTACCGCATTCATTTTCTTCTTAATTCTATCGTACAACTATTGGCTAAAGTATGTAGCTATCAAGACTCCTGGGTACTCGTGCATCTCTTTTTAATGACATCAGAAACGAGGAAATGTATATAAAAATTCACATTCCTTTTGTCCTAAAAGTCAATAAATAATTGCAAAATTAATATGACAGAATAATGAGAAAATTAGATTAAAGAAGAAGGTTGCATGTCACGTTAATTTTATGGTTATTTATTGATTAGAGCAAAAGGAAAAAATATTTTAGAGGTATGCTTAATCGATTGCAAATGTCATTTTGTGGATATATCTTTTTATCTTCACGTATTTCTCAAGAATTTTTAGCATGCGTTTCCTCGCTTCTGACATTATTACTAAATGGACGGTGCATTTAGAAGCTCTAACTGAAATAACTACTAATTTCGCATTACTTTTTCTGATATATGACATATTCTCTCAAATCAAAATTCTTTTGTTCAAATAGAATAAACAATTTCTCTCGTGAGAAGCCAAGGTTTGAGGAAAATGTATATTTTCTTGTTTGGACAATATTTTCTATTAGCACAAGTGAACACGTTATAAGGTCCCACCGGATAAAAATTATTTCTTAGATTTTCCTCTCTCCGATGGAGAGCTTGTTCCAGAACTGAAATAAATGCTTTCCTCTCTCGAGACGTAGGCACGCGTGCGCGCGGGCATCACTCAGCTCATGACCTCGCGGAGAGCTCATGACCTGGAGCTCCTGATCCGATCTCTCGTGGACGACACGCGGGATAAGCTCGATTGTCCGAGGAGAGACCACCGCGGTAGGTGTTCCGATCACGTCAGATGTCAGCGGCAATCGGCGCCGCATCTCGTTCCGCGTTTGTCGGAATGCTGTGCCGCTCGCTTCCTTTTATTCACACCGCTCTTGCACGGGTCGCGTTGTATAGCGGCCTGCAGCATTGTTTCCTCGACCCCGCAGCGCGTGGTGCACCGTCGCGGCTCGGATGTACGCGCGTGATACCACCTCTCATGCGCGAAATAATAAATGTTCCGGCGTGACGTAATTGTCGTGTCTATCAGTGGGTCGGTATTTGCGAACGTGGCCATGCACGAGAATTCAAACATACTCGCTTAGCCGTCCTCGACGACGTCTCCTCCCGCTTGTCGATCTGTATCCTCGGCGCAGAGGGTGCAAATAGATATATTCGTAATATCATCTCTCTGAGAGAGTTTCTCGACTCGAAACTAGGCTAACGTCCGTGAATAATATTCAAAAGAGTACGCGCATAGAAATTCCCCAAGATTCTCCCAGATGCAGCGTAGATACTGCACAGAATGCCCAAATTTGCCCTACAATTGGTTATCTCACACTACGATACCAATTGGGAATCCCATTCTTGTCCTATATAGGCTCTCTGTCCAGAATCGAAACAGAAATATATGGGAACTCCCGCGCTTTTTTCTAGTCGGTGTCGTGTATACTTTTGTGGCATTGAACTGGGAATCCCATTTTTGTACCAACTATTGTATTCAATAGAATAAAAAATATCAAAAAATAAAATATTCAGGAAATAAAATATTTAAAGAATAAAATATCAGAAGCTAAAATAAAATATTTTTTCAAGCACTTTAGATATTTTTCTGAATAATGCAGTTATTTGGAAATTGAATATATTTTATTCAATTCTAAACTAAAATAAAGACTAGAGAAAATATTGGGAAAATGTCCCCATTTTTTAAATTTCTAACCAGAATTCATAATTATTTGAAAGATCGGGCTGGATTCCAATTGCATCCCGAGAAATTTTCTATGGGGGCAGTGAAACTAGAACGAAAGGAAAGACAAGTTGGACAAGTGTTGCTGTGAAAGATCGACATCGCGGCTCTCTCGGATGCAGACAAGCGCACATGGAAGTTGCTTTACGACAAATAGCACGCGCGATCGATAAGAAACCGTGTAATGAATTCGAGCGGGGTTTAAAAATTTCGTGTTTAAAAATAAGTACGGCGCCACTTTCTCACCGTCTCTCTCTTTCTCTCTCTTTCTCTCTCTCTTTCTCTTGGAGGCGAGTCGTTATCTGTTGCTGCGAGATACTCCGGTCCACAAAGCCGCGCGCGAGCAAGAACGTCGAATAATTACGCGGTAATAATCCCCGTTCCGATAAGGATAAATTAACTTCGCCAGGAGCGCCGGCCGGCAGCTCTTTACGCAGGGCGCTGTACTCCATAAGGATAATATTAACGAGCCAAGTTTAAGTACATTTTTCGCGTCGTTCCTGCCTTTGTCAATTAATAATCGACTACCGTCAGGATAGAACGAGAGGGGGAAGGCTTTAAGTTAACCGAGAGAGTTTCTTCGATAACGCTCGAAGAGCCGAGTCGGTGGCTAAGAGGCTCGCGATATATCAGCGTCGAGGACACGGTATTTAGAATATTTGAGGAAGAACGCATGAGCGATCGCTGCCGGTGAATCATTTTCACGACAGACCGAATAATCGAACGGGTGAAGCATCGGGTGGAGAATGTGGCGTATGAGGGAGATAGAGAGGAAGAGAGAGAGAGAGAGAGAAGGAGGGATGAAAGGAAGTAAGAAAGAGAGAAACACACGACTAGACGATGACTTCGGTTCCACCAGAGGAAACCCATGGCCGGTCTCCTCGTATTTCTTTGTCCAATTATGTCTGTCGACGTTAGAGAGCCGTGGTAGAGGGTTAAGGGGGTAGGACGAGGAGGAGGGTAGCGTCGGGGTTCGGAGTTGGAAATCCTTGCAGGACCCTCGCGAAAAGGAAGAGGCCGCGAGAGGTGCATCCATTATCTTCTCTTTTCCGACTCCCGCGTCCGGGAGGTGCATCCATTATCCATCTTTTTCAGGGCGGAATCGGACGATCGCTCGCCGGTAAATTGCGAGAAAATATACGAACGACGGTCGATAAACTTTTAACGAGTTCCTTTTGTGCCGGGCGCGACTGCCACGCGAATATCTATAAAGTCCCGGGGATCGCGCGGCGATCCGATTTGAACGTGCTAGTTGATTCTTCCGTGAAAAAGGTCACTCGTCAAAACTCGGCGTGCGGAATGCTCGCGAAAGCGAGAGCGAGGGGTGGAGGGAGTCGGGGTGAATTTAACGTTTCCTTCCTCGCAAACTGTAATTGCACGGGACTGTAGCCGAGTGTAATTTATTAACTCGACTAATCACTCGTGTGTACACGCATATCCAGCCAATTTCCGGGTCTAAATACTTCATATCCCAGATATGTGTAGAGTGTTCCACTTAGATCGACCCGCACGAATACCTTCACACGCACAGGGATAATTTTTCAGTAAAAATTACTGCAGAATTTTGTAGCAGATTGAAATCCTGCAATAATTGATTATCCTTTTATTTCATATATGTTATTTGTATTTTATATTATAAATTATATAATAACGAAATGAAATTTTACGAATTGAAATGCGATATTAAAAAATTTGTCATGTTTCTAACGAAAGAGTGTGACTAAGATAACGGCATTGAAATCACAATTTTTTTTATTAAATAACGTTTTCTGTCAAAATAAATGTTGTGCCCTTACAGTAAACGTATCTTTTTGGGTCATTTCCTCCAAATGATGTGTGGTGTATCACTTTGACACTTATATGTCTTTAATCTACTCATTAATAGTTACAATTTTATAAAAGAATAATTTAATATATCGAATGTCACAAAATAGATGTCACTAAAAGCTAATTGGAGAGCTTACAAGTAAACCTACCCAAAAGGTGCACTCCGATTTCTTTGGCACAAATGTAGAAGTACAAAATATATTTAGGTCATGTTTTTTCATTTTGGCCCACTTTGAGTTTCACGGGCAGTTTATAGCTTTCTAATGTTCTCACTCCTATCATCAACAAGTACAACAAAAATACATAAGAAATAAAATTGAATACAAGATACAGGCATTTTTAGTTTGCTGATTATGAATATGAAGTCAAATGTGTAAGAGTATTTGTACAAATAATAAAATGTTTAAATAAAACATATAAAAGGTTGAAAACAAATTATTTATATAAATAATTTCTCGGTTTGGTCGAGATTCGAACCATTTTTGACTAATTTTGCACAGATTTAAAATATCTCGGTTGGAATCTCGGCTAAAGAAATGTCGAATGGTTCGTGTCTCAGCTATGCCGATTTTGTTAAAATTATTTAATTATATCTTGTATTCAATTTTAATACTTATGTGTTTTTATTGTACTTCTGGATAATAGGAGTGAGAACATTAAAAAGCTATAAACTGCCTGTTAAACACAAAGTGGGCCAAAATGAAAAAATAAGACTTAAATATTTTTTGTAATTCTACATTTGTGCCAAATTAGAAGGAAATCAGAGTGTACCTTTTGGGTAGGTTTAGTTGTTAGTCGCTCTCTTTGCTGTTCTTGTTAGAAAGATTTACCTCACTGGACAGTCTATTCTTGCGCTATTACTCGAAACTTCGATCCTACTTTTGACCTCAATATTCCATTTAACGCCTACTTTGATACCTTGAAGCCTATATTAATCTCTTTTGATCCTATTTAATTGATTAATTTTGCCAAGAGGTCTTAAAACCTTTAAGAGAAATTTTGTTTTTTTACCATTCAGAGGCACTAACAGGATTTCAGTTTTCATGTGTATGAAACCTATACAAAACTTTGACTCAGGTAGAAACATAAAAAATATATATGAAAAAAACCATAGTATTCTCTCCGTGTAAAAATATCGAAAAATGTTGCAATGGAAAGTTGAGTAATTTTGAGGAAGAAGCAAAGTGGTTTGAGCAGTTTGTAGATTGAAATTTAGAGGCGACGTAAAACTTGTTTACCCGCTCACTCGTCTTGTCATGAAACTATCAGTGATATATCGACATGTTGCAAGGGGAAAAGTTAAACGATTTCCAGGAGGAAATTATGCTGTCTCGATAGTCTGTTTATAAGTGAAAATTTATAGGAGATATGGAGACCATCTTTGCTTTCTAAATTGTATGGCTTTTTCCACAACGGTTGATTCCATGGCGAACGAGTGAGGAGGACGAGGATCCCCATGGGGAAACTGGAAATCCCATCCAGGAATATGATTTCCTCCCTTCGCGCAGGACACGAGTCGTAATTTACAAACATCCGTCACAGAGCGGTCATAGTCGGTGGAGGATGTGTCGTTAGCCCGTATCATTTTTCTTCGTCTTCTGTACCGGTCGCCCGCTCCCCAGGAACCCGCCCCAACTCATGTCCTTTTCACAAAACAAACCCGGATCGCCGTTTCAATGCGCACGTACAGTTCCACGGTTTTCGGTGTATGCGAAACTGATTCGCGACGAAATTATCCGTCGAGGGCAGCGGGACCACCTCCGGGGATGGTCTTCATTAAAAAGGGTTGGCTGCGGCCAAACAGTCGAAACGAAGATTGAGCGAGGCGCGATCACGATGGATCGTTGCGAGGGATTCCAGACTCCTCCGCCTGTACGGAAACGCATCGAGATGCGGCGTCGATCTTTCCAAGTTTAGTTTCGTACTGTAGTCAAAGCTCTTACTCGTAAATGCTAATTTCTCCAGCGATCTAACTACCGACTAGACTTCACGTCAGACAAGTAGTAATGAAACGGGAGAGAGACGGCCGTTAATGCTTTCTTGTACACTGAGATAAAAGTGTTTGGTGTGTAATTGTAATTATAATAATTACATATAGCCAGGAAAACTATTTTTCTAGTGAATTCTAATTAAAGTGTTGACAATGATAATTTTATATACACATGTTAATTTAACTTTTTTGTTGGCATAACAAGAGATATAGTCGACGCCTAAATTGTGATTCTGTATGATTTATTAAAATAAATAATTAATTTTTACGAGATAAAAAATACTGTCGTCTCAGTGTAAGGGGAGATGTGTAATTTATTTTGTGTTTGTTGGCCAAAAATAGCATAGTGTACATCTGAAAGTTTATTATTATCACGAAATATAGTCGACGTCCAAATTAACTATATGATTTGAAAGAAATTATTTAGTAAAATTAAAATAATTAATTTTTATAAGATAAAAAGTTTTTTTCACTGTAAGAGAAGATTTATTCTGATCAACCAGAAACAATTGTCTACGTCTGGAAGTTTATTACTATCAGGAAACATGATCGATGTCCAAGTTAATTATTAATTTGAAATAAATTATTGATTAAAATTAATAATTAATTTCCATGATGCAAAAAAGTTCTTTCAGTGTAAGAGGAAATTTATTCTGCATCGATCAGAAAAAAAATTATTTACGCCTGGAAGTTTGTTATTATAAAGAAATATGTGTGGTCGACGTTTAAATTGAGTATTAATTTAAATGAAATTATTTATTAAAATTAATAATTGAAACATTTTCACGAGGTAAAATAATTTTTTCCTCTCAGCTAAGGGAAAATTCAATCTACGCTGACCAGAAAAAATTGTCCACGCTTACACGTTTGTTATTATGACGTAGAACGCCATTGGTCAATTTTTCCCTCTAAAATATACCACGTCCCAAAATTCGATGTTCGATAAGGTTCATTCGGCGATCGTCATTAAGCCTGATCTATTATACAATATGCTCTTTGTTTCCTGCTTCTTTCTCTTTATCTCTTTCTGACTCAAACCTTAAGCTTTAAACCAGAAAAAAACAGAAGACAAGAAACAAAACGCAAAGAGCATATTGTAGATCAGGCTTTAGGAGTCGCGCGAGCAGGAGTTTTGTTTGCGGCGGAGAACATCCGTGCTCCTCTTTCCCGCGCTCTAATCGACGGGTCTCCTCGTGCAATATTCTCGTTATGACGTCAACGTCGTTCACCCGCACGCGAGCTCGCCCGACTGCCCTGAAAGACGCGAATTTCGATGGCATTCTGTGACGCGCACAGCCGGGACGGGCGTTATGAATGTACCGGGAGCAAAGAGTTTGCCTCGCCCGGTTTATGCAATCTCGTCGGTGAATCCGCTTGACAAACTACCTTCCATATGCCGATGTATACCTCGAACGAGAGCGCGCCGTTTTCTCTCTTCCTATCTCTCCTTCTCTCTCGCGCCCGGTCGCATCATTATCTACGAATAATAGCTCATAGTTATGTACGAGCGGCTCTTCTGCTCTTGCGCTTCCGAGGGAAGCGCAGCGCGCGAGTTTGCGCTCCTACTACGGCTTGTTATCGGCAAATACTCTGGAGAACAAATCCAGTAAACGTCGCATTCGCGTCGGCGATCTCGTTATCGGTAATCCTTCGGCTCTCAATTATAACCGTGACTCGAGAGAATATCGTATTTGCGACTTTTTATGCCGTGCAGAAAAGGCAGCGCGGCGAAGGGGAAGCGATTTCCCTTTCCCTCTTCTTAACGATCGCTTTGTGCTATTGCAGACGCGAGATCTTGTAGCCGAGATTCTCGAGGAAAGCGCGCCTCTTGACGAAAGCTCTCCCCGAGTCTTGAGCCGTCCGAGTTTCCAACTCGTGAGAAAAGTATCGTAATGACTCTATCTACACACATATATATATATATACACACACATATATGTACACGTTATAATACTGATCATCGGTGCGCCTCTATAACCACTTGCATTATTTATCCGCATTGCGCGCATAACGGCAAAGTTTCCCGTGGATCGCGAAGTTCGCGATTCGCGCGTGTTGTATGTGTAAACGCTGATACGTAGTATCGCGCAGTAGCGCCTCTAGAATCGACCGACACGATTAAATTGCCGTAATGACCGCGTTGGGAGCTGTTGAATGGTATCTTCGCGTTAGTCCCGTCGTTCTTGTTGTGACTCGCACTGCATTTTATGCACCCATGAGTGCAAGGGAGAGAGAAGGGTGCAAAGAGAGGAGAGAGGAGGTGAAGGATAGGAAGAGAGAGAGAGAGAGAGAGAGAAGGAGACACGGTTAGCATGCGTTTTTGCATATATCCTTTGACGTGGAAAAAGGGTGGAGCGTAGAAGGAAACGGCCAAAGAGTTTCGTAGCCCGCTTTATGATCTCGTCGCTGCGTCGCTAAGTCTCTCTCGACAAACGACCCTTTGTACGTAAATACCATGAATAAGAGCGGGGGCGTTCTTATCTTTCATTAGTTCGTCGCGTAATTTCTTATTACAATGCGTAGATTATGGTTTGCCTTGAAATTCCTAAATTTTAGTCCAACCCATCCGAGGAAATCTGTTACATCCGTGTTTCTCTCTCTCCCTTTCCCTCTTCTCTGTCATGATTGTTCAAAATACCAAAATACGTAGCGATTAAAACACGTTTTTCCAGCTTTATATCTCCTGCAATAGGAATGCACGCGAACGCACGGTTCTCCTGATTAACGGAAATGCTTTCATATATCCAAGAGAGAGAAGAAAAAGAGAAAGCGCGCTTTCTCTCCTTCAGCCGTCGCACCGACAATTTGGATTTCCACTTGCACATTACGGCTTCCTCGCTCGTAACTCATTTTCCAGAGTGAAATCTTTTCCCGTCGGCGGACGCGCCGCAAAGTGGAAGCGCGCAGAAAATGACTTGGTTCGGAGCGAAACTCACTCGCGCGGCACGATTAACGCGGAATTCTTCTAGGCTCGCGAGTGCGTGCAAATGAAAGGCAAAAAGGCGAGCCACGTCGCGAATCTTCGTGGAAACGACACACAAGAAACGCGGTAGTGTCCACGTCGGATTTCACGGACGACACATCGTGTCTATCGGAGGTTGCGGATTGCGTCATGGCTGTTCGACGGCTTGTCCACTACCTGCTTCCGAAAGCTTCCCGCTTTCACACATGGCTTCCCGCTTTTCCCGCGACGGGACGGGAAAGATTTGCAAAGGGTGACTTTAATCCACTTGAAGCCGACGATATACCGTGCGCTTTTATCACAGGGAATGCACCGTTAAAAAATTTACCATTGAAAAATGTTTCTAGCGCAATTTACTACTGTTTCTTGATGAGTCAGACTTTTACACAATCTACACTACTACACTGAGAGAAAAAAATATCTAAGAAATATCTAAGAAACAATAAATATTTATTTGGTGGGTATTAAAAAAAAAACATTTTCTTTAATACAAAAAACTAATACAAAAGTTTCTTTAAATAAGAAAATATTCATTATCTTAAAACTTCAAGAAAACTTTAGCTTTTCATGAAGGCAATTGTTTACTTAAATAAAATAATCTAACTAAATATGTTATCAATATTTACCAGACAAATATTTTATAATTTCTGAATTTTTTTCTCATTATAAAGACACAGTAAAATTAAAAAGAATTTATATGAAACAAAAAAGAACTATAACATTTTCCTAGTAATTCCTACTAATTTAAGAAGAAGATGATAGCATCAAACATTATTCAACAAAATTGTTAAGAAATAAGATCATACAAAAGAAAGAAATAAAAAGACTAAAATTAAATTTGAAATTGAAATTAATATTGGTGTGAAGATACGACTGAAAAAAATTCTTGTTCCTGGGAATTGTTTTCTGATAAGAGCTCAGAATCGAAAAAGGGTTAAAAAAGTGAGGAATGATCGCGATCTCACAATTGTATCCGGCATTCGCTACGTATCGCGTAGCTGACACTTTGTGATCTCGATCCGAATTACCGTGTAATTTTTCTGAATCGGATCGCGAGCGCGATTAAAAAGCTTTGAGGATCTTCGTCGTCCTCGTAGACGTCCTCGTGTTCCACGTTTATTACATTTAACGCACGACTACGGTTATTTCCGCAGATGTCGGCAATTTTCATTTATTCCTTTGTACTCGGAAAACTCTCTTGTGTATCAGATTGATTAAAAAATCCGTTTGTTTTTTTTCCTACGCGACTGTTACATTATTAAAACAGCGAACGAACTGTTTGATTAATTTGATAGTTTTGAGAGAGACGGAGAAAGAGACAGAGAGCAGAGAGAGATAGAAAAAAAAAGAAACAGGCAACGCATGTTTTGATATGTTTTATAGTGATATGAGACGTAGCTATGCGGTTTCAGTTAGAATACAAGCGATATTCTCTTTTTTGATTTTTCATAAGAGCAGAATGAGGGAACCGTGCTGTCGGAGAGGAACGCGCGTATTTTCGGTCAAAATAGCAGCAGCAGCGGTGTCGGCGGCGGACATCCTTCAATCTTTCGTCGAGGTATAAGAAGTTGTATTATTCGCGCGGCATTAATCGGCGGATCTCACGAACTCGCTTAGTCACGGTCGTTTGTTGACTCGCGCTCGCCCGAGCAGAACGAAAGGCTTTTCGCCGTACGTTTTCGCGCAAGCTTAGCTTCTTAAAGCGACGGGAAAAGGGACGACGTTCGCGAAAATTCGAGCGACAAGGGAACGGGAAGAATGGCAGAGCTAACCGTGTGATTTTACCGTTTTGCGAGCGTAATTGCTCGCTGACCTAATTGTCGAGATATTTGTTTCTTCGACGTTTCTGAATAAACATAAATGATATTGTAAGTCGAGTCAGCAGTGCGCAATGCGCATCATACATTTAAGACATCTTCGCGACCTGATTCCGCGCTCGCTTGTTTTAACTCTCTAAAAATATTCATATTTGCGGCTCTCTCTCTCTCTCTCTCTCTCACTCTCTCCATTACGTGAAATGTCCTAGAATCGGCGACCTTAATTTCAAGCGAGATCAATAACGCGTGAAGACGCCGTTAAATTCGCGCGCGACTCGATTCTTAGTTGCACGATGAAGTTTCGCGGGATCAAAATGCCCCAGAGAGGTGAAAAAAGATCGCGCGATTAATTACTTCTTAATCTGCGATAATTTGAAAAAAGCAACGATTCACTGATCCCATAAGGTTTCTTTCCCACCTCTTTTATGATTCACCCGTTTTCGTAGCCGCAGTTGAAATATCACCGCGCAACTCGCACATGATGTATAATAATAGAGCAATTTTTACGCATTATTGTATAAACATTAAGTATAATTTTTTTTATATGCACGGAGAAAGTATCGTAATAAAAATTGCAACATAATTCTTGGATTTTGGATTATAGAGAATTTTGAACGAAATTTCTATACATTTGTTTAAAAATGTTTGACTACTACAAAATTTATTACTATATTTATATATTATTGTAAAATATTGTAAAATTATTGTAATTATTTGAATGTTTTTTTTTTATAATATATATCAGGTATATTGTAAAATTACTATTTCTAGTAATTAGTAGAGTAATTATTAGTAATATTAGTAATTAGTAATTTATATAAAACTGTTAGTTATTTTATATTTAGTTATATTATTTTAGTTATATAATAGTTAAAAGTATTATTTTAGCTATATAATAATTAATAGTAGTAATTCATAATTTATATTACAATCTCATATATAGTGCAGTTTTTTACAAGGAAGTTTGAAAAAGAAATGTTTTTATTTTAAGCTTCATTAATGTTCTCTTGTGGATTTCTCCACAGGAATGTAATCATAATGTTATAGCATAAACTTGTGCGCTAATCAAATATAATTTTTGTTACAGGGGACACTAGGGGATAGAGAGAAGGAGAGAGGGAGGGTAAGAGGTACAGAGATAGTGAGGTAAGTAAGTAGAAATGTAGAGAGAAAAAGAGTTAAAAAGGTAGAAACATGCACAAGTAGAGAGAGGAAGAGATGGTGGACGAGAGAAAAAAAGAGGAAGGGAGAAAAGCATGGAGAAAGGGTAGAAGATAGAGAGATAGACAAGTAGAGAGGTAGAGATAGAGGGGGCTAGAGAGGGGAGATAGAGAAGACTGACGTAGTCGAGAGTTTCAAATCTGCAACATCGTCGTCGATAAGATTCCGTGAGTCTCTCTTTTCTGATTATAAATCCACTTTTATTCGGCAGTCGCGTCGCCGTACTGTAAACGTGGATAAACTCCTCGTAAGATGCGATTCCCATCGAATCCGCGTTAAATCAGACGGAACCGCCAAGGCGACAGGGAAGAATCGACGCTTTCAGAATCGCATGTGCTCCCTTCCTTCCTCGCAATCTCTCGATATGAAGACGCGGCCCGCGATTTTATATCTCTGCTGATAAAGCATCTTCCTCTGTCTAACATGCGGCGTCACGCCGCGCCTCTCTTCCTCGACGAGCCGCTTGCGAACGACGGCGAAGTCGATTTCTGTCGAGTGAACACCAAATCGAATCGAGTCTTCCGTGCGCACGATGTCGCAAAATCGTAGAAAAGAAAGGAGCACGAACCAGATACAGATAAAGATAGATAGGCAAGTAGGTAGAGAGAGAGAGAGAGAGAGAGAGACAGACCGCGTAAGGAGAGACACGTTATAGATTATTTGCATGCCTCTTCGGCTTTTCGCGTCGTTTCCTTCCTCTCTCTCTCCTCTTCCTCTCCTCTCCCTCTCTTCTCTCTTGCTTTGCCTTGCCTAACCGCACCGTCCGTCGTCGTCGTCCCGAAATCGCTGCCTGGCAGATATACGATAAACCACTGTCAATTACCGCGCGCGTATCACTCTGAATCAACCTCGAGATTTATTTTTTTCGATGATTGATAGGCGATCGTTCGTGGGAAATGGGGGAGCAAAGACGAAGGGGCAAGGAGAGGAGGGCAGAGAGGAAAGAGGAGCGACGATAGTTGTGTCGCGATGCGGTTTCGTTGCGCCGAAAATTGGAATGAAATGGCGGAATTACAAAAAGAAATACACTTCTCCATCGGATGGCCGTTTTCTCTCTCCCATCTACAACCCTCCCCTATGTACTCTCTTTTCCGTTCCATTTGTGTGTGTGTGTGTGTGTGTATGTGTGTATGTATCTCTCTTTCTTTCTCTTTCTTTCTTTTCACGATAGAAGGTTTGTACCGCGAGTGAAACGATTTCGCGTCACGAACAGAAATTTTCGTCCCTAGTTTCGTTGCGGCGCGACGTCCCACGGCTCTTTCTCCTTCTCTTCCTTCTCTCTCGCGCCATTGTTTTCGTCCGTGTGGTGCGGGATCAGCGCGGAAATATATCCTCGTTCGAAGGTTTTTAATGTATCCCAGAATTTCGGCCGGACACGTCCTGCTGAGAGCTGTCACAGGGGTGTATGGGAACGCGGTAGAGAGATGATGGATTCAGGGAAATTAAATGACGGATCGCGCTGTCTCTTTTAGGACGCGTCTATCAGAACGCGTTTCCGTGCTCTCTCCCTCTCTTTTGTGCGATGAATCGAGCGAAATAAATTTCTATTGGCCTAGTTTGCGTCGAATCGCGATTACGGGGATTCCAAATTGTTTAATTTCAATCGCGCGCGCTCGTATCGGTCGCGTTTGCTCGCGCGCGTGAGTCCACTGCACGATAAAGTTTCATAAATTTCTTAGGGGAAGACATATATGTTATCCTCATACGGGCTCGTGTTTCTCTCTCCCTTTTTCTCTCTTTCTCTCTCGGCACCGCGTAAAAGAGCGATGCATAGTTTTTTAAATTTGATATACGTCTCGTTGCGTTTCCTACATTTTAAGAGAAGTTCCATTAGGAGTTATCATTTCCCTCGTCGACGATAGACGGGATGAGAGCTAATGGTTACTCGAGAAAGAGAGAAAGAAAGAGAAAGAGAGACAGAAAAGAAACAATTTTTCTGTTTATATATAAGACAAACACACACACACAAACGGTTTATCAAAGCTAAGGAGAGGCACTCTACCTTTTTCACGTTTTCTCTTTTTCTTTATCTCAGTGACTATGATCGATATCATTTCAAACGTTACGCGGGACACAAATCTCGCGACTAACGGGAAATCCTCCAACGACTGTTTTCTCTCTCTTCCTCTTTCCGAGGATGGAGAAGCATCAGTAGTGTGTATATGTATATATATATATATATATATATATATATATATATATATATATATATATCGCTTGTTTATCACGAGAATATAAATATGCACAGAGTAAACAAGACTCACCGGAATCGAAGGTCACCTCGCTAACCATGATCCACCGGTCGGAGAAGTGCAGTCGCAGTTTGACGAATTTTCCGACTCGATGATGAAGCTTGATTGTGATGTTCCGTGAGGACTCGAAGATCTTGTCTTCCATGTACGTGTAAGTAATGGGCTTGCCTGTGTAGTACTTGCCGCCGATGCTGAAGAGGATATCGACCTGAGAGAACACCTGTAACACGTAAGACAGGATGGTTACTCCAAATACATTGTGAATACGAATTATGCCATACGCACACTCTATATTTTTCAGAAAGTGCAATCTTCTAAAAACGAACGAAAATGTTCGGTACTTCAGGGGTGATTTCACTTAAATATAGAATGGGATTTTTCTTAAGCTAGTCGATGATTAACTCGATCGACAAAGTCGTTAGCGTGAAAAATAAACGGTTTGATGTTAACACGAGTGTAAACTCATTTTTTCTAATCTCTATTTAACATTGTGCTACTAGTCGTGCATTGTCTGCTTTATCACCGTGTACATAATTATTAATTTTATGGGTATTATTAGAGGACAAATTCGATTGACAGAAATTGCTGTTAATAATTCGGTAGATGAATAATCGGTCAGTTTAACTGAAATTAGGTGGACATCGCGCTCAGAGTGGATTCTTAATTCATACAAATGAATGTTTTAAGACTTCTGACCCCTCGCATTGTCTATTTCTTTTTAATGATGTTTAATTTCAAAAGTAAGAAAATGCGTGCTAAAAATTCTTGCAAAATACGTTAAAATAAAAATATATATCCATAAAGTGTAACACTTGGAATCGATTAAACAAATTTGTAACATATTCACTTCCTTTTTGCTCTAACAATCAATAATTTGTCGTAAATTAACGTAACATACAATTCATCTTCTAAATCTATTTCTTCGCCTATTCATGTTAATGTACAATAAATTATTGATTGATTGAGAGCAAAAGGGGAGTACACGGAATATCTTACAAATTTGTTTAATCGATTGCAAGTGTTATTTCATGGATGTATATTTTTATTTTAACGTATTTTGCAAGAATTTTTATCATGCATTTTCTCGCTTCTAACATTATTAAGAAGAGATAAACAATGCGAGAAGCCAGGAACTTTAATTGGTCAGAATACATTTATGTTCTTGAGATAGCACAACACATGAGATTCAATTTCAAATGCAACTGTTCACTTGATAATTTAGAGTGGGAAAATTCGCTCTGTATGAACAAAAATTCCTTCGAGTTCGCTGTCACCTCCGCTTTCTCAGATGGAATACCACACGAGGACATTCAAAATGCCCACGCAAAATGTCGCGTAAGCAGACACGAACGATTAGATGAAAGCAATTACTCGGGCGCGGATGGGGGTCGCCGCAATGAAGCCAGAGTCGAGATATTTATTAAGCTATAAGACGAACGGGGATAATAGTACGAATTACGCAATGAATAAGCGCGCGAGCGCGCGGCTCGGCAAAATTTATCGTACGTATTACTCGCATGAGCGCCTCGTCGGCATGAAAGAGGAAACACAGTACATATTTCGCAACAGCGAAATTCCTATTCCGCCTCTCCGAGCTACTTTTTCACCTCCTGAACAACCACATCGCGCGCCCGTAAATTTTTGACCGCGGATAGCATTTTTCAGGGCTGACTACTTTCGCGCTCGTAAATTCACGGACGACGACCTGACAGGAAAGGAATTTCGTCGTCACGGAATGCAAGCCCTTGCAGGAGAAAGAGAGAGGGAGAGGGAACTGTGTGTGGCGCCCCGGCGAAATTGGGGTCGATGGGGATTGCGCCGGAGGAAATCGCGCGTCCTCCTCGTCCTCCACCTCCTCCTCCTACTCGGGATTCGATCGCGACATCGATCGTCGAATTTGCGTGATTAACTGCGAACGACGACGACGACAGCGACCGGCGGCGCCGGTGGTCGTGGCGGTTGCGGCCTCGCGCGAGGGAAAAATGATTTCGGCTACGGTTAAGCGAGTAACTCCGGCTGATATGAAAATAAAACGGATTACGCTGGTGGATATTAGGTAAAATGGATACCCGCGTGGATACGCGACGTTGATGGATAGAGTCGACTCCGGAAACCCTCACCGCTCGAAGAAGATTTACCGACAAAGTGGGGGTCGATCGTTCCTTCTCTCTCTCCCTTTGTCCCTCTCTCTTTCTCTCGCGCGAAAAAGCCGCTCGGTACTTTTGAGGACGTTATAAAAGTTTAATGTGTCCCTAAAGTTCGATGGAGTATATGATCTGACCATAAATCAACTATTATCCGTACGGTATTATCTGTGAGGTCGCTTTTGTTGATGGAGGTGTATCGAGATTGCATCCATATAATATATAAGGGTGCCCCAGATTCGTCTCCGCGGGACGGATTAAAGTGAATATAAAAGTCCCATACCGTTTTGCGATATTCGCAATAAATCTCGAGATATTAATTAAAGAAGATTACGCGCGATATAGTAGGTGAGTTCTAGTGGCGATGTATGCTGTCGTATATTTAATACGTTAGGTCAAACTGAAAACAAAAAAGTCCTGTATTATTTTGCGAGTAACCATGTAGATTTTTAATTATTAATGAAAGAAAAATGTTTAATAATTTTTAAATGTTAAACATAATTTTGCGCGATAATGCACAAATCTTTCTAATTAATATTTCTAAAAATTTATGTGGTCGCAAAATGATAAAGGACTTTTTTGGTCATTTTGATAATGAACAAGTATATATAACGGCGCCATTACAGTTTATCTACCATATCGTGAGTGATGATTCACTGATCTTCTTTAATTAATATCTCAAGATTTATTGCGAATATCGCAGAACGATATGACTACTTTTATGTTCACCTCTATCCGTTCTATGCTGCTATGAACGTTGTGTAGAGGTGTGTGAATCTGGAACATCTTGTATATTATATACACATATATACATATATATTCTCTGTACTCGTCGGCGTTGCGATCTCGGCTTTACGATCCGTCCTTACTCCCAGCCTTTCACCCCCTTTTTCTTTATAAAACAGTCGACGTAAAAATATATTACACGCTCCGCGGTGACACGCGAGTCCAAGTTCGCCGGACGTCGCGGAGACAGAAAAGCAAGCAAAGAAGGAAGGAAAGAAGGAAGGAAGGAAGGATGGGGATAGAGGATAAGACGGAGTCGCGTATCGATCCGTTTTTCCCCGCGGAAGGACGACGATCCGCGAAGACAGCGCGTGACGCGCGGACGTAATCGAGTTTTCATCTCGCGAAAACGCCGGTGCGGGAAAAGCGCAACGATGACGACGACGAGGGCGACGACGAGGATGGTGGCGGCGCGATTGCCCGAAACGGCCTCGTGTACAAACGGGGCGCCGAGTGTGCGAAGTGCCTGTTGAATATTCGTAAGTCACGGGCCATTTGAAATTCCGAATATTCCGGCGACGACGGCGGTGCGCGGCGGATAATCTGAAATTCCGTAAGTTTCGATTAATGTTGAATAATTCCATGGGGGGGAAGGGGGGTTCTTAAGTGGACGCCGGACTCTCCGTTACCGTGCTCGCGAGCATGCTCATGGATGCCTTCCACCTTGGCTTTAGCCAGCCGGCTAGGTACGCGCCGAGTTCGACGACGACGACGACGACGACGACGACGACGGCGGGGGAACCGAGTAATTTGTCGAGGAATTCTGTGTGTGCCGTATTTCGCCGGAATTGGAGCGGGGAATATCATATCGCGTAAAGTTGATTGTCAGGATATATAGCGACGCGGAACCGCACGTAAGAGCTTGTAAAGCGACGGCCTCTCTAAAAGTTACCGAGTTACCCCGCCCGCCTAGCCAGGCGATAAAGTAAGTTCCTCTCGGTACTTGATTTAGGTGAATGTATTTAATAATAAAGATACGGCCACCTGTAAAAAAGGAAATCTCTATATCGGCAGGAAGACCCGGTGTATCCCCTCGGGCGTACGCTCACCTCTCGCCCGACTGCTCTCGAAATTCCTTCGAGTGAAAAATTTCACTTTGGGAGTACGCAACAAATATCATTCTACCGCCAAGAAAAGCGATTCTTTGCTTCCCTTCTTTTGAGGAGTGATTATCTTCAATAAGGAATGTTTTCTTGGCGATAGTCTTAAGACGTGCTCATGTAAAGAAGTTGAGAAAAGCTCTGTGTACCGTCAAAACAGGAATTTTATTTATAAATTTATCTCTACAAGAATATCGTGAGAGACTTTATTGAAAAAAAGTTGGCTTAACTCTATACAGTGGGTCAGCCGAAATTTGTTTTAAATTAATATATTGTGACTCAAAAAACTTTGTAGGATTCAAAATGTGTTTTGAATAAATTTTATAAAAAATCTTATAAGAAAAAGAATGCACCCAAGGTTTATAGGTCATTGGTTCAGATTCATGGTTAAACAGTTTTGAAGCCATTGCATATTTGTAATCTATGCACCATAAATTTTAATTGAAACCCAAAATTGTTTCAAAACTTTTTTTGGCTATCAATTTGGCCGCATTCTGTAGATATATAAATTTGGGGAATAATTGAAACAAATAATGTTGATTCGAATGCAATATGTATGTTTTGTGTATAGTCTGACGATCGGGTCATACTTTGAGTGACTTTCTTATATGAAATGGATCTTCTACTCAGAATCGTAAAGGTAAATATTTTCACTAGAAATTGAAAAATGAATCTGATAAATTTCCGAAATTTCTCGGACATGAAAATTTCACTTGAGAAGCAAACCGAGTCGTCAAAATTCGAACGATTTTTCACTTATATGACTCTCCGCTTTGAATTGACCTAATATTTTCATTCGAAATTGAAAGATATCTGACGTGCTTGCGCGATTGAATTTTCACTCGTTTTGAATGAGACCGAGTGCACTCTGCGAGATTTAGAGAGAATGTCGCGCGTCTTGTGAAGGAAAGCGAAGCAAAGAGAACTCGCGCGGACGATGCTGCCGCACGTATGAAGAAAGTTTTGCATTATCGACTCTTCGACAAAGTTCGAAGACAGACTTGCTCGCTAAGCCTTTTTCCTCTAGCCCGTTTCTAATCGCTTTCACGGTGGGAGATCGCCGACTTGCCTAACAACGGGAATCGTTTCCGCGCGAACACGCGAACACATAAAACGCTTTGTAGGATTCCTTTTCGACGTGCGCGTACGCATGCACGCGTCTTCCCGCTCTCGTCTCGTATTTTGTACACGGCAATGTCGTCGCACAAGGGCTCCGGGAATGCATTTCCAATGACGCGGTAGACAGGCAGTCGGCCTATCGGATTCGGTTATCCTAATCCGCGTCATGTAAATCCAATTTCCAGAGGTTTATCTCGCGACAATGGCGGCGAGGAGCGATACGCGCGGCGGGTAGACGTGGGATTCGGCGGTAACAGCAGGCAGGCAGGCAGGCAGGCAAGCAGGCAGGTAGTATCGACATGTCGATGCACCTTGCGCGTCGCGTAGGTGGTGCATGAAGATTGGTCGCCATAAAACTCGTTTGCACGGGCTTTCCGTGCTACGCCGTTGCCGCTGCCGCCGCCGAAAGTCTGGTAAGAGACGAAAGGGGGAAAAAAGAAAAAGAGAGAAAAGGGAGATAGAGATATGCACGCATATAGGGTGTCTGGCAATTCATGACACACCTATCGTACGCAGATGGAGAACTCATCAAGCTGAACACAGTATTCTTCCATCATTTCGCAAAACAACCATGTAATATTCTGTGCTATTGATCAAGGCAAATTGATGAACGATCACGTCACGATGCCGACGTCTGTTGGCGTGCGCTTATACATTAGGACAAAACTGGACAGGAAGGTTCTCTGCCATTTTGCAAACGATCACGTAGATTTATGGTCTAATTAATCGAAGAAGATTGACTGCACTGTCATACACGCACTGTGATTCGCTCATCTTCTCCTTTCATCAATTGCCCGAAGTTTCGCGCGATTGCTTGACAAATGGTGATGGGTAGTTTTTGTTCAGGTTGACGTGGGCCACCTGCACACGTGCATTGGGATATGTCCCACGTCAGACACCCTGTATACCTTTCTGCGGTGCGTGCACAACGCGCACGTGGGCGCGACGGCAAGGGGTCGGACGGAGCGGGCGGAATCGCTCGGCTTATCGGATGTAATATGTAGAACGAAGCGCGACGGTCTCGATGCGGAAGTAAATCCTGTTTTAAAGTGCGCTTCTCGGTAGAGACAGAGCGAAAGAAATAGAGAAAGAGAGAGAGAGAGAGAGAGGGGGAGGGGGGAAGGAGAGAGAAACACAGAGGAGGGAGTTCTCGGTTCTCCGCGAGGCGGAGATTATATCGTCGTTACGTCGCGCTGCGTCGTTGCGAAAAAGGGAAAAAGAATGCGAATCGCGAGTAACTGCGTGAAACACGGATAATTACGTGAAGCGACCAAGCTTGCGCTCCCATGCGGAAATCTGACCCGGCGTTTCGCGATGTGTGCTCGCACGACCGCGGCGTTATCCGGTTATTTCGTGCGTAATTAGGTATTAAGAAGCGCGGGCGGGTGCTCTGCGCTCACGGGAGCGCGCGGGGGAGGAGGGGGGAAGGGAGGGAGGATAATAAATACTCGAGTCGGAGGACGTGGAATTTCGCGGATAAATGTAATTTATCGGCAGGGCGTTATCGAGCTGCACAGATGCGGCTCGCGAAAAACGAGGTAGCAGCGCGCTGTGCCCGCTCGGGCTGTATTAGGGGAGGCTCCTAGAATAATTATGACGGCGCGTACACATTCCATTTCGTTCCATTAGCCGGCCATGGAGTTTTATGCATTACGCTGAATAGGTAATGCGCCTTGGTTCGGCCAAACATGTAGCGCGCGCGCGGCGCGTCCGCCGGTGAAATTGAAGCGGATTCGGTAGGAAAGAGCATTCGTAAATAAAATCGTCACCGGCGAGTATGCGCGCGCGAACGCGCGCAAGACCGTTACATCGACCCGGGCAATCACGCGAATTTATGCACTTTGACGAGACGTCGCTCTTACGCCGAATGAGAGGAAGCGTCTCGCCGCCGTCGTCGCCGGAATATCAGACAAACGAGATCCCTCCCCTCGCCTCTCTGTTTATTCCACCTTTCTTCTTTTTCTCTTTCTACTCTTCTCTCCACGACGAGCCTGCCGACGAGAACGAATAAATTCATTCTTCGCGAATACGCAGATTTGTCTTTCCGCCGTGCTTATTAACGTCGCGAGCGCAGAATTTTCCGGTATACCCCGGAAAATTACCCGACTCTTCGCAAAGAAGAGAGAGAGAGAGTGAGAGGGACCTCATACGAGTGATTTCGCGCAGATTTCCAATGGACCTGGTTTTTTGATAGCGAATTTCCTCTCCCGTTTCGCGGTCTGTTATCGTGCGCGACGGGCATGTCTCGCCGGCTGGCGCTGTCCCGGCCGAAGGGGGGAATGTCATTTGGATATCAAAGATGCCATACACACGGAGATTGAGGGAGAGAGGTTGCAAAGTCCGCTTTCCTTCGGAGGAAGATGTTCCCGCATTGTGGAAGGCTCGGGTTTACGAGCGACGCAGTACCGTCGGCATCGTCGTCGTCGTGTTACCAGCGGCTGTGTGGTAAAACCAGCCCGAGGGGACGATGATCGGGTGTTGGATGCTGCGCCGAGGTCTGGAGACCACGAAGAGACCGGCGCGTGGCCGTTTCGGAGCACCGCCGACCGCTGCATCAAAGAGCAGGGCGCATTTATGGCGCGCGACCGCCGTAGCTGTCGCGGCTGGCCGGTGGTCTACGTTCGCCGTAGTTTCCCGGTCGCTCGTGGCAGCGTTAGTACGCGTACGAGGCACTTTGTAATTATTGGCTTTGCAGCCAAGTCGGTCCCGTCGGTTTTTCAGCGCGCCGATTATCCGAATTGGTTATCGAAAACCCATTAGTACGCTCGCTCACGACGACGAGGAGCTCGTTGGCTTTTTATCACCCCTTTTCTCTCTCTTTCTCTTTCTATCTTCCTCCCTCTTTCTCTCCTTTTTTTCGGACGCACCTCGCTCCTGAATTCGGTAATAATTCTTCGGTGTATCAATACGCGCCGGAGGTTCCGGTGTTTCCGCGTAGCGAGCGCGCTAAGATATTGATTTATGACGGCGGTAATGAGAGAACGCGCGTCCTTCTGTATCTCGGATTTCCTCGCGTTTTCCGCAGAGTCCTTCGATAGCGGCAGTTGGCAGAGGCGAGGGGGAGAGGGGGGGGGGAGGGCAGTGGGGCGGCAGCAGCAGCGTCGAGGGTAAAACGTATCCGCGTATTCCCCCGCTCCCGCCGGTCGCGTTTATCGCGAATACTTATTGCGCGCTTTACGCGGCCGCGATACGCCGTATGAATTTATACGATTTTTCGCGGTATGTAAACGCCATTCCGATTCATTGTTATAGTAGTCGTATAGTCCCCGCCGCCCGTGTGTAGCTCGGATTATAAAGTATATAATCCATTTATGGTCTATCTCGCGTGCGCACATTTTTACGTTATCCGTCCCGCGGCGGCGGCGTTGGTGCTGTGGGTGCGCGGCCCCGCGATAAGGAACACCACCGCCGTCGTCCCCCCCCTCCCC
>NW_022639541.1:1220804-1252801 GCF_010583005.1 Odontomachus brunneus
GCCCCTCCCCCCCAGCCCCGACGCCAGGGTGAACTCGCTTGAATTTCATCGCGCGGCTACATTCTAATTTACGTTTAACAGGCTATTAAAGTTTATATGCATTCGCCGGTGGGAATCTGGGCTGAAGTTGAATCGTAATACGAATACTATAGGGATGTTTGGTAGGGTGATCACTGAACCCAGCATCAAAGAGTATATGCGTTTATACCGGATTGCTCGCGCTCGCGACTGTATTTGCGCTTTGTGCGAAATATTCGCAAGCGAGCGATCGCACGCGTACACACGCATGCATGGCTACGCACCCCTCGCGCGTCCTCTCTCTCTCTCTCTCTCTCTCTCTCTCTCTCTCTCTCTCTCGGTCTCTGGTCGGCGGTGAAATTTTTCGATTTTCCCCGGCAATCGTCGCGTGCTGCGGAAAATATTGTAGTGGAAATTGCGACGGAATTGTTGGTAATCTTGGGTCATGCAGAAATTATGAGCGAAATATCACTGCATAATTTGTTTAAATTGTTACGCACGTCTGACATTTTACTGAAAAACTGTCTTTTTTCAGGTCGTTTATTCCATCGATGAACGAGGCAACTAATTGATCCCGCTTAGCAGAGCAAGATGACCACGCTGCTGCATGTTTGTATTGATCCAGAGAATCGTGACGTGCATCAATCGTAGAAAAAGGCTATCTCTATCATCTATGTATAGTCAGTCATAACGACAATCTAAGAAGTTGTAATTTCGAGATTCTAAGGTATGTGATATCTAGCCTCCCTATATGGGACATCTAGCACCCTAGTCTCCCCTATAAGAGACGTTACAGTATGGCAGATTTTGCGGCATATCAATGGGCAAAATTATTTACCCGTCGAGCGAGAATAAACGCGGCAAATAAACGAACATAATAACGAGGAGCGACAACGAACGCGCGCTCTCTTGCTCCTCCGAACGCATGAATTATCAATGCAAATTTTCATGTTGCGACGAGCGCGCCGCGCAAACAAACCAACACGCGTCTCGACAAAAGATATTAGTGCGACAGATATTTCTCGATCGGAGAGATATTGTTATTAATCGAATTGCCGCGTAACACGCCGTATCAGCCGGCGTAATCCGCGCGTTCCCTCGCCTCGTCTCCCCCGCGATTCCAAGCGCAGAAGAATTATACGCGGCAATTTTACCCGGATCAAAATTCGGAACCTCCGTTTCTGGCAGTATTCAATAATCTCCCATGCATATTTCACCGCACGCGCCGTCGAATCTCTAAACGAACTGTAGCATATGACAGAATACGCGGGCGTGCGTGTGTTTAAAGCGGATTTGTCTCGGGTATGATGAAACATGCAATATGTACGCGGGCGTGGACGCGGCGTGTGTCGTCGTGGATCTCGGAGTTTCCATATTTTCCGCGTGACGTCATCGCCGATACAATCGTTGTAATACGCGATTACCGATGACGAACGTTTATCCGCGACTGTTCCGCGCCTTTCTTCTTTCCCCTTCTCTTTTTCTCCCTGCCGTGTCTTCCTCTCATATTACCGGATATCTCTCGCCCCGGTAATGGACATTATCGTTGATTTTACATCCGAGGCATCGAACATCATCCCCTGTCCCTCCTTTCATCCTCCGCGAAGAGTATGTGTTGTAACTCGAACACGCGATAAAAGTGCGACACGTGTGTGGCTGTATGCAAATCACCGTCGACCATCATAATCCTATCGGATCATCGGATCGACCACGTGGGAAGAGGGAGGAGACGCTGCGCGCGCGAGAGCGAGCCCGCGATTTGTGGCCGAACGGAAATTACCAGGACGGATCGAATTATAACTCTTCGTGAGCGCGAGGAATCCACTTGGCGGGGCCGTGCCCGCGAACTCATTTCCGCGACTGCAACGTGCAAGCTGAGCTGAATCACGGATATGGCGAATGATGCGAAAAGTTTCGCTAGCTGCCTCTCAAGGAGCATCCGGGAATTGTTTTTCCACCATCAAGTATCTCTCCCGTTCGAATTTTCCGCCGCTTCCCCCTCGCTAAGTTTCGCGAGCAAAAGTTGAAATTACGAAACACGCGGGCGAGAGACGAGGTAGGAGGGTGCTACGTCGCGGGCTATGAAGGCCGTCGTTGCCGTCGCCGAGATCCGCGGCGAGAATTTCGCGCATCCATCCTCCGTCGTGACAGTTACGCTGATATTCGCAACCGACGGCCAATTTATTGCTATTTCGCGCAAACACGGTACCACGGGCGCGCTAATGACTCGTGAAGGAGAGCGAGAAGCTTCCACGACGATCTATGGAAAGACGTGAGATCGCGAGCATCTCTCGCGAATGTTCCTGCGCCCCGACAGGAGAAACAGCTCGAGAAGAAATATTCCCAGGAAAAACTGGTCGATTTTCTACACTGACTAGGATTTATTAAACTATCCGTAATGGAAAGGAAAATACTGGCCAGAAATTATCCAAGGAGAAATGATAATTAAAAATTAAGTTGCAACCATCTCAATAATAAATGAATTTGCACGTGAAAAGACTCTACCTTCTGAAACACAAATTTATTATTTTTGGATTGGATAATGAAATATATTGCATGTATCTTATTACTTTTCACAGCACATACGTGTCAAGAAAGGACAATAATAAAATACCATATTATATAATGTCGAATCGAATAGTGAAAACGATTTAACATAATTTTGTGCAAAAAAACTTGGTTAGAAACTGACTAGTTACTGTTCAATTACTGGCAAAGCGTCGTCTAATACTAGTCAATAACGAAAATCCCCGACCAGTTACTCACTAGAAAAATGTCGCTCTTTCTACTTAGGAGAGCAATAAATGAATCGTCAATGCAAAAGTGACGAAGAAATTCGACAAGCGGAAAAATTGCACGGCGTCGAGCACGTGAAATCAAGGATCATCCCCGCAGCGTCCCGCCTCTGAGCGGTCCAATAAAATCGCAATAATCATCACGTCAAAACCGTCGCGCGCTCCCGCTGATATCAACGTTTTCAGCGCTTGAATTCCAACCGGGCGACGTATGTCGCTCTGTAACGTGTGCATGAATTCCCCATTGAGATTCGTCGGATTCCTCGCGAAATAACGCGGCTAATAGCCGACTCAACGCGATCATCGCAAGCGAGACCGCGGTGGCAGATATCAAACTGCCGGAATTGCCGTTCCACGGTGTATTGATATTCAACGGGCGTCTGCCTGATAAAGCGTCGAGTGGAATATTCAATCAAGCGTGGTAGTAGCGAGAAAGGGGGCGACATGAGGGGGGCGAGACGACGATGGTGAGAGGAGGAAGCGCGGATAGTTGGAGGTACAGAGGCAAGGGGGAAGGGAGGGGTTGCATCTTCTGCCGACCAGATGCCGCCGTGCGACGACTAGGCAAAAGAGCGAAAGGAGGGAGAGAGGAGAGAGAGAGAGCGGGTAAGCGAGCGAGAGAAAAAGAGAGATAGACCGATGGTAGTAAAAGGTGGAGGAGGATCACGGGGAACCGTGGATGGCGAGCGAGTGTTGATCGACGCTGCTTGCGCATTCCTGGCGAGGACTAAGGAATAACGTCGCTAAAGCGAAGGTAAACGATTCCTCAAGGCGTCAACGAGTTCGCGAGGGATCTCTCCTCGGCTGGAGAAGTAATTTGATATAGCGGCGCGTGCTCCCCTCTGATCACATGGATTCTTTAAGGTCTCGAGATGTTACCTGTCGTCGCGCGACGGAAATCGCGAGCAGTTTGATGGCGTGCTTCAAGAAGCGTCTTGTCCTTTCGCAGGACGAGAGATCTTGCGCCGCGCTGCGTCTCTCGACAGTTTGTCTATCGTGTGCGCACGCGGTAATTTTCCAACAAAGAGGATTCATGTCGCGCACGTCTTCCCTCTATTACGCGATATTCTTACGACATTAATCAAAGGATTAGATTTGTCAGGAAGTTTGATTCGATTTTTAATAGTGACGTTGTATGCGTGCAATAACAACAGCAATGCTGATAATGTTTGCTGTCAAAACTTTGGCAGGGAATCATAGGCAACTACAGGGACTACTTGCTTGATGAATAATGGGTTTCCATTGAATGCAGTAAAATCAAACTCAATGCAATAGATTGAACCGAATTGTTTGACTAACCTAATACTACACGAAGAGAATATTATAGTTTTTTTTTCATATAAATTTTTTAAAATTTTACTAGTTTCTGATAATGCGGAAATAGTTATAAAGTTATAATATTCCAGGGAGCGTAGTGAATTTTGCTAGAAAAATTGAACATTTTTTTAAAAATACATTTCACAGTTTCTAAAATTTAAATAAAACGTATGAAATGAAAGGATATTAAATTATTGCAACGTCGATTTATTCCGCGGCTATAAAATTCTGCAGTAATTTTTACTACAAAATTCTCTCCGTGTACGAGAAGTGAGGATATTAATTATTTATTTGCTTGACGGTCCGTCGTATTGTTCGAGGGGAGCTTCGTCGGCGTAACGACGAGGAGGCAATACGCTAAATTCCGGTCACGTAAATCAGTAGCGCGAATTTTCGTGTTGCGAGAATAATAACTGTGATTCCCGACGATAAGAGCCGCGGAGTAATTGAATGTGCTAATCTGTGCGCCACTGACCTGGACATCTTTGGTGAACTGGTTGTTGCAGTAGATGTGGACGGCGGAGAATTCGCGTATTTTGTCGAACTCGAACTTGATCTCGACCGGCTGGCTGCGGGTGTCGTTTCGCCAGCCTATCCAGCCCTGAGTGGCGCGATCGTTATCGTAGTATCCCATTTTGAAGTTGTCGGGCCCCGTTTTGCCGTCTGTCAGCTGACCCAGGCCACGGCGCAGCTCGCCGTCCCAGTGGCCGTCGTAGGTCGCATCGAAGAATTCCCATCCGTTGCCCCTTTTATCGCCCTGGGGCATCGAGTAGGACACCACGCCGTCTGCGGCGAAGGGAAACAAGTCAAGATGCTATGTTGACCCTTTATCCGCCTTCACTTCTCCCCCGCCTCCCTCAGCCTCGTTCGACCGTCAGAATGTCTTCGATTTGTTCGCGAACGCGAGTTACAACACGCCGCTGCCAACTGCCACCACTTTACGACGGACGTGCGAGATGTACAAAGATTGCAAATGTGGCGTAATATAAGTTTCACGTCGACGCGAGCGCGTCTCCTAATAAAAGTTTTAACGTTTGCGTTCGGAGAGGATAAGTACACACATGCACGCGCGCTTCATGTTCATACGTATACATGAGCATCAACTCGTTGGGTTTTCATCAATTTGCGAGCAAGCGACGGGAAGCGCTCCAGTTACGAAATTAGTTATATTGACCGTATTAATATTTCACGTCTAATCCGAAAGATACATACGCCGCTACTTGCCATCAACCGGCGTGGGAGGCGCTGTCGCTCGTGCGCAACACGCGACAGATTGAAAATCGCTTTTCTCTTTTTTCCTGGAATTTTCACACGCTCCTCGCGTCTTTTTCCGGTGATTTTTAGAACGGGAGCACACAGAAAAAGTTTAAGCAGAAATAAATTGTCCAAACATACACATACAGAAAAATATGAATATATATCTGCTGGGAAAGGCAATTACTTAGTTTGCTTCTTCTGAGTCATGGTTATCTTCAGTAAAGAATATTTTCTTAACGATAATCTTAAAATATATTTAAAATACAGTCTTCAGATGTATCGAAATCTCTAAAAACATCTCTCATTTTTATGTACTCGAATTCTTTCATTCTTTTTGCAAGAACATTACCAAATATTTATCAAAGAAAATGTTGGTTCAATGTCAATAATCTCTCCATGGTTCTATATAATGAGCAAACTGAATTTCTGTTTTAATTAAATATTCTTCGTTGAAATGTTTGGTTGAAATTTATTAAGAGTCAGAATATATTTATAATAAATCTAATGAATTTATGATAGATTTGCGAATATATAAATTTACGAAACGCTTGAAGCATGTAATATTTATTCGAATGCAGTATATTTTTCTGTGCGCGCAGTCAACGAGTCTCCTTATGATTCAGGAATTATCAATTATAATTTATCAATTTTTTTACTGCTTACATTTTTCTGCGGCACATGTTCAAACGCGCACGAGCTTACGCGAGCGTTTTCGCAACGGCACAACGGTTCAGTGCATGCGTGCTAATGATTCGTCGTGTTTCCGGCATTATGAGGGGAGAGAGTAGAGTAGAGATAACGCCTCCTCTTATTCGGCGCTCGTGGCTAATTCGATTCCCGGGCGAAAACGGAATTATACGAGCAAGATTTTGAAAAGCAAATTTGCTCTGGCCGCGCCGGTATCAGGGTTAATGGACAGTCCGGCGGGTGTACCGGTCCGCGGCAAGTTTCACGAAAATTGGCGAGTGCAAACAGCTTACCGCTCCAGTAACACCCGTAGAGCTCGACCCGCATGCAAACCGTCCGCCTGTGATAGCTGTAGGGCAGAAAACGGATCTTGCTCGCCCACAGAGGCGGCTCCAGCTCGTGCTTGGACTCCAAATACGTGTTCGTGTTACCGGGTATTACCTGAAAGCACAGAAGCGCCGGTTCAAGTACGGGACAATTTCAGTTTTCGGCCCGGTGCGGCGCGATGCGGTGTTTGAGCTTTACCAGAGACCTGGCCAGCGTATGTCTCATTAGCTCTCTTTCGTAGCGCTGTTACATTAACCTCGGACAGTCGGGCCGTGCACCATCTATGCACACGCCGTTTCGCTGTTTTCTCGTGTTTTTTTGGTACGAGGATTATCGGACGATACTGACGCAAGCGGGGACGCGAGCGCGAAATCTAGAATTCGAGTGCTTCTTCATGAAGTTAGATTCAGAGTAGAGTATTCACATTCATATAGGGGTTACGATTTCATCCGGAATTGAAGAGTGAATCTGATATGATCTTGAAATCCCTTCAAGTGAAATTTTACTCGAAGAGTAGACTATAATATCAGCCCAGTCATTCACATTCGAGTAACTCTGTAGTCATATAGAACAAATTCTCCACTCTGAATCGTCGAGTGAATATTTTTTTCGTAATTAAACTGTAAATTCAATGTACCTGGTTATCTCACGGGAACGAATTTACTCGAATCGATTAAAACATTCATTTGTTGCAGATGAAGAATGCATCTTTAAGTTAAGAATCTTATGTTAAGAACCTTAAGTTAAAAATCTCAAAAGTCTCAGTTACACATTTATGCTGCAACTTTGAATGTCAAAATATGTCCACTATCGTCTCGAGTGATTTTCCATTCGATTTGAATGGGATTTCACTTCAGGAAATTTAGTTTGCATGTGATATAAATTACGAGTCAAAGCACAATATATTAAATTTAATATTTTTTAGGTTTTTTCTAAAGAGATAATTGCAAGATTTTATGTGTCTAAAGAATATTAAATTTAACGCAATTATACATTTAAAGAGCAATATATTAATTTTTGCAAAAATTTTTCAACGTTCTTAACAATACTTTCTCTTTTACACGACAGTTATAACATTGTTTTCTTTTTTCAGAAGTAATGCCCGGGTTTGAGATGATCTCTAAACCATTGGCACCGTCACTTGGCTCGTCGATCGTGGGAAAACTGTCGCAAGATCAGTGGTGCGAAACAACGAAGCGTATATATGTGACAACAGGATATCCGGAGATAAGGATTTTTCTGATGCAGTTGCCGAATGCAGCTCGAACACGGTACTCTCATATATGTACGTAAAAGCGACTAGCAACCCCTGTTATTGACAAATTGTCGCGGATATACACTCCCGGTGGAAGGACAGTTACTACAACAGTTTTTCGCGGATCTCGATATCGCGAATTCACCCACGACGTGTATGTCTCGCGCGCAGTGCAGCGAGGGAGACATCAATCCCTCTCGCCCCTTGGCAGGTCGCAAAAAGCGTCCGAAAGCGCGTTACTCTTTCTCGTTGCGATCGTCCCGACGTTGCTCGATGACATTTATATCGGCCGGACAATGCCTACGCTTCAGCACGCGAAATACCGCCGTCGTCCCGTATCCTCCACCTCCTCCTCGCCCCTGTTTACCCGGCCCTGACTGTCCCATTGGGTATGTCCTGTCACAGAATGGACATCGCGTTCCACGGGATCAGACCGGGGGCTAAGGACTAATTTCACCCTACATTCCACCGCGTTAGGTCCGACAGAGAGGCAGCGGGTGCAGACAGAAGCCTCGAGCCGAGTTGGGACAGACGGACGGACGCATAGAGATGAAGCGAGAGTGGGGAGTAAGGGAGAGAAGCAAGAGCTCGCGGCAGGGTAACGCGAGGGTAACACGAGGATAACAGGGGGTAGGGAACAAGCAAGTTAGAGAGAGCGAGAGAGAGAGGGTTCAGTTAAACGTTTGCCGCCCGCATTCCCTGATCCTCCCCCGGTCGACGTCGACGTCGTCGTCTCGGTAGCGGCAAACGTGTTGCCGTCGTTGACGACGTCTCTCTCTCTCTCTCTCTCTCTCTTTTGCTCTCCTCGGGTGTACAGGGTTGCGACGGTGCAATATTGATTTCACGTTGTGGGTTTATGAATAAAATAAGCGGTTTATCCAACGGTGGTGTGTATAGGGTGGCGTACGATGTTACAGAGGGTGCGGGGCACGCGGGTGAGTGGCGGCGGTCCCACGGGATCACGCAAAGTAACGTTGCCCATAGTGAGTAGATAGCCAGGTATACTTATACGCTCAGTCCAACGGATATCTTACTATTTTCTTCCCTCTCTCTCTCTCTTTCTCACTAGATCGATAGTCGTTAAAAATTTTCGAACAACCGCATTCGTTTCTAGTTATGTAGTTCTCATGACTGTTGAGAAAGTGGGAACATGTTAACAGCAGAAGTAATATTTTGATAACTTTACGTTCACTGGGAGAAAAATGTTTGGTATTTGTAATCACATAATCATATAGAGAAATAATTACTATAAATTATGATCAAAACAACTATTTTTTAGTCAATTGTACTATAATTTTAATAATATGATAATCTTATATGCATGTTACTATTACTATTTCCGTGTTAGAATAACCAAAAATATGAAAAATATGGCTTAAATTCAATTTGATTCCAATCATATTTTTTTGGTTGTTCCAACACGAACATAGTAGTAGTAAAATGCATATAACATTATTACCACCAACAATTATAATACAATTGCCTTAAAAAAATAATTGTCTTGACCATTATTTATAATAATTATTTCTCTGTATGATTATAGTTACAAATATATTTTCTCTCAGTGTTTGCGTCAGTAAAGAGGGTTATTTGCTTACATATAATACGCAAAATTAAGAATAATGATGTTATAAATTTATATAATGATATTAAGTTTATATATTGATGTTAAATTTATATAAATAATTTATTATATATACATATAATAGCTATTGATTGCGCATTAGATGCATGTAGACAATCGTATTTACTGACGCATACACGATATAAAGCTATCAAAATATTATTTCTTTTTTTAACACGTTTACACTTTCTAGATTAATGGACAATTACAAGAACCGCGCAGCTCAAAATGAACGTGACTGACAGAAGAAACTTTTAATAGTTATCAAACTACGATGATAAGACGTTCACGAAACTAACAAGTAAACCTATCCAAAGGTTACGCTCCAATTTCTTTTTAATTTGGCACAAATGTAGAAGTACAAAAAATATTTAGATAATATTTTTTCATTTTGCTCTACTTTGAGTTTCGCAGACAGTTTATAGCTTTTTAATGTTCTTCTATCATCAACAAGTGCAACAAAAATGCATAAGAAATAAAATTCAATACAAGATATAGGCGTTTTTGGTTTGCTAATTATGAATATAAGATCAAATATGTAAAATTATTTGTATAAATAATAAAATGTTTAAACAAAACATGTAAAAAGTTGAAAAAAAAATTATTTTTACAAATTTCTCGATTTGGCCGAGATTCGAACCATTTTTGATAAATGTTAAATTTATGCACAGATAATTTAGCACATATTTGAACTATTCGGTTTGAATCTCAGCTAAAGGAATTTAGAATGATTCGTGTCTCAGCTATTCCGATTTTGTTAAAATTTTAATAAAAATTTCCGGATTTCTTTCTCTCCCGATTTGATTGCGATTCAAACTATTTTTGAGTAATTTAGCTATTTTTAGTAATTTAGATTTGAAATATTTCGGTTGGAATCTCGGCTAAAGAAATTTAGAATGATTCCTATCTCAGCTATGCCGATTTTATTAAAATTATTTAACTATATCTTGTATTATTTTATTTCTTGTGCAATTTTTCTTGCACTTGTTGATAATAGGAATAAGAACATTAAAAAACTATAAACTATCCATGAAATTCAAAGTGGACCAAAATAAAAAATATGACCTAAATTTTTTTTATACTTCTATATTTGTGCCAAATTAGAAAGAAATCCGAATGTACCTTTTGGATAGGTATACTTGTAAGTGTGTGCACTCTTTATTAAGAAAGACTGACGTCACCTAGCAAGATTCGGATTCACGTATATCTCTTGCGCTATTTTGTCTTCCTTTTTTTTATGATTGCATCGTATTTTTAATCTCCGTTCAATAAATTCAACATTCGCTTAATTTTATTATTACTTGAGCGAGTCGATATTATTAGCAAGTATAAGGCTAGTATTCATAGCCGAATTTTATATTTAAAACCGTTGTAAGTTCATCTTCAGATATTCCGTAGTCAGTGAAATG
Source organism: Odontomachus brunneus (assembly GCF_010583005.1). NCBI lineage: Eukaryota > Metazoa > Arthropoda > Insecta > Hymenoptera > Formicidae > Odontomachus > Odontomachus brunneus. Next base: position 1,231,494 of record NW_022639541.1, read on the forward strand.
ATTCATATAGCATCTGAAGATAAACTTAAAACGGTTTTAAATATAAAATTCGACTATGATATCGGCCTAAAAAATTTCGGCACGATATAACAAGCACCAAGCACCAGCCACATATACTGCGAGAAGAAACTGCGAGGAGCTTACTTATTAATAATGTACTTACGATACGCCTAGACGATCGCATATCGATATTTTCAACACTCCCGACACTTATTTTCGCGCAAGACTTATTTTCGATAGACAAAACACTTATGATACGCGGTGCGATGTTGATCGATGTGTCCACGGTGGTTACTCGATTCAAAAAGATCGAAAATCAAGATGGACGCGCGATCGATGAAATACGCTGATAATGCGCGCCAATATGTAAACGGTGCTGTGGCTGACAAAGACGCACTCTATGAGGCACCCCTCTCTCTTTCTCTCTCTCTCTTACTAACAGGCTAACGCACCGTGCGAAATTCGGCTTCACGTATGCCACCCGCGTCATATTATCTTTCTCTTTTCCTCCGATTATTATCGCGTTTCTAATTCCCATTCAATAAATCCGCCGGTCGTCCGATTCTGCTACGTAAGCGAGTCGATGTTATTAGCAAGTATAAGAGACTTCGATTTGACACGTTACGACAAATATCAGCTGTATGTTTCGAGAAACGAGATTACTCCGTAATAAAGTATTTACGATACATTCTGACAATCGCACATCGCTACTTTCGACGCTCCCGACACTTATTTTCGCGTGAGACTCACCTTCGTCGGATTAAAGACGCGTAAAACGCGGAGGGATGTCGATCGATGTATCTACGGTGGTTGCTCGATTCAGAAAGATCGAAAATCAAGATGGATGCGCGATCGATGAAATACGCGCGATAATGCGCGCCAATATGTGAACGGTGCCGCGACCGACAAGGACGCACTCTATGAGGCACCCTCTCTCACTCTCTCTCTTTTATTAATAGGCTGATGGAACCGTGTGAAATTCGACATCGTGTATGTCATTCGCATTACATTATGTTTTTCTTTCCTTCCGATTATCATCGCATTTCTAATTTACGTTTAATATATCCGACGATTACGCGATTCTGTTACTATTTGAGCGAGTCGATGTTATTAGCAAATGTAAGAGACTCTGCACGTCGCGACAAACACCGACTGTACGAGAAACGACCAGATTACTCTATAATAATGTATATTTACGTGTTCCGACGATCTCATGTCGTTGTTTTCGTCACTCTAGTACTTATTTCTGTAAGAAACTCACAGAAAACGGCCGAAATATGCATGGAATAACAGAGCGATGTATCCATGGTGGTTGCTCGACACAAAAAGATCGAAGACGCGCGCGAAATCAATGACATGCACTAAAAGTGCATGAACTCGCCGAAAGTGCCGAAGGTGCACGAACGCGCAATGTGAACGGGTCGTGTGTCTACAATGACGCTATCTGTTCAAGGGACGTCTTCTATTCGCTAGTTACTAACAATCTTCCACCAATCGCGTTCGTTTGTAACTACGAGATTGTCATCATTGTTGTTTAATTTAGATGTTGGTAATTAATTGCGCGGGATGCTGGTCCTTTTCGCGCCGAGCAACTGCCATGGATATATCGGTCCTAAATCGTTCCACTTTTCTTACGTCTTTTATTCGTCGAAAGTGAGTCTCGCGCGTTAATAAGTTTTAGGAACGTCGAGAATAACGATTTGCGATCACCGAGACGTATCGTGAGAACGTTATTTGTAAGTAATCTTCTCATTTCTCCTCACGGTATATGCGACCAATGCTTGTCCCGACGTGTCGAATTGAGGTCTCTTGCTAATAACGTCGACTCGCTCACGTAGCAGTAAAATCGAATGGCTTATCGTTGGATTTATTGAACGTAAATTAGAAATGCGATGATAATCGGAGGGAAAGAAGATAACGACGCGAATGACATACGCGACACTGAATTTCGCACGGTGCGTCAGCCTGTTAATAAAAGAGAAAAAGAGAGGGAGAGAGGAATGCCTCATAGAGTGCGTCCTTGTCGGTCGCGGAACCGTTCACATATTGGCGCGCATTATCGGCGTATTTCATCGATCGCGCATCCATCTTGATTTTCGATCTTTCTGAATTGAGCAACCACCGTAGACACATCGATCGACATCGCTCCGCGTTTTACGCGTCTTTAACCCGTCAAAAGTGAGTCTCACGCGGAAATAAATGTCGGAAGTGTTGAAAGTAGCGATGTACGATCGTCGGAATATATCGTAAGTACATTATTACGAAGTAATCTCTTTTTCGAAACATATAACCAGTGCTTGTCGCGACATATCGAATCGAGGTCTCTTGCTAATAACGTTGACTTGCTCACGTAGCAGTAGAATCGTACAGCCGTCGGATTTATTGAACGTAAATTAGAAATACGATGATAATCGGAGGGAAAGAAGATAACGACGCGAATGACATACGCGACACCGAATTTCGCACGGTGCGTCAGCCTGTTAGTAAGAGAGAGAAAGAGAGGGAGAGAAAGGTGCCTCACAGAGTGCGTCCTTGTCGGTCGCGGCACCGTTCACATATTGGCGCGCATTATCGCGCGTATTTCATCGATCGCGCATCCATCTTGATTTTCGATCTTTCTGAATCGAGCAACCACCGTAGACACATCGATCGACATCGCTCCGCATTTTACGCGTCTTTAATCCGTCGAAGGTGAGTCTCACGCGAAAATAAGTGTCGGGAGCGTTGAAAGTAGCGATGTGCGATTGTCAGAATGTATCGTAAGTACTTTATTACGGAATAATCTCGTTTCTCGAAACATACAGCTGATATTTGTAACGTGTCAAATCGAAGTCTCTTATATTTGCTAATAACATCGATTCGCTCAAGTAACAATAGTATTGGACGATTGTCGGTGTTATTAATCGGCGGAATTATAAATGTGATGATAATCAGACGCAAAGAGAAAGAGAGAATGACGCGGGAGATGTATGCGACACGGAATCATGAGTAGTACTTTATAAAATGAAGTGATACTGAAGTGTGTTAAAACAATATGTTAACACGTCTCTACTTTTAACACGCTTTTAACACTGGCAGTTTAATTTAACACGCGCATGTTTATTTTAACCGCTTAATCTAACCTGAAATATCGTCTCTTAACGTTGACGAGACACGATCTTTGAGATTACATGAAGCGGTTGGAATACATACGTATGTTAATTTCTATATAAAATATATTGGCAGATTAATATTTGCATTTTTTCTTTGTACAATTTATTTTCATAAAAATCTTTTATTATTTATAAATTCTTAAAAGTGTAAAAGTCATTTAACGTGTTAAGCTGTTGAAACATGTAAATAAAAAGTAAACGCATCTTTTTTTATAAAACGTCGTAAACATTTTAACGAAGTGCGTTATCTTGTTATATGTCTTCAAGACGTGTTTTCATTATTATATATAATATTTATATAAAATAAACATATTACATACGTATATATGTTAAAGCAATATGGATAAAGTGATTTCTGGAAATTACACTAACAAAATGAATCAAATTAACATATTGTGTTATACAATATTTATTTTGTTAACATAATATGTTAATTTGATTCATTTTGTTAGTATAATTTCCAGAAATCATTGTATTTATATTACTTTAACATATATAAGTATGTAATATGTTTATTTTATATAAATTACACGTAATAATGAGAACACATCTTGGAGACATGTAACAAGATAACGTATTAACTTCGTTAATAAATGTTTGCGACGTGTTATAAAAAAAGGCGCGTTTACTTTTTATTTACATGTTTCAATAGCTTAATATGTTAAATGATACATTAAATGATACGTTAATTTTTAGGAATTTATAAATAATAAAAGATTTTTATGAAAATTAATTGTACAAAGAAAAAATGCAAATATTAATCTGCCAATATATTTTATAATAAATATAAAAATTAAATATTAAAAATTAAAAATTAAATATTAAATATTAATCTACCAATATATTTTATATAGAAATTAACACACGTATGTATTTCAATCGCTGCATCTAATCTCAAAGATCACGTCTCGTCAACATTAAGAGACAATATTTCAGATTAGATTAAGCGGTTAGAATAAACATGCGTGTGTTAAATTAAACTGCCAGTGTTAAAAGCAGAGACGTGTTAACGTATTGTTTTAACACATTTTATTCTGAAGTGCAGCGTTAGTACATTGTAAATTCCAATATGTTAATTTGATTCATTTTATTTGTGTAATTCCCAGAAATCATTTTATCTATATTACTTTAACACATTTAAGTATGTAATATGTTCATTTTATATCTTACACGTAATAATGAGAACATGTTTTGGCGACAAATAACAAGATAACGTACTTCGTTATTAAATGTTTGCGACATGTAAAAAAAGATGCGTTTACTTTTTATTTACATGTTTGAATAGCTTAAAACGTTAAATGACTTTTACACTTTTAGGAAATTATAAATCATAAAAGATTTTTATGAAGATAAATTGCACAAAGAAAGAATGCCAATATTAATCTACAAATATATTTTATTTACATTCGAAATAAGTAATTATTTTCATTGAAAGGAGAAGTATGTTACATAAAATATTGTGAAAATTACAAAATTGAAAACAGATGTAAATTATTGATACACTGTAAACTTAAATATGTTATTATATTATATTATTTTGACTGGATCTTTTTTTCATACGTTTCTTATAGTTTTGAGTTATCAGATATTTTTAAACGTATTAAATTATAATTTACATGTCTTAAACATGTCAAATGATGTGACCTTACCCTGCAAATCCAAGTACATTATTTTTAAACGCATAAACGTGCAATTTGGCTAATGACCCTTTTACACGTTTCTTACCGTTTTAAGTCACATCATTTGACACGTTTAAAACGTGTAAATTATAATTTAATATATTTGAAAATATCTGATGACTCAAAAATGAATGAATGATAAGAAACATGTAAAAAAAGATCCAGCCAAAATAATATATTTAAGTTTGCAGTGTAGTAGTGATTTACGTTTTCAATTTTATGATTTTCACAATACTTTATGTAATGCTTCCCATTTCAATGAAAATAATTACTTATTTCGAATGTAAATAAGATATATTTGCGTTATTTTTTTGGGCAATTTATTTTCATTAAAATCTTTTATGATTTATAATTTCCTAAAAGTGTAAGTCATTTAACGTTTAGTAAGGAGAGTACAATAGATAAATGTGAGATGCATATACTATAGTATATGTGTGTACATATGCATGTACAAATGCGTGTACATACACATGCACATATATACATAGATGCATTTACTTGTACTATATAGTGCATATTTTACAGGGTGTATCGGAAGTCGTGCCGTCATGACTACAAAGCACGCTGTTGGGACAAGGATTCTCGAAGAAACTGACGTCTTCTCCGTTATGACGTGGATCCTATAGCGGGCCTAATTACCGGTTTATTTAACGTGGAAAATTAAGGCAAGGCCCACGGTAGTGTAAATAGATAATAACAAGAGATGCGTTCGTCGAGATGCGAGTGAACAGTGTGTGTAGTTTAAGTATGTTTAACGTCTAATGTTGAAACGATTAATGTCGGTCGATTAATGTCGATTAAACCACTAATGTCGGTCCACTCGCTCGCCCATTTGTTCTCGCCTCGAGGAACACGCGATTCCGAATGATTTGGCGAACGGATCTCGAACGGAGTGAAAATATCCCTTTTTTTTCTCTCTCGGTAACAACCCGTGCACAGACGCTGTGTCGAGGGTGGGGATAAACGACGTACGCTGCTTTCCGTGGCTGAACCCCATGTCGTTCATACATTCACGAACACGTAGACACGCGATTCTACTTGTGTGATCCGGCTCACAGTACCAGACACAGTATCACACACACATACACACATGCATACGTACACACCGAGGCAAAGAGTCGCGTGACAGAGCGTTTTGCGGCAGGCACGACGCATTCCGCGCACGTCTCGCGGCCGAACACACGTTCCCTGCCTTTAGCCACCTTCTACCACTTTTCGGTATACCCATGCACCGACCTCGACTGCTATACCGCGCGCTATCAACGTGCCCGGCCGCGAAGTTGCGCCTGCCGCCCAAACACGGTCCTTCGGGCACCCTTACGAGGTTGCTGGTACCGTTACGTACGTGACCCTCGCGATGACCTCATTTCGGGGCTATCCCCTCGCTCCCGTCCTCGCAATGTTTGCGTTTCGAGTTCAACTTTAGTTCCTATTTCGCTGATGGTCTCTCGCGACCCTCGCCGCTCCGAAACGTGAGCCCTTACACGCTTCGAAATTTTTTGGCAACGCTATTCGCGCCCCTTTGGACCGGCCAGTTCAACCTGCTTCTTTCTTTCTTTCTTTTTTCTTTCTCGCACGCGGTACACATAGCGGAGAGTTCAATTACCGAGACGTAAAAGCGGTTCATGGCTTTCTTTCTCCGCCCGACAACCCTTCCTCCTTTCTTTCCACCCTCCGAACTCGCGCGTATGTGGCCGTTTTCTTTCTCCTTCTCTTCTTCGAGGAACAGACACTTCGAAAGTACTCCCCAAGGTGCGCCCTTACCACCTTACCAACGGATAGCTTACTGCACCCTGGGTGAAAAACCCTTCTCTACCTATCCAGGGGTCGATTCTTTCTCATTTCACGGCAACCAGGGACCCATTTTCGCCGCGCGTTATGTTGCTGCCGGTTCTCTTTCCCTTCTCCTTTCGCGTGCAACGGCGTAGCGTCGAGATCTTGCAGCTCTGACATTTAACTGTCTATACGCTCGAGCTTTAAGGGCCGCTCTAAGCGTTCGTCGTTTCGCGTCCTTACAACGGTCTTGCCTTATTAACTTTAATACGTTTAATGCGCTTAACGCGAAGAGAAAAGTTGAAATTGCAAAGTGGACAAAGTACCGAGATAATTGGAGGTAATTACTTGCACCTCGCGAAAATCATTTTGGTTTCGATATATTTCGTAGAGCGTCGAGCCACTTGTACTTTAAACCACGCGGAGTTGCAATCTCATCTCTGAGGCGCAACATTTTAAATTGTTGCGATTCGCGTTACACCGATAACGTGCGGCTCTTAGTCGCTGCTGACGAATATCGAAATTAAAGTGATCTCTCCGGGGCGTAACCTCTCGTGAATAATTGTCCAATTTAAATTTATCCAAATTACGGACGCAGAGATGTGTCGAACATGTGTCGCGCGCGTAGAGATTCGAGAGATTCCGAATAAATTGAAAAATATCCGAAACGCAGATGATGACGACGACGCGTCCGGAAGCGAGTTCGAGAGAACTACTCCACACAGACCGTCCCTCTCTTCGCCATTTGCCACGACTGCTCTAAAGTATATTTACAGATACGCGGAAAAATTGAAATGGCCAGCCCTGGCGTCTCGCGATCGCGATAAAGTTCCACGAAAGCGACGCTTGCTCTTCCCGTTCCAGCCACTCCCCATAAACGGTGTCTGAATTTAAAAAGTTTATAACCACATCTAGCATCCAGCAAGTGCACTTCGATCGTGACGTCATCGGAGATGCATATTTACGAGATAGACCTCCCCGTCGTAAACTGCGCGTGCAGCTATTACGATTTGAAGGAGCTGTCACGATAAAGTTCCATCGAGCCGTGTCGCATCCCCCTTGACTCTTTCTACATTGTGCGCCGTGGTCCTCTTTCCGTCGCCGTGCAGCTTCTTCTCTCTTTTACTCGCGCGCGCTCCCCCCTCCCGTCCTCACAAGAAAGTGCCAGCTGCATAATTTCGCGATGCCGCTGCGACACGCGATAGACGTACACAGGACTCGGCAGATGTCCTATCCCGTGCTCGGTCACGTCATCCGGCTGTCGTTCCTTTGCAAAATGGCTCGCCGTTTTCATTTTCTGTTCCGTTGAGGTTCCTTAATTCTGACGCGGTCACGACCCGTGGCGGAGGCGCCGGCGCCGTGTCCTGACTATTTCTTCACCCGCGCATTACCATCAGCGATCTCGATACGTCTCGGCGCCGAGAGCGCCAACTGATCTCGATTATTTCGCATGGGAATGCATAATTCGCGAGATCGTGGGTCAATTCAATATTCACTTCAATCAATCTTTCATTTCTCTTGTCAGGAAAATTTAATTTATAAATTTGTAAAAGGAGAAAATATAAAATTCGTCATGCAATAACTTTCTTGCTTGATGAATTTGTGAGTTTGAACTTCTTTTTTTTATGAATTTGACCTGATTTTTATTTTTTCATTAATAATGACACATCTTAATCCTTTGAGCCCTGACGTATCCTTGAGGATACAACATATAACTCTAAGAATTTATATTTAGATAAGAATATTTAGATAAGATATTTAGATTATAAGAATATTTTGATTGATCTATTCACTTTATTTAATGGAGCGTTTTTGTAGCTAGACAGAGAGAACGATTTGGTTGAATCAAATAAACGCTTCTTTGGAATAGTCCAAACGAATTTTTCGATTGATCGAACAAAATTTTGTTTGAAGCAACAAAAATATTTATTTGCAACTTAGTTCCAAAGAAATATTTTTGTTGTGTCAACCAAATAATTTGTTTGGACTATTCCAAAGAAATATTTATTTGATTCAATAAATCGTTCTCTCTGTGTATCTATTTGAACAAAATTTAAAAATTTTTTCTGACTAAAATACTTTTCAAGTCAAACACTATTTACACGTATAAAATAGGATAAACGTAAAATATTGAATAAATATAAAGTAGCTTTTATTGAAATATATTGAAATATATTGAAATACTAAATTTCCCAAAAAAAGAGTTGGGGACTCAAAGGATCAAGAGTGAAAATTCCCCGATGTGTCCAGAGAGGCAAAACGACAAGAAAGGAACCATCTGCTGTTATCAGCTCGCGATTATCTCGAATTATCATTCACGATATCCACGACAATGCGAAGTACCGCGTATAAATGCACTGCACTCCCTGCGCGACCGCGACGGCCTCGGATATTCCCCGAGACCATTACAGATCGATACTACCTGTAATCGTTCGCTGCTTAACACTTGACCCTTATACGCAGCCGGGAGAGAGCGTACGCAGGCACGAAGGGTGGAAAATAGGAGAGGCAGGAAATTACGTTGAAAAGGCACGTAGAGTGGGTATCCGCCGCGCGTCAACAATGGTAAATCGTCGTCTAATCTTTGATACCTCTTTCCGGAGGGGCGGGGGTCGCGGTAATAAAAAGTAACGGCTCGCTTTTCAGCTCTTTAAATAGTACACGCCGCGTACAACGCGCGTATTCTCACTGGGGGACACGACCTTATGGAATCGTGAAATCGCGCGTTTGCATCACGACGATGACGACAACGATGACAACGACGAGGAAGAGTAGGAGGAAAAGGAGGAGGAAGCGGCAGCATTTAATTCGACGATTTGCATATGATGATTAGAATTAATAGCTCGTGAAAATGATAATTACGCTCATGAATCGGAGATCTAATGCAAATTAATAATGCGATATAAATCGAAAATGACGGGATATTATGTACGTATCGGTCGTATTAATCGAACCTGACGCAAGCCGAGTAATTATACTGCCGGAAACAATGCTGAAAGCGGGCGAAATATTTCAAAACGATGTTTAAACTATTTCGCGGACAAACTCGTGCGTCAGCTCGGTCGTATGGCTGCGATACGCGACACAGCACAAAATATTCACGATACTGTCACGAGAGATGCTTGATATCGTACAATTTTGTGTGTGGGCAAATCATTCTCTTGTATTAAGCTCTCCTACATTTGCTCTAACTGTATTTTCCATTATTTCTGCTTAACTATATTCTTACTTGATAACAGCTTTTCTCGCATGATTCGTATAGTGAACAAATTCTTATTTCGAACTTTCATATACTGAAAGAAAAAAAACGGTTGATCCAATTAAAAATGTGGTCACTTTTAGCTTCAACTATACCTTTTGGTTGTTCTGATACGAAGAAAAGTAGCAACATGCATATAAGGCTACACTGAGAGAAAATTATAGTTGTTTTCGACGTCAATCATACTTTTTTATGATTTTAACCACAAAAATTAGAAGAACCATTTTTCTAATAACACTTACTAAAATAATGGTTCTTCTAATTATTTTTGTGGTTAAAATCACAAAAAAATATAGTTGACGCCGAAAGCAACTATAATTTTCTCTCGGTGTATATTATCACTAATGTTATAGTAGAATTTTATTAAAAATAGCTTTTTCTTCACCATAATGTATTAACATAATTGTTTCCCTGCGTAATTATAGTTATATAAATATTAAACGTTCGACTTCAAATCAGCGCTTATCACGTTGAACCGGATATCTTTGTAATTCGTTTGTTATTTTGTCGAAAACGCGCGTTTTCCGCCTCGTAAACGGCTGACGGCATATATCTTTTTTCAACGGCGCGACTCGCGAAGTACGTCGACGAAAAAATTCGTGCAGCCAAGCTCGAAGCGACCCTGCCGCCGCCGCCCTGTGCTATTCGTGCGCGATTTTGAAGTGTTCATAACTTATGCCGGTGGCGCCTTTTTTGCCCGTCGAAGCGCCGTATAAAACGAATTTATTGCGTCGGTGCATGCATGTCGTGACGGCGGCTGCCTGCCTGCCTGCCTGCCACCGCGAATATTTTCATGCACTTCTCGTGAATGACGCTATTGGAATTTCGTCCGTCGATGGGCCGATATTTTTAGAACATCCCGCCTATTACCGATTATGGGCCCCGGCCCGCTCCCGCGCTCCCGTCGTCCTTTTATCCGCGGGAAATATTCGTTTGATCAAAAACGCGCGCGTCGCGCTTCGAGATAACTCGACTCGGCCTCTTCGCGAATAAAGAGAGAGAGAAAAAGAGCGAGGGAATGAGATTTCTCGTTTAAATGCGTAGGGAAGCATTCTCTCGCGCTCTATTCTGCGCATTTATCGTCGTTAGGGCCTCCTAACTTCCTGAATCTTGCATCTTGCGGTATATTTTAGGGAGAGACGTAAACTCGCCCTTGAAAATCCCCCAAGTACTTTGTGGTCTCGGTAAAACGCGCTCGAGAGCTTTTCGAATAACGTTAATTAGGAGAAATCCCGTCGTGTTAAGTTGGTGCAAGAGACTCGTCGGTTTTTCTATTAAATTCTTGTAGAAAAGTTGGATATTAGGGAACTAAGAACACTAAGAGGAAAAGTATCTAAGAAATAAAAAATGTTTATTCAGTCTGTGTACTAATAAAATATTTGTATAAAATGTTTTAAATAAGAACATGTATATTTTCTCAAAATGTTAGCTTTTTATGAGAAAGCAATGTTTATTTTTTTTAAATAAAAAATTTAAATTTAAGTAAAATTGTTAGTACTCATCGAATATTTTTCAAATATTTATTAAATAAAAAAATATACAGTTTTTTAGAACTTAAGTTTTTCATGAGAGCAATTGTTTGTTCTATTTAAATAAAAGAATTTAGATTTAAGTAGATCATTATCGGTATATTCACTGAAAAAATATTTTTTATTTTTAAATATGTTTTTCTTAGTATAAAAAATTGTTATTAGTTGTCCCTATTATTATATCCCTTTATTATATTTATTATTATAGGGGATTTTTAGATGTATGATGAGATAGAAAAACTAGTCGATTGTTAATTTTATTTCTCAAAATAATTATTTCTCCAACTTCTTTTCTATTTTATTTGATAAACACGATGATAATCTTTTGCATCAACCCAATATTATTTTCCCAAAAACTTTACATCTCTATTTTTGCACAACTCCCATCGGGAATTGAATCGAGGCGACTGTGACGCAATTGCCGACAGTATCAGGTCGTTCTCTACCTCCAATCCGAAACGTCCGGCGGTCCCGTCGTCGTCGCGAAAATCCGCGGGCGCGCTCTTTATCCGCGATTAAATCCGTCGGTTTTGATACGTAATAAAAGAGCGTAACGCTAATGCGCGCCGCGTTATCGCCGCGTCCGCGAGTTATTACGCGATATCGCCCGTCCGCGGCTGCACCGCGTAATCGGGGCCGTTCGCAGCCGTTGATCCGACGAGCGCACGTGGGCGTATCTCGCTTCTACGACGACCAGACCTATCGCTCTCTAACGCGAACGCATACACCGGCTGGTCGGCCAGCTAGCTGACCATTCTCGTTCGCGGTTCGTGTACAAACTTACAGTCGCAATTACACAGCAAGCGAGCAGAATCGCCGCGACGAGCGCACACGCGTGTCGTGACGCCGTGAATTATCCCCCGTGCGGACAGAGAGCCGCGTTGCGCTAATGTCTTCGGCTTCCTGTGCGTGCAAACGTTACGGCTAACATCATAGCCGCGGCAATATCGCCCTGCGCGTTGATTTTTTTTCCTTCTTTCTCTCAGTCTCACCAGGTAAGCTTCGTCGCGGCTTACCTAGAACAGCATGTGATTTACGCGGAACTGGCCGCGGGATCGGCCAGGAATCAACGCGAGAGAGAAAGAGAGAAAGAGAGAAAGAGAGAGAGAGTCGCTCGCGTGTCCGCATTACGCACGCACGCACCTACGCACGCACGCATCATCCGTCTCCTCGCGCACCCTACTCGCGCGCCCTTATATTCCCCCGACAATTATCGGATTTCCGCACGGAATTCCCCGACGACGACTCGTGCGAGCCGACGTCGTCCCGTCGCTTGTAGCTCACTTTTTGGTTTGAAACAAAACTGTATCTAGGCTCGTAGTCCCGTATTAATAGCCTCTTTCTTGAAAACCTTTCTTGAAACTTGTCTCGCGTGATACTCAGATTTAAATTCAGAGTTAGATTTGAGTGTTTCAGTTAAATTTCAATGACAAATATAATATCATAAATATATCATACATTAGAAAAAAGGAATGATTAACTATATTTTTTATTGATAAAAAAATAGTAGTGTTAACATGCATATAGAGTCATTATCACTGACAATGTAGTAGAATTTAATTAAAAAAATAGTCTTTTGATAATATTTGTAATAATTGTTACTCAATGTGATTATAGTTACGAATACCAAACATCTTTTTTTCAATGCACACTTAGAAAAATTTCTTGGTTATTAAGATAAAAGCATGTTTGATGATCATTAAGGAAACATCGAATAGTTACTGTTGCAAATTGTTTCTCATCATTTGTTATCGTAACAAACACACATTGCCTTACACAAATCACATTTCTTCTCGTCTATTTAGATTGAGTTGATTACGTCCAGAAATGTGGCTCAGAGTAGCAAGTTAAAAATAACATCATTTGTTGCCACTATAGGATTATTTGCTATTCCATATCAACAAACCATTTGTTGCGGCTACTATCTTGTTAGATTAACAAAAGTTTTTCTCTCAATGCATAATTCAGATGGAAAACTGATATAACTTGAAATCCATTTTGATTGCGCGTCGCCGAACAGGATAACGACGGGATCAAACGACTAAATCTAACGGCCTGTTCACAAGCTCCTTCGAACTCGTACTCTCGCGCGCACAAGTTACCGTCGTCTCGCGCTCTTTAATTATATTTCGCCCGCACAAAGGTGCGATTAGAGTTCGCGCAGGGAAACGGACGTATCGTGCGATCACAGGGGTAACGATCGCACGCTACGACGTCCAATCTCGTTTTAGAGACGATAATACATGGCTGTCATATCGGCTAGTCTCTCTTGGATCCTGTTGTTCGGTTAGCCATCATTTTCTGATGCGCCTCGGAATTCTCAGGTGTTTAGGTCATCCAAGGATTATCTCGCCGCGCGATGATCGATCTCACCAGATCGACAAATTCTTACAACGAATACTACATGATAGAGCAATTTTTATTGATTCGTATATATCTTATTCTCTCCAGTTTTTTATGAGAAAAACGTGGTAATATTAATTTTTTGTATGGGCCTTTGTGTGCCCACTTTTTCCAATCTTTGGTATTCTGCTGGGCAAACCAAGGCCTACACAGAAAAATTAATATTACCACGTTTTTCTCATTCAAAACTGAAGAGAATAAAGTAGCTGAGAGTCAAAATGGCTCTGATCTGAGTTTTAGTTTATTGAACAGAGAGCGCCAAAGTTAGAAAAAATATTCTTTTATTATCTATATTTGTTATAAGGGAATACTCTTTTTCTAACTTTGGCGCCTATGATAAGCAAATTAAGGTCCATATAGATATGCTCTATGATGAGAAAATTAGAGTCCATATAGAAAAATGAATATCACATTTCTGAAAGTGCAAGTCTAAAATCGCTCTGGTCATGTCGATGGTGTTTATTATTAGTGAGATTCTCGCAGAGATGTGTGAGATTATTGGTCCCGTTACGTCCGATGGTCCATCTCGTACGTTTGACGGTTTGACCATTGAAATCGTTAACGCGGACAAGAAAAAGGAGAGAAAGGAGAAGTCACGAAGGCGAATTTTCGCGTGGCAGGAGAATTTCTGCTCGAATATCGCGCGCGCGCGCGCCTATCTCCGATGACAATCGCGACGATTCGTATTTGAATAAATAATAAGTGCGTTCTTTTCTTTTTTCATATTTTATAAACAGCAACGCCGAGCGCGGCACTCGAAGCGTCGTGCGCTAGAAATACAAAATGTTTCCATACATCGTCGCGCCGGGGGGTCGAAATCGATATTATCCCGGGCTTCATCAATAGCCCAGGTAGAAAAGTGTTATTCGTGTCGCCGGTACTCGTCGTGTTATTGCACGAACTTCCGTGATTAAGTGCCGTTTTAAAATGTAACGCATAGAGAACACATACACACACACACACACACTTCGCGTGAAAATCTGCGGAAAAAGAGGGTGCCATGTCAGTTGCCACAGGTCATTGTACTCCCTCTCTCTCTCTTTCTCTCTCCGTGGCCGAGGGCCGTGATTAAGAGCCGTTTCAAAACTGATGGCATATACCGATATGTCGCTTCTTTGAATGTTAAATGGGGCCGCTCTGATTAAGCATACTTTTTTATGAGCGTTGTTTCCAAGATTTTTATCGTTTTACACGGAAGAGAAATTGCAAATCCAATATTCGTCGCTCGCGCGCTCCCTCTCATTCTCTCTCTCTTTCTTTGTGACGCGCCTTCTCGTATCTTTTAATATTTTAATCGAGAGACACATAATGTACACGAACGAGCGCGGGCGTATTTTTTACGGTTGCGCCGAACTGCGCGTCGTCGTCGTCTCGTTACATTATTCGTCTCGAATGTGCTTTTAACTTCTGACACCTATTAAAAGTAATACGTCCCTCCTTAACTGCTTACGTCGCACTAAACAGGATAACGAGCTAAAAAACGAGGAAGAAAAAAGAGAGAAAGGGAACAGTGCGGGGGCGCATAGAAAGCGTTCGAAAGCAGAGCGCGAGCGCTCATTAAAAACTATGGCGTTGGCGGGAAAAAAATAAGTGGGACAGTTTCGATGTTCCTTCCCCACCTTCTGTCTTCCCCGACGTGAGTACCTTTTTCGCGAGCGAGATATATATATATATATATATATATATATATATATATATATATATATATATATATATATATATATATAGAGAGAGAGAGAGAGAGAGAGAGAGAGAGAGAGAGAGAGAGAGAAACCCTTCCGCGTTTTCTTGAATGATCGTCGAGAGAATATCGCGCCGGTGGAAACGTTTATCAAAAGATTCTATCAAGGCAAATAAGCCGTTTTTCGACGACGTTTTCCGAGCGGTTTCCCGGCGGTCGGCGAGTGCGGAAACGAGCGGATGGAGCTGCCTCTGCTTTTCCGTCTTCGTCGAAGGCGGAAAACGAAGATACAATAGTCGCGCGCGCACACGAACATGTTCGGGTACATAAACTCGGTCAATTTGTGGGACGTTCCTCTGGTTGGCGGCGTATGTCCGACATACGACGCAACATGCAGTCCGCGGAGAATAGGAGATATCCATTTGTTGCCTTCTTTGTGCAATGTGCGCGTGAGCGAGCGAGTGAGCAGTGTCTCGCGCTTTTATCGTCTTCCGGCGTTGTCTTTTAGAAGATTACTCCCATATTTCGTTCCGACGGAGAGCTATTGCGCCGCCTTTGCGCGTCCGCGTTTTCCACATTTTCCTTGGCAATAAAAATATGTAAATAGCGCGAATTTCGTCGTGTTCCCGTGGCCGACAGTCGACGTGTGCGCGCGCGCGCACCAACCGGCCGCGCGGGAAAACGCGGGAACGCGCGAAGGATTTGCCCCCATCTGTGTTTAGAATGTGCCTCAACTATTTGCAATCGAAATCCGCAAACTGTTTCCGGACAATATTTGTTGGCAACGTTGACAGAGCCACCGATCGGCCGGGATTTCGCGAATCAGCCAACCGATGCTTCTGATATGCCTCGTTGATTAAAGCTATCCCGATACGATGCGCGCGCATAATAGAGTATAACAAACGAGCCAATGCTAAAGAATAATTAAGAGGATGCTAAAGCTGAAAATTTTACCGACACAACATTGACATTTTTCTGCAAAATTTCAAATACGTTGTATTGGTTGTACATAATTACAAATGCTTTTATTTAATGAAAGTACGTGTAAAAATAAATAGGAACATTGTTCAATATGTAATAAAAATGAAAAAAAATTTAAATGTAACGTCTCAAACACACACTGTCGGCGTAAAATTCGCCTAATCCAAAGATTCACAGTTTGTACATACTAAAAGTATGGATGATCCAAGTAGAAAAATTTTGAAAAACATTGTTTCGCATGCCTGTACCTTCACATCTAAATTTAGAAGCTTAAGAATATTGGAAAAATTTGCAGAAAAAATTTCTACACATGCGTGTTTAGGTTTACCGCTATAAAATGGTAAAATAAAGCGACACACGTTTGCGTAAATTTTGTATGTACAATAAATACGAAAAGGATAGCGTGATTGTGTTAATGACAATCGTCTCTATTGTTATTGACATTGTTCGCGAGTTCGTTGTTGACTTCAGCATTCTCTTATTGTCTCTTAGAAAAAAAATGTATGGGATAACGGAAGTTTAGGAAATTCATTACGCGGATGCTGTTGAGAAATGAAGGCAAGACGTTAGTCAGGAGATACACGAGAAAATTCTCATACGGAAAACACGGGGAAATTATTGTTTTCTTACTAGTAAGACCATGCACGTTCTCAGCAAGTAGTCAGTATTCTCGAAATGCTCGTATTATTTTTATTTCTGTCTCTCTCTTCTTTCTTTTTATTTTTTTGTCTCCCTCTCTCTACAGCGTCGTGATATTTCCGCGCTTAATGTCGCGCGTGTTTTTCCATGTACGGCTGCGTCCTCTCGTATCGCGCGCATTGCCGAGGAAAAACACGCTGAAAGCAACAAGATCGCGACTGTAAATTTTTCGAGGCGAAAACCACTCTCGTCGTCGCGAATCGCTGGCTCCCCCTTTTGCAAGCAGCGAGTTTCCCACATCTTCAGAATTTCCGCGGAAACGAATCGCGTTTTGATCACATTAACCTCTTCAAGGATGAATTCATTAAGAAAAATGACCTGATTTTGAGGTGACATAAGTACGACTGAAAAAATTATGCACCTTTCAAGGATTTTGGCTCGGTATTCTTTTACACGTTTAATGAAGACTTCTTATTTCTTTCGCGATGTCCAAACGGGAATTCAATAGCAAAACGACGAGGAATTTGTCGTGTCAACTTGATGCGATCTCGGAGAAGCCTTCCCGAGAGGCGGAAAAAATATTCGTCGTCCCGCGAATGAAACTCGATCGCGCTGCGGCACGTGCAGTTTCCTCTTGCAGGCCGCGCTTCGGCGAATTCGTGGCGTCGCGGGTATTTCAAGAAAATCTATTTAATCTTGCGGCCCCGTCGATGCTCGGCGGCGGCACGCCGCCGCTTAAGCTTCTCTAATGAGAAGCGAGGTCGGTTTTTCGCGCGCGGGGTATTTATTATCGAGATGAGGCGCGCGACGGAGGAAAGTCAGAAGGTGTTTTCTTCTTCTTCTTCTTCTTCTTCGCGCGAAGGTGAAAGCGACCGGGAGCGAGAGGGCAGGAGACAGAGTGAGCGAGACGGACGGGGGGAAGGTCGCGCCTCGAGCTTTAATTACCTCTGGCGGCCTTTTGAAGCCCGAGGTGCCCCTCCGTCTCAGCGACCCTCCTCTAGTGACAATTATTATTAGTGTTACGCGCTTCTATTCGCGTCGTTTTACGTCGGTGGTGCACACTTTGCACCACGTGTAACCGTGTCCGCCTCAAAGTACGTCAGCGAGAGTCTCTCTCTCTTTTCTTGTCGCCGAAACTGATAAAGCTCTCGTGGTTTCTTACTAGCGACCCGGTTGAGCGCGCGAGTCCTCGCGTAACGTTTTTCCTCCCTCGTTCTGTCTCGTTCTTTCTCTCTATCTCTTTCAAGTACGGCTTTGCCTCCGCGAGACCCCGGAAAAACTTGCCGGGACGCGGGAAAGGGAATATTTGCTGCCTCGAGTATATTTGCTGCGGGGGCAAAAATTCCACTTCCTTCTGCGAGCGAGCGTCTGCCAAGTTAATCTCGTTCCCTCATACTATAATTAATCGGATTTCTCGACATGGTCACTCCGCATTTATTCTCAGAGACGAGAGATATTCCGTGGCGATCTTTCCCGAAAGAAATTATTAACAAACGTCTCTCATCTACTTCGACACGTGAAAATTATTCGCAAGACCGTCATACGCGTGAGCATTGAAAGAAAAATAGCTCATCTCACTGCAAATTATTATTATTATTATTATTATTATTATTATTATTATTATTATTATTATTATTATTATTTTCGCCGTCTACGATATCTTTCGTCGTCATAATGGAAGAATAGTAGCAGCAATATGAACATGAGATTGTAATAAAAACTATAATGCACAACACTTGCTACAAAATGATTATTCTCCTGATTATGTAATTATTTTATTGTACATTTATAATGTACAACGAATTTCATTGTACATTTATAGTGAAGAAATGTTAAACATTTTTCTCGCAGTGAGTTGAAAATTTCCGTTTGCGCATTATGTAAATTGTCATCGGGATGCGTATTTAGGAAACTTGTTTAGAAAAATGTTGTCAACGTGCGTAAAAATACTCTCAAGTCTCTGTGTGCAATATTCATAACGGAGTGTTTTCTTTTTTCTTGCAGAAGTTGACAGTGACAAGTTCGAAATCACTTCCGAGCTACGCAGAACGCGGAAAAATTGTCGCAAGGTCAGCAATCTGGGCGCGCTTTCGCCGGCGAAGCGGTGAGTGATCATGAGATCGAGAGGAGGTTCTCTCTCCGTGTAGCATTTGCATGAAATTACGCGGTTGAACGCCGATAACGGTAGACACCGTCGTCTTCGGCTCGGGCGAGGGCGTGTGCGACGTGGAAGACGCGATCCTCTGGCGCATTAGCGCCGGCGCGCAAGCTGGCTATCAATATTAACAAGATAGTAATCGGACGCCAGATGTAGAGACACGTTCGATCGATAACGGACCGCTGTATATACATATATGCACGGCTTTCGCGGCGACAAATCGATGGCGATACCGAGACACGCCGGTGTATCCGTCGTCTTGTCCTGCCTGTCGGAGTCTAACGACGTCGAACATTCTCGTTTTTTCGCCGACTCCGCGGAATTTCGCACGCGAGCCGTCCGCGACGACGAGCTCTCGCGTGTGGACGCGTTCCAAAAGGGTTAAGTAACTGCCCGGCTTGATAACAAGGCAATGAATAGTGATGAGCCAGAGTATGTCACATATATAGACATACACGGGAAACTCTGCCTGACTTCGCGCGCGCGGAATTTTGGATCCACCCACGTCACGTTAGCACCTGTCCAATTGCGTCGCCATTAATCATGCGTTTAACTCTCTCGGTGCTTTCTGAACGTCCCTCTCCCATCCCGGTCTTCCACGCCGACACGCTTTCGAGCTAATCGAATTAAAGCGCGGCGCATAATGATGCGAACTCCACCGATTCTCGTTCGATTATCGGGAGAAGTGTTGTTTCAGATTATTAATTTCCACGATAGACTGATGTATGTGAACTTTACAGCAATTTTAAGTATATTAAATCACGAGATCAGTAAGTCCCTCGTGGATTGACCATATTAAACTTATATCTATCGTGCAAAATAACGAAATAGAAATGCGAAAGAAAATGATAAAAATTTGGCCCAAATGTCATGTTAAACGTGATGTGAGAAACTTTTAGTAAATTTGTTGTTGCATCGATATAACGAAAAATTTTCATTATTACATTATTGTATGATGTAAATTTAATAATTATTTCAATGCAGTGCATTTACTTCAGAAATTTAATTAAAAGAATTGTAAAGTTTTTATCAATGATTGTCTCACATTGTGATAATCATGAAAGTCTATTTGGATTGGTATACACTGAGAGAAAAATATTAAAAGAATAAAAACATTTATTCGGTGGGTACTAGAAACATTTACTTACGTTCAAATTCTTTTACTTAAATAGAATAAATAATTGCTTTCATGAAAAGCTAAGCTCTCATGAAAATGTATATTTTCTTATTTGACTATTTTATATCAGTACACACGGAGAAACTATTGTAGTAAAAGTTGCGACAAAATTTTTGTGATCTTGAATCGTACAGAATTCGAAATTACTATTATAGAATCGAAATAAATTTGTTTCAAAATTTTATATTATGCACGATTGATTTTCCACTACAAAATTATCATGATTACTTGAATGCATCTTATATCGTGTATTCGGCAGATCGTCAAAGTTACTGTCTTTTTGTAATAATTTTTACTATAATTTCAGTATAGTCCAGCTTTTACAAGAAACATTATACAAAAGGAAATATAATATTTTAATTTTTATAATCTTCTTAATTTTTAATATCTTCGTGTACAAGCAGATATGTTACTAGTAACCGTCGAATAAATATTCTATATTTTTTAAATATTCCTTCTCTCAGTGTGGTGGTATTTTTCTATACCAATAATACGGTTTGGTGTATATCAATTCTACTTTGTTATTGTAATGGTGTGTATTTTATCACAGAGTTATGTAGTTCAGTGTATTAGTTCTAGTTTGTTGCATGAGTTATGCACAGTTTGATAAGCTCCGCAACTTAATCCACCGTGGTTTAACGCGAGACGACGTAACATAAATATTCTCAAGATAATCGCCGAAAATTTAGAGAGCTGCACCTCCACGGTCGTGGGCGTCACCTTCGACCTCGTTAATCCGAGAGATGAAACGATCATAAAATTTCTATCGTCCGCCAAGCCTGGATGTTTACTCGCGCGCGAGGGTCGATCCCCGGGCCCGAAACAGAGAGAGAGGAGAGAGAGAGAGAGAGAGAGAGAGAGAGAGAGAGAGAGAGAG
>NW_022639541.1:1253551-1255500 GCF_010583005.1 Odontomachus brunneus
GAGAGAGAGAGAGAGAGAGAGAGAGAGAGAGAGAGAGAGAGAGCCAGCCAAGCGGCTTGGTGGTCATAAAGCATTGAATAATCATGAAGCTAATCGCGCGACACGCGCGTTGCCTTCTCGTCGGCCGGCCAGAGAGAGGAAGGGAGCGACGAAGTCGCGATCCCTCGACGCATTAGCGCCAGTGCGCGCGCGAGTGCTCCATCAATATTAATAAGATCGTAACCGGACGGTCGGCGCACTGTATGCAGGGAGACCGCCGATCAGATGGCCAATTTGCCTAGCGGTTAGGCGGTTGGATTTTTCGTCTTGTGTCTCGCACCTTCTCTCCTTCCTTCCCTCTCTCTCTCTCTCTCTCTCTCTCTCTCTCTCGCGCTCTCGCAATGTGCACTTCACCTCGCCTCAACGCGAGAGCGAATCTAGACACGGGCTCGTCGACGCATTAATGAGCGGGTACGGCGTCTCGCAACGCGCCGTGTCGTGCTGCACCGAGTCGCCTCGCGGAATCGCGCCCGAGGGGACGTCGAGACTGAGCGAGGCTTAAAGTGTCGTAATAGCGACGTCGACGTGGTCCATAAACATTGGCCGAGGCACGTTGGAGGATGTGGAGTTCACTGGGAACGTGCACCGCCGCCGTTGCCGCCGGCGGCGGCGATGCCGACGCGCGCGGCTTCCTCTCAAAGGTAAACGGTATCGGGTCCGTTTGATGTTTGAAGTCGCCAACGTGTGGACAGAGTCCACCTCTCGAGCGACCCTCTCTCTTTCTCTCTTTGGCCAGAGCAGGCTTGGCTAACACGTGGCGGGTTAGATTATTTTTTGCCCGTCCCGTCGCCGGATAACTTTCACGTTTATCGACTTTGCATCAGTCGGAAATCAATTAAGACCGGTATTGATATTGAAGTGGATTAAAAGAGGGTTGTGAACGTACGGAAAGAAATGCAAATATTACACGTTATTGTAGACATGTAATAAAAATGAGTAATGGTTTTTCCGGGTGATCTTAGTTTCTGTTTTTTCAAAGAGTGGTCGCGTAAGAAAAACGAATGTCGTTAGTGTGGATACGTAACAAAAATGAATGATTAAAATAAATTCCTACAGCTCTGTTTTTTTTTATTATAAAGAACGGGAAAGCAAATATGTCACTGATGCGGATACATAACAAAAGCTAACGAATGAAATAAATTTCTACATCTCCGATTTTGTATTTTTAAGAGAGTGAATCCGAAGAAAAGCAAATATCTCACTGATGCAGATATATCAGGAAGGTGTATGAATAAAACAAATTTCTAGGAAGTTTGATTTTCCTTTGTTTTTGAAATTGTTTGGTTGTAGCAATTGTTTGGTTTGGAGTCGCAATTTGTCACAAAGCAATTCGGGTTAGCCAAAAAGCCTGGGCTGAAAGGAACGTTCTTTTTAAATCCCCAGTAGCCGTGACTCGCACGTCTCTCGGGGGTGCCACCGCTTTTCGTCGAAACGAGAAAGCGAGAGAAAGACAGGGGGACGGTCCGCGAGACGTCATTTTTCGGAGTGTATGAAGTTGGCACCCCATTTTTTGAAATTTATAATTTTGAAAGTTGTTCCAGATTGTTCTGACTTTGTACCACATTGTTCCAAAGTGATATTGCTTCATTCGAAACGGTTTTCGAATAAAACAAAAAAAATGATTTTTTGAGCTGGCACCCCACTTTTCGAAAATCGAACATTCTGATACCGCAACAGATTGTTCTAGTTGTTCCAAACATTGTTCCAAAAGCACAAATCAATAAGTTTAATTATAAACCCGAAAAATTAAAAAAAAGTTTTTTAACAGTCTATCGGACGAAGAGTAAACTTATACTATCTTTCTTGTTCCAACCGAGATCTCTTTGTTCTGAGATGTTCTAGGCTTAAGAATTATAGTTCTAGAGTATGAGACTCATAAGATCATTCGTTCTCCGAAAATTCGTAAAAAA
>NW_022639541.1:1255707-1264342 GCF_010583005.1 Odontomachus brunneus
AACTATAATTCTTAAGCCTAGAACAACTCAGAACAAAAAAATTTCGGTTAGAACAAGAAAGATAGTATAAGTTTACTCTTGGCCCGATAGACTGTTTGTCAACAAACTTTTTTTTTAATTTTTCGGGCTTATAATTAAACTTATTGATTTGTGCTTTTGGAACAATGTTTGGAACAACTAGAACAATCTATATCGGTATCGGAATGCTTTATTTTCAAAAAATGGGGTGCCAGGTCAAAAACATTTTTTTCATTTTTTGGACTTATAATTCAACTTACGGATTTGTCCTTTTGGAACAATGTTTGGAACAACTAGAACAATCTATTGCGGTATCAGAATGTTCGATTTTCGAAAAGTGGGGTGCCAGCTCAAAAAATCATTTTTTTTTGTTTTATTCGAAAACCGTTTCGAATGAAGCAATATCACTTTGGAACAATGTGGTACAAAGTCAGAACAATCTGGAACAACTTTCAAAATTATAAATTTCAAAAAGTGGGGTGCCAACTTCATACACTCTATTTTTCGGGCAAATCGTCCGTCGTCCGGGATTCGTCGCGCATTGCGGTTAAAGGGACGTCTACATTGGAAGTAAGCAGTAAAAAGTAGGAAGTAAGAATAAGAAATTGACCAATCATAGTTGATTATTCTTCTCACATTCGACTGTGGTTGGTCAATTTCTTACTCTTACTTCCTACTTCTTGCTATTTACTTCCAATGTAGATGTCCCTTAAGCACTCTAAGAGAGCTTCCCCGTGCGCATATGCGCGCTCGCTCGCGAGAAGGGCGCGCGGAAGGGTCCAATCGGGAAAATGTGTATACCGAACGCGCGTACGGTAGCGGCATCGATCGCGTCTCGTCGCTGTACGAACGGATATGAACGGAATACACTGCCGCTAATGCATACTACACGTAATGCCGGGGGTATCCTAACTTTACGGCGTCCATCACGAACTCGTTCCGCTCGCCGCAGCTGCTCCCGCTAATACTTCAACATGGGCTTCGCCCGTTAGTCGAAGCGAAGTGAGAGGCAAGAGCAAGAGAACAAGAGCGGCACTCGCCGCAGCAGCTTCGCTTCAGCACGAGCAGACGAGCGGAAGGCTCGGGGCATATACCGTTGGTGCTTGCTCCGCTCTCGCTCTGCTCTCGCGGGCCCAGCCTCGACAAAGTGTGCCGCTCGCGTTCACCGACAGTACGAAATTAGCTTACGGATTCACGATAAGCGGCTTACGTTTCCAGCGGGATTATCCGCCCGGTCCGCAATCGATTCTTGATCGTCGGCTGAGAACACTTTGAACTCGTGCGCTTCGGGACTTCAGCTCGTCTGGTCTTGTCTTGTCTGGTCTCGTCTCGTCTCGTCAGATTTCTCGCGTTGGCACACGCGCGCGGCCCGCTTCGCTCAGGCAACATTCGCGAAACGATAACACACACTGCTCGGCTTCTCTACGGTGTAACGATCTCAGCATCTTGCCTCTCCAAGGGAGAGTGACCGCGTGATCATTAGTCCCCGGGTCAATGCCCAATCATCGACACTGAGCCTATTTCGATGGTTGCAGCCGGCTGGCGCCGGTGGATGCGCCAATTGGTTGGCGCCGGACATACGTCATAAATCACGATAGCGCGGAGTGTTTTTAGCGAAACAGCTCATGCCCCGGTTGATATGCGGTTGATTAGTAGGTGTTCTGTCAGAAAGAGACGTCACTCTTTTCAGTCATCGCAACGCGCCGCGGTTGTCAGAGGAAAAATCGCGAAGAAATTGTCGTCTTGATAAACTTGGGTTTACAGCTCTGGTGTACACAAAGTTTCAATGGAGTCTTAAATGTTTATCAGACCAAAATTCTCGAATTCTTTTCAGTCATTTCTACTATGTGTGGTTATATTAGGTTGATTCCTTTGCTCATAAAATTTCATTCGTCAGGATATTTCTACTTGAAAGGGGTGTTCGTTCATATAGAAGGCCGTTCAATATTTAGGGAAGAAAATGTTCAAATAATCCGATTCGAAATTTTGGCTCTATGTTAAACTTTGAAACGCACTAAGAGTAGCAAAGCTAGCAAAGTAGGTTTAATTCTAATGATACAATTTACTTCTATTTTGACTCTGATGAGTCTAAAATTTCTATTTTCACTATCTTTAACATCAAAATAGTTTATATTATAGGCTTCAGAATATCAAAATAAGTAAAATAAGTTGAATAGTGAGCTGAAAGTAGGATCAAAATCATGTTTGATTTCATTTGCGAAATCAAACATGATAGATCAAGAGCTGTCAAAATGACAGAATTGATCGCAAATGCATGAGAGATATGCGATATGTGCGATTTAAGAAATAGATTCTTAGTTAACTCGCTAACGAGTCTACCTAAAGTAGCTCCTAATGTAATTTCCGCACTTTTTGCGCCATTTACTACCGCCAGGCGGATTAAATCATTAGGGTAACGAGTAGGTAATGGGAGAATCCAATCGGTGCGACTTAGCGACTCGGCCGCAAAACGCCGAGCAACTTCACGGAGACGAGAACTCCCCGCGCCGCACCTCCCCGTTCCGTAATCCAACGTCGCGATGGAGAATCTTTAATTAAGTTAAGTCACTCACCTCCTGTCCTTTGATGTTTCTATATCGAACCCATTTGCCCAGTCGCGGCCTCCAGTACTCCAACAGATACGCCTCCGCGTATTCTACGCCCACGCCGTTTCCGAAACGGCCCTGGGTAGCGGTAGCCGTGATCAAGTGGATCGTGTGGAGGTCGATCTCCAGCCATTCTCGTGCTTCCTTGGTGATTTGGTTCTTAGGGCACCAGGCACCGCCGAGATTCTCCGATTTCAATCTGTAACGACATGGCCGAGTATCGAATTAGTTCTCTAGCTCTCTCTCCCTCTCTCTTTCTCATTTGCGCTTAGCTTCCTCATACGTTGAGAGCAAGCTCGATCAAGTCGCGAGATGATTGTTATACTACTGCTTAGTATCAGTGAGAAATCAATTAAAATATGCGACCTCAATATTGAAATTGATGAAAAAATCGCAAAGAAATATCTCATTGTTGCAGCGTGAAATAGATCTTAATAGCATTTATAATTTAATTAATATAATTAATATAATTAATATAATAATATAATTAATATTAATTTAATTAATATAATTATTTATTTTGGGAAGATTGCCTTATCTCCCGTGTAGCTCGCAGAAAATTACACGGAGAGAACTTTATCGTGAAAATTATCGTAGAATTTCGTATATGCTGTTTATATTTCAGAAGTCGAAATGTGCTATCGAAAAATCTACTAGATTTCTTAGCGAGACAGACTTCACCAACACAGTCTTTCTCGATTTTTGCATTAAAATAAAATAAAAAAAAATCTCTATGAAGAAAAGAGCTACAATATTCTCTCCGTGTGTAATTCGTTAAAATAGCTCGCACTTAGGTTCATGTGGTGTTTTTCGCAAGTGCCTCGTTTCCAGTGCCGAAAACTCTTATCTGCACATTCGGGAGTTCGAAAAAATTCGCGGTGAGTTCGATGCCTGCAACAGAGGCGCGTGAAATGATCGCATTTGCATTCTTAAACGTCGCTCTCTCTCTCTCTTCCTATCCGAGAGGAGGGATCCGCCTCCTCCGAAATTTCCATCACAAAATATGTATCCTCGTGTTGCGTGCATCGTACTCGTAAAACTAACGGTCTAATTAGACGTGAAAGTATCGAGTTAGTTCCTCTCGGGCAGCTCCCGTCCCGCGCTATCTGGGGATCAACCGACGTGCGGTCGACCGTCCAAGTCCTCGCACCGAATTCCGATATTATCACGTTTACGTGAGCGAGAAATCGGGGGGTATTTCGTGCTCTGTCTCTCTCTCTCCTCCCTCTCTCTTTCTCTCTCTCTCTCTCTCCACCCACCAGCTCTCGGACGCTTATTTCGCTGATGCCGTGCAGCCTGCGCGCACGGCGTGAATCCGAATTGCATTTTAATGAAGCACGGAGAACACTCGGAATTAGAATAAAAAGGTGTTTCGAATTCCTCGCCTCGGGAGGAAATGCAGCTCGTGGAGAGCCGTTCGACGACGCGCTCGTTAGAATACCCGTCTATTTCACTCCTGTGCTCGGGGAGTGAGGCGCGATAAGAAAAATAATACGTCGACTACAGTCGTGTATATCGCGCCATTAACATCGCTACAGCGCGTCGCTATAATAATCACGTAGAACTCAGTGTATAAAACAGGACTCCGTATTTTGTCGTTCCGGATGACGTAACAAACAAAAGTGGAGAAACGGAAAGAGAAAAGGGGACAGAGATGACGAATGTAAGAACGCGAAGACAAGCTTCCTCGCCGGCGACTTATCGAGATTTCCAACAGAGCGACCGATCTGATAACAGCGTTGAATTTACATAGGCGAGGGAAAATCGGGAAGTAGCCGCGTATCATCTCCCGCGCAGGTGATACGGGTTGGACGGGCCGTATATGCGGCCATTTATACGTCCAAGCTGTGCTCGTGCTTCGGTTTTAATCTTCGAGGAGCCAAGAGCAAGGCAAGAAATAAGAAAGAGAGAGAGAGAGAGAGCTCTGCGCACCCGGGTCGCATGAATAAAACATGAAGCGCGAAGCGCCTTCCCTAATTGCGTGGACCGTTTAAATGCTCGACTAAGAGTGGCGCTCCTTTTCGGCGTAACGCCGAGGATACGTGCGATTATACATGGGCCGAGTGTATTCTGCCCAAATTGCGGATTAGCAGGCCCCGGTTCAGGATGGTATCGCAGCCGCGGCGCAGATAACGTGCGCTTTAACGTATCCCGAGACGCGCGAAAAGAATCGGCGATGAGGACAGAAAAAACCTAGATAGACAGATATAGGTAAATTTGATAGCTTCTTTAACGATCGATATGTAAAGTCATAAGTGCACTCCGAGCAAAAGACGGTGGTGGTAACTACTACGAGATTTCTGCGTAGAATTAATATGACATAGTTCAATAAAATATTTCGAAGTTATTGCAACTGTGGGTGGTTACGGGAATTACATATAATTCTTGTAACCATTCAGTTTTAGTTGTAATAACTACAAAATAATTTATTAAACTATATGCACTTTGAGAAAAGGAGGTATTTTTGAAAATTTATCTATGAGATATAAAGTTTGTTTCTGCAAAGCAAATTTTTATTTCGCAAATAAACTTTCACGTATTTTTTTCTTAATGTATTTATTACTCGTATAATTGTCACCACCGTTATCTTTTCTTTTAGTGTAATTCATATGGCGTTCATATTTATTATACACTGTAAAAATTGATGTATTAAATTTAACATTTCATGTGTCCCAAATCATCCACTCTCATTTATGTGTAAATTTAACACAAAACAGATATGGTAAAAAGTAACACGTATAATATATAAAAAATTAGCACAAGAATTTAACACCTGAATACCGTCAGGAATCACAATTTGTATTAAATTGACATATCTATAATGTTAAATTAACTAAAATAAAACGTTAGTTTAACATTTGAGAGAAGTATTAATCTATGGTTTTGATGAAATGAAAATGTTAAATTGATATAATCTATTTTTGATATATTAAATATGTCAATTTAATACAACCTATGATTCCTAACGGTATTCAAATGTTAAATTCTTGTGTTAATTTTTTCCATATTATGTGTGTTACTTTTTAACACATTTGTTTTGTGTTAAATTTACACATAAATGAGAGTGGATGATTTGGGACACATGAAATGTGTTAAATTTAACACATCAGTTTTTACAGTGTACAAAAGAAAGAGATAGAAACACAAAAGAGTCAAGAAAAAAATTATTACAATATACGATACGTAAAAAGATGAACCAACAAGTTACGTAAGATATGGTATGGAAATCTAAAACTTAATGTGGATTTGATGCTACATCAATATGATGCTATATCAATATGAGGAATTTACATTATTTTGTCAGGAAGATTTAATGATTAATTTAATACGGCATATTTGCTCCATAAATGTAACTAAAAAAATTGTGCAGGCTTCTTGTTATCGATTGTCTCACGTCCTGGCAATTGCGAAGGTCTATCTGAATGGAGAAAGAGGCACCGGTCGTCTGTTACGCGAGAACGTTCACCGCGACAAAATAAGACGCAACTTATAATGAAACGGTACAATAAACCGCGTCGGTACCCGGGCGCGGCGTGATTATAATAATCTTCCGCGATAATATGGAATATAAATGGAGTCGTTTACTTCGTTGTCGTCGTGTATGTGTGTCGGGGAATCGCTTCGTTTCATCCCGACGCATCTCGTCGCGTCGCGACTGATCCACGAGGTGCTAATAATCGCGCCTCTCGCGCTCGTTATTAGCCGTGGCTACGATAAGCCGCGGCTGGCTGCATTCCCGATGGCGGCTGGCCGGCCGCTTTAACAGCCGTGGCTGCTTTCGCGAGATTTACAGGCCGCGCGCTGGAAGCACCTCTCTTTATCGTTAACAACCGGCTCGCACTCTCCCCCACCGGCGCTGGTTAGCCCAAGGTGCAGCGGCCAAGGAGAGGTTCTCCACGAGCCAGGCTAGATCGGACAAACGCGCAGACGTTTATATACGCGAATAAGCGCGCGTCAATTCTCTTAACCATGACATATGATTTTCACGACCAGCTCTTCTCGAATGCAAAGCCATGGCAATGACAAACGTTATCGGTCATGTATCTTATATCGATCATTTTGTATCTTTATCGGATATCTTCTCTTATCGTGAACTCGTGAAAAGTCAAATTTCACATTCTCATCATTCTAGAAGTTATATGATTGCTAAAGTCGAGTTCACGTGAAATTTTTGTACTTCTCACGTTTCCGCTCTCTTAGGAAAAAGCTGCATGATCGCTACTCTGCATCGAAATTTTAGTTTTACGTTAACTTCGCGAATTCTGCGGAATTTGAAAGATAAATGAAGAATTCCCAGAAATGATACTATGGCACATACTATTTTGCTACTTTGATGCTACAAATAATGACTGCTGTTTGTTCCCCGTTAAATTTCAAAGAAATAATAACTCCAAAATGTGATTTGATCGTCTCGAGATGTTTTACCAGTATTTGATTTCTATTATTAACTTCAGAGGGCAATTTTATCAATTATGTAATTTTCATAACTGCAGATAGAGTGTGAGATAAACAAATATTAATAATGAAATATAATAATTAAATATTAATAGTTAATATAGGTGAATAAAAAAGGATTAATTGGATGAACAAAGTAGCACATTTCTTATTTTCTCATAATCTTTTTGTTATTTTTTTGACGTTAAAAATCTCGATAAGATTTGAAAACTCTTAAAAGAGCTGATAAGAAAAAAATTGTAGATAATGGCAAAGGTAACAATTGTTTGTTTTATAATACTGTTCACCGCAACGAATATTTACATCCGAATTTCGTGCAATAACACGAATTTCGTGAAAAACAAGTGAAAGAGAGACTTTAATAAATGTAAACAACGCGATATAAACAACGCGAATTTTGCGATCCGACGAGTATTATTAAACCCAAAAATTAGCACTAGCGAAATTCATATTTAATTCTAAGATCAATGTTCATGTCATAAATTATTTTGCATTTCTCAAATTATTAATTGCAAGTTCATATTCGTGAGCTCAAAACGTTGTTCACTTCAATATTTTTTGCACGAGATAAATCATTGTTTTTTAATTATTAAACACAGTTAATCATTAAACACATATAGATTGATAAATATCTAGTTATCAGTATTCGTAAATTATTTGCGAAACAATGACAAGCTAATCATGTCTGAATTTCGCCTCGCAAGATATCTTTTTCTCAAAGAATTAATTAGACAACCATCAAAATCAAGAATATTATGCACAACAAATAATTTCATGTACCTGAGAATATCGCGTGTATCGCCCCACGTCTTTCGTTCTGACTCCCCGAGCCTCCTGAATGCCCGTCTCAGCCTTCCGAGTATGCACTTGGCACTTGGCACTGACACTCACGTGGATAACACGATGATTCGATTAAAGAAATGTACACTAAATAACGCGATGTCGATGAGAGTGCGGTTGAATACACTAAAAGAATCGAGGAAACATTTTATCCCGATGCACGTGTCGTTCGTCGCAACGTGAAGAATCGTCTACAGTATCGTTGCGGTGACGTTTTAAAGTCGCGGTATAAAATACGACACTAGTCTGCGCATCGATCACGTGTATAATTCCTTTGCGAAGAATGAAAAGTTTTATTGCGCTCGCGTGAATAACTCGCGTACGCGAAGAGGCAGCGGGGCTACTGAAGCGCGAGGAATGTGTGAGGAATGCGCGATAAGCTTAACCCCCCCTCCCACCGCCCGCTGCCGCTTGCCGTCGCTCGCCGCCTAATCGCTCGGCTCTATCAAAACAATGAGACCTTGAAGGCGGTCAAGCGTGCGTCGCGCACGTCGCGTACTTTGTTTACGAGCCGCCGGGCGACATACACACACACTCACCGCGGAGCACGTGTAACAGAAATTAGCGCGCTATTCTCTCGCCGGGAATCATTACGTCGTTGCGCGACGTATATTCAGTCGCGCTCTCGTCGGTGTCGCGTTAATTGACTATCACACGTTTCTCTCATCGAATCACGCGAGTGTCAGTGCCGTGAAGGAGTCGGAAGCCAGGATGCC
>NW_022639541.1:1264362-1273256 GCF_010583005.1 Odontomachus brunneus
GCGGGGGGGGGGGGGGGGGGAGCGTCAGCACGAGAGAAACGGGCCCGGGGCAACGACACGTCGTACATTCGAAGGTATGTTGAGTCATTTATTATGCAGGAAAATAAAAAATTTTGTATTTTCGGGTGTTTGACGATTCTCTCGAGAATAGGGAGACACTCGAGTCGAAATTTAGGTCGGCATTCATAACATGTAGTTTGATTAATAATTAGTTTCGTGAATCTGTGATTATTCATCATATATTATGCGATAAGAAATATCGATCCAAATGATCTAAATCTGTAATTATGTTCTTAGTGAAAAAGATGCTGAATAATTTACAGCTATAAATATCGACCTTTGTATTTAATGTGAATTTCGCAAATGCTATTTTTTGTGTCTAATAATGTTTCTTGCATTATAAAGCTTTTATCATAAATTTATAAAATTTATTATGAATTATATTCTCTCTCTCTCTCTCTCTCTCTCTCTTTCTCTATCTATCTATCTATCTATCTCTATCTATCTCTCTATCTCTATCTCTATCTCTCTCATAAATTTGTTAATATTTTCTATTCGCTTTTGTTTAGCTGTTTTATTATACTAAAGCTAAATTTCAATTTTAATTAAAGCACAGCATTATTGGATACTCAATTGTTTTTTTTACTACATTGTTTTTTTTTTTTACTAGCTATTTACTTACTACTTTTTTACTAGCTATTTTTTTACTACATTGTTTTTTTTTTACTAGCTATTTACTTAGCTATTTTGTTTCCATTTGAATTTTCTTTATATTTGTTTATCTCACATTCTTAGTTCGAAGTTTAGTAAATTACATAATTAGTACACTGTTTATTGACATCCAAAATCAAATGCTAACAAAATTATTGAGATAATTGAATATTAATAATTCTGATATATTTTTCATCGCGTCTGAGTACAATTTAACGTAGAGAAAACATAAGTAATTATCATCAACGAATAATTATCATCATAGAGTACGGTAATAGTATACGTATAATGTTATATACAGAAATTTTATACTTATTCTTCAAATTCGGTGGAATTTGCAGGATAAATATAGAATAAAATTTTCGACTTGGGTAAGATCCAACTCAATATCGCGATACGCTTTTTGTATATATTTTTATTCTTTACTCTCTTTTACTCCTTATTATTGATTTTTCGACAACAACAAATGGACGCAAGCGCGTGCTCTCATTCATGTGGTAAACAAACCACGAAGATAATAGAAAGATAACAAAGTTTCATCTTAGTTTAGAATAAATCAATTTCTAAAGCGAATGAAACGAATTTTTTTCGTCAATATTTATACTTGAATAAATTATTTTGATAACACACACATTTTTTAAAGATTTTTTGTTTTCATTACTGGACAAATCGCGATTTTCTATCGAAAGTTTTCGTTAGAAAAGAATCAACTTCTGTGAGCAAAGATAACGAGTGACAAAAAAATTCTATCCAGTCTTGGTTAGGAAAGAATAAAATTCTAAAGCGAATCAGATGAATTTTGTCAATATTTTTATACCCGAATAAATACAATATAAATTATTTTGACAACACAAGCGTATATATACACACCTGAACGATTCTTTATTTTCATTGCTGAACAAAACACGATTTTCCATCGTGTTTTCATTACGTAATGGATGACAAAGAAATCATATCCAGTCTTGGTTAGGAAAAAATGAAATTCTGAAGCTACTAAGACAAATTTCGCCAATAATTATACATGAATAAATGTACTAAAAATAATTTATACAAATATAAACGCATATAAACGGTCCTCCGTTCGTGTTGCTGAACAGATCGCGATTTTCCACGATTCCGTTAGAAAAATATCGACTTTCGCGAAATGATCAGGTGGCGGATATCAAAAGAATTCGCGTCCTCCCGTCAACAAACGTTCCTCCCTTGATAGAACGAGTCAAGAGAGGGTATTATTTTTCCCGAGTTTACAACAAACGGGGGGTGCGCGCGAGCGATGTTATTTATTTAAAACGCGTCCGCCAGTGAATTTTAATTTCCGCATTTGCAGCGCGCGCTCGATATCGGCGACGGCGATCCGTCTGGCGATCGGGCTGAAATCGCACAACATGAATTCGACAGGAACGAACGTCGAGAGCGAACGCGCATCAATGATGCCGAACGTAACACGGCGTCAATTGCTGATAGCGACGCGTGTGTGATAGGTCCGTACACGGGTGGAAAAATAAATACATAAATTAATGAGTCCGTGGTATGTAGAAGCGCGTTCGCAGCTGCTGAGCGAATCCTACTTCCATATATCGAAGCATTTGCAGTTTTCTCGCGGGCATTTTCGTCAATGCATCTGTTTCTCGGCGGAGAAGCATCATCTTCTCATTTTTTCTAACGAAAAATAAAATCTATTAATGAGTTTATTTTAGGCGCAAAAAACAACATTTACAACTGCTATACAAACACGATTCCTGACTTCTCGTATTGAAATGTTTACGATTTTTCGCGATGCATCTTGACCAATGATTTCATCTGCTTTTTCACGAAGGGGTGATGCTTTCTAACAAAAATAAACGCATAAATAATTTCATGGTGGATAAAAGTGCGGTTGCTACGCGAACGCGGATCGTGGTTTGAAGTATTGGCGTTCATAATTTTCCCGCGATACATCTTGATCGACAAATGTATCTTCTTCTCAACAAAGAAGCGTGTTATATTCTTTGCCTTTCTAAAAATAGATTCCGCGATATCGAAAAATGCTTACACTTGCTACGTGAGCGCAATTTGAAGTATTGAATCGTTAATAATTTTCTCGCGGTGCAGCTTGCCCAATGAATCTACCTGCCTCTCAACAAAGAAGCACTACCTTCTTTCTCTTTCTAAAATTAATTAACGCTTTCGCGGCATTGAAAAGTGTTCGCGGTTGTTGTGCGAGGGTGGATCGTAGTTTCAAATACCGAAGCGTTTATAATTTCCTCGTGATGCATTTTGACCAACGCATCTGCTTGCTTCTCGACAGAGAAGCATTACTCTCTCTCTCTCTCTCTCTCTCTCTCTCTCTCTCTCTTACTAACAAAACAAAAAGTAAGTAAATAAACAAAATAAAATCTCAGCCAAATTACAGGAGGCCGCGCTATCTAAACGAAATGCAAATGTATGCAAACGCAAATTCACCCAGACAATTCGACGACGACGGTATCTCACAGCTCTCGTGCGCGCGCTTGCATCGTTCCTTTAGCACGGTGAAAAATCCGCGACGGTGTCCGAAACCGGCTCACGAGTTTCTATTTATAATAACTTTCTGAGAGTGTGGTCGCGAGAAAGACAGAGAGAGAGAGAGAGAGAGAGAGAGAGAGAGAGAGAGAGAGAGAGAGGAGAGAGCAAAGAGAGAGCGGAGAAGTGCCAGTCGCGGTGTGTGGTCCACGGCGTGTTTCTCCTCCTCCTTTTCCCCGGAATAAAAAGACCAGCCGGTGTAATCGTTTCCTTGGGCTGCGCGCGGGACACGTCGCCGTCCCCGCGCCGAAAATCCCGCGTTCGCTCCGCACGACTCATGACGACGTGGTGCGTCGAGCGCAGGGTCCGTTAAATCGAGCACGGCGAGAGGAGAGACAGCGTGGCGAACTTAAATTTTCCACCGCGGGCCGCGCGCGAAATTAGTGTGACAGCGCGCGGGCTACTCGCCGTTATCTGCTCGCGCGCGCGTTAACGCGTCTGCATTATGCAAACGATCGATCCGGAAGATTGACGGCCGCCGTGCGGAACGACGATTCGCGCCCGGCGATCGACGAACGGCTAAGGGACTCTCGTGACAAAAGCACCGTCCCGCGCCCGCCACGGGCGGAATTTAATCTCGCCGTGTGCAGAAGAAAGGGAGACGTCGTTATTAGCGTTTCAACGACGGCGAGGACGACGATATCGGCCGCGGTTGCCGCTGAAATCCCTCCAATCGCGGCGGCGCGCGGAATTTTTACCGCGATGAGTTACTTCTCAGTTTTCGGCTCGATGCGATGCATAGGCAATTTCTTGGGGATTTAATTGCGATCCAGCCCGATAAGTAGTAGTAACATGCATATAAAGTTATTATGACTAAAATTATAGTGAAATTATATAAAATTAATTGACTAAAAAATGGTTGTCTTGACCATAATTTATAACAATTATTTCTCTATACGATTATAGTTACAAATACTAAACATTTTGCTCTTAGTGGAGTATTGTAATGGGACAATGAATTTTGCGACAATTTGGACATTCTAATGGAATCCTATGTATCTGGGAAAATCTCGGGAAATTTCTCCGCGGAAAGTTCAGAGCGCGTTATGCGCGTTTTCCTTAATTACGTGAAATTATTCGATACTCCCAAGTTTTTCCGTGCGGCGCGCACGGCTCAGGTACCGCGTGCGATCTCATCTGTGCAATTAGACATTCAGATCGTAGAATATCGGCGGTTCGTCGACCTTGCCAAGGCGCGGAGGTTGGACGGGAGAGAAAGGGGAGCGGGAGGTGGAGGAAAGATGGGGAAAGGGGGGAAGCCATTGAATGAAATTATTCCCGGGACGGGAGCAACGCGGTATAACGCTTCGTCCCTTAATCACGTCTTCTCGATTTCTGCTCGTTAAACTCGCCTAAAAAATTCCGCTTTTGTAAGGCGGACCGGGCGTTCGCGAATTAAAACGGGCGGCCGTGCGCGAGAAAGCGCGCAGGGCGAACTTTGCGAACTAGTTCTCCACGGACGAATAAATAGCGAAGTGCAGAACCCCGCCGACGGCGGAACGGAACAGGCCGGGACGGGATGGGACGGGCTTTGTTGGCGACGTAAAATATATATATTTACGTTCTCTCGAGAGCTAAACGCCGCGACAATGAGTCCGCACGACGACGACGACGACGACGACGATGGCGACGAGGGCTGGTGTATCTCAGCCGGGGCGTAAGATCGAGCGCGAGCCGCGCCTCTCGCGCAATAAATGTTATCGCGATGGACTGCAGCCGGGCGAAACTACCTCTTTAAGACACACCATAGTGTTTCTCCTTGGCGAAATCGGCAAGACGGCCCCGACACTTACCAATCGAGTCTATTTCTCTTTCTCTCTCTCTGCCCCTCCCCTCTTCTCTCTCTCTCTCTCTCTCTCTCTCTCTCTCTCTCTCTCTCTCTCTCTCTCTGTCTCTCGCTGTCTGTCTGTTTCCAGCATTCGCTCGTCCGCTATCTCTGTGGGCCGCGAGATACGCGAGTACCGCGGGATTAAACGGCTCTCGGAGACCTGGACTGCTCGGATTCGATTGTTCGATCGTTCCGTTCGCGAGAGAAAAATACGTCGGTTCATTCCGCGGTCCTAGAACGTTCATCAACGCGTCGTCTGCGCGCGGCGAGCAATTGCGCGTGTACACCGAAATTATTAACATCGAATTTCTTACCCAAGATTGGGGTGTATCTTCCAGTGTATAGAGAGACATAAGTGAAATAAATTGCTTTTATTTCTTGCTTCAACTTACGCCAAGCTTACTCCGCGTATTGTAGAAGGGCCTTCGCAACAGACATCTCGCCCTGACGCGTTCGCGAAAAATCAAGAAATTTCGTAGTATTTTCCTAAATGCAAGATTTCAATCATAATATCCAACTTTATTTCAAAATAGATTATCCTACTACGATATTAATTGGGAATTTCTTTCTTGTCCCAAACATGGATTCTTTGTCTAGAATCTGTCTAGGATATATTGTCTAGGATTATTTAGATATCAGTAAATACTCAAAATATTTCATATATTCTAAATTTTAGTTTAAAATGTAAACCAGAAAAAATTGTTGGGAACACATTAGGGATGACTGAATGGGATCTGTTTGGATTTACTCACTTAGAGATTCACATGTTTAAAACGTTACATCTCTAATCGGAATCTGTATAGATTTCCCATTTTGAACCTATTATTGTGAGAAATAGGGTTGGATTCCAATTAGATCCAAAAGTGTTTTCAATATGGGAACTAGATTAGAGGCTACTTTCGAAGTAATGTTCATTCGTTCCCGATGCTCGCGGCGTTTCTGTTCCGATCGTTTGCCGAACTCTCTTTCTCTCTCTCTCTCTCTCTCTCTCTCTCTCTCTCTCTCTCTCATTCACTCATTCTCTCTCTTTCTCGACGTTCAAAGTGTCTGGATCGAAATTGGAGGGCCCACTTTGTGGCGACGGGCGCGAGCCGTGGTAATAATCGTCGACTGCATAACGCGCGGCTTGCGCGACGCCTCTGTCCCCTTTAAACCGCCTGTCTCTCCTTCAACCGCGCTTTTCTAAATTACAGTGCATCAGGTAATGGCTCCGAGTAAGAGCTATTACGAGCCCGTAAAAATCCGCCAACTTGGCGCGTCGCGCACTCTTTCCGTCGTAAATATCCCGTATCGCGCGCGGTTTCCTGCCATTCCTCTATTTAGGAAAATGCTCCGTATCATATTTCCGAGTTGCTCGCGTGTGCGCGTGAAAGGAATGAGGGGGTGGGAAGGTTAATAAGCATCACTTACCATCGGAAAGCCGCGTGATAACGCTAACGATACGCGTTTTACGACGCGCACGGTTACGTAGACAATAACGAGAGAGATGAGCTTGGCGCCCGAAAATAAAGCCTCGCCAACGTCTTCTGATGGTATATGCATCGATGTAATTAGCGCGTAATCGCAGTTTCGCCTCGGCGAATAAATTAGGCGCGCCGCTATTTTGCGCCCCCGGAGCGGAATTGCACGGCGAAAGTCGTCCCGTGATTTCTCAGCCACGTCCAATTTCTCCGCGAACGGTATCTTGCCGGTGTTGCTCCCCTCGCAGCCGAGCATCTTAATTGCACTCATTCTGGGAAAATGCCGTTGAACGGAAACATGAATAAAAGGAACGGCAGAAACGAAAGAACTCGTGGCAACCAGTCGCGCGTCGAAAGGGGCGCGTGGGCGGCTGTGAGACACAGAAGAAGGCTGTTGCCATCTTTTTCCGTATCCCCTTCTTGCTCGATGTTGCGTCAAAAATTTTTCACTCGATAATTGGGAAAGATGCGTCCCATTATCTCTCTTTCTTCCCTCTTCCCCTGACTATCTCTCTATCCTTCTCACTTGCGCGATACGCGTCGGCGGAGGCTATTTATTCTCCCATTCACAGATGATTTATCGCGACTCGCGGCGTTATAATTCAGGTTTTCAATTGCAATTGAAATTAACGAAGGCACTCCATCATATTCGGAGGGATCTTGGCGCCGTTGGAGATGCCCGCCGGGGATTTCCGCGCCGACTGATGACTCGCGCGGGGCATTTTCTCGCGACTCCGCCTTCGCCCCGAGTTTCACGCGCGGCATAACTCTCTATATTTTGTATCTCGCGTGTTTACACACCGGTGAGATTTCTCCCGCGCAACCGACCGACTCGCATCTCCAGCCGCGTGTTGTTTTAATTCGCAACTGAAGCGTTCTCAGTGAGAAAAAAGGTAAGAGAGACAGAGAGTGTCTGTGTGTGTGTGTGTGAGAGAGAGAGAGAGAGAGAGAGAGAGAAGGGTCCGGAAAAATGAGCGCGTGGAAAACTCGACTTGGCGTTCCTCTCCGTTTTGCCCTGCTCCTATTTTTTTCGGAACACACACACACACGCGCGCCCGAAGTGAAAGAGAGGAAGAAAGAGGAACACGGTGGGGCGAAAAAGAAAAATGTGCGTCGTAACCGCGGTAATTCGCAGCGACGGGGGAGGAGGGGGGGGGGAGAGAGGGTGAGTGCAAACGCTCGTCGGCCTATCATCTCGCGAAATTCCGAAGAAAATGGCGGGGTCACCCCTTCCTTCCCGCTCGAATTCTTTTTTCTTTTCCGACAACACACACAGGGCACAAAGGAGAGAGAACGGCGGAGGCTGTAAACGTCCGCAGCACCTCGTCGTACGCGCTCGCTCGTACGCCCGAGGCCGGCCTGTATTAAATTAGATGGTGACGTGCACGGCCGGCACCACGGAGGAGGCGCGCGCGCGATGTGGGGTGCTGCGCACAGCGGAGCTCATCAAGACTCGGAGGCCCATTCAGCCGGTCATTGTCTGCGGTAATGGAATGTATTAATATCGGAGAGCCCGCGGGGCCGTCGACTAACGCTCCGTGTATACCTCTCCCCTTCTCTCTCTTTCCCTTCTCCTCTCTCTCTCTCTCTCTTACACACTCTCGACTCGGTACCGTGCGCGCACCCGGTTCGGTTCTACAACCGCGGCTTGCTGCTGGGCGGGATACGTCCCGTGGGATGGAATATTCGTATAAACCGCCGCTGCACTGCAAACCGCCGGCGAATACCGGGCCCCACGCATTAATATCTAAATACGAGCGAGCCGGCGAGCGAGCGAGGGGGACGGAAGTGCGACGGCGGGAGAGTCAGGGGCTGGCGGGATGGGTGAGGTCGACGGAGGGAGAAGGGATGAGGTAGTTGGCTCTCGCGCGTACTCTGCCAGTTGCATCTCGTATTCATGCGTTGCACTGGCGGCTACCAGAGGCGTTACACGGCCCCAACCCTTTCGCCACCGGCCAGGTGTAATACTCTTTTTAGCTCGGACATGATACGTCAAAGGTCCTTTTGTGATAATTGCGTTAGTGGACGAGGCTCCCGCGAGGCATGTCCGCCGAAGGCGATCCCCTGTTTTGCGCCACGGTCATTTCGCGACTGTTTGCAAGATAGTGGAGGGAGAGAACGAGGGAGGAAGAGGAAGAGAGTGAGATGCACAAGCGCGCGGACCGGGTGGACAGCGGCGGCGGTGGTAGGTGCAAATTAATTCGGAATAGAATTAATTCCACCGTCGTGCGCTCAAACGTGCTCGGCCGGCTCGCGCAAAACAAAAAATTGCCGTTAAATAACGGCGTACGTTAATTAAGCTATACCGCGTTGCGATATATTAATTCGCCGGAAAATACGGCGGTAACGGCGGC
>NW_022639541.1:1273359-1276188 GCF_010583005.1 Odontomachus brunneus
GGGGGGGGGGGGGGAGCAGTCAGGGCGACAATGGGCAATGGGCTTTCCGAGTTTTTCGAGGAAAAACTGTCGATGCCGTCGGCGTCGCTGCCGAATAACCGCTAGCGCGAGCGTTAAGGGACACGATGGACAACGACGCGGAAATTATTAACGGCTGGACAGGATGGCGAGCGCGCGCGTGAATCCACTGTCGATCGGCCGTAAATTCGCGTCAGATGATTCTCGTCAGACGCGATTAAAAAAT
This sequence comes from Odontomachus brunneus, assembly GCF_010583005.1. Classification (NCBI taxonomy): domain Eukaryota; kingdom Metazoa; phylum Arthropoda; class Insecta; order Hymenoptera; family Formicidae; genus Odontomachus; species Odontomachus brunneus. Next base: position 1,273,604 of record NW_022639541.1, read on the forward strand.
AAACTCACTTTCGGAGCTAGAGGAAGAACAAATCGTCGACGCACCGTTCTCCCTTTCTCTCTCCCCTTCTCCTTCCTCGCTCACTTTCTCTCTCTCTCTCTCTCTCTCTCTCTCTCTCTCTCTCTCTGCCTCGCCTGCAGCAGAAGGATCAATTTAACGGCGCTATAAATATTCATTTCGCGCGAGCGAGTGCCAAACGAGAAGCGATAGCCTATCGGAAAGGCACGCGGATTACTTAATTACACGTTGTTGCGAGCGACAATTTATTCTCTCGACCGAGGGGATAGGCGTTAATTTATAATTAGCCTCGCCGTGAGCTTTCTCTCTCTGTCTATCTCTTTCTCTCTTGCTCCGTCCGTCCTACATTCGCCACTCACAGACCAACGTTACGTCTTTGCGTTTTCACTACGGTGAGGCGATAAGAAACGCCAACTAATATCCGTTTAGAGCCGGCTTTCGCGGCCCGTTAAGCGGCCGAAAGATTAGAAATAATTACATTCGTTCGGCCTGCTTTCTTTGTCCGCCGCGTATAATAACGTCTCTCTTTTTCTCTCCCTTGGCCCGGCGCAACCTGATATTCCGGATTTTATGTATTAACCGCGCTTTTAGTATTCACGCCTCGCGCGCGCGCGTCGCGCGGAGGCGTCACGATTAACCCTTCCACACGGCGGCCGATGTATTTACCTTGTCGACACCGAAACCACCGCTCTCCTTCCCTTGCCTTCCCCTGTGCCCCCGTGGTCCCGCTGTTTCTCTTTTAAAACGTCCCTAACGACGGAGAGGAGACCGGTGCTCGCGTCGTTACTTCGCGATATTAAAAACGATACGATCATAAGTTTGAAGGGCGGGGATACTCGGTCCCCCGGCAATCATCATTTATTACGCCGCAAAAATTACTCTCATCACGAGACGAGTTACAATGCAAGGCAACAAAAGAATATAGCGGCCCGTTGACGCCGAGCACAAGGTGTTCCGCGCCACGCCAAGTCTCACGGACTCATCAATTATACGCGATTTGCGTTTCTATTACGCAAAAGAAAGGAGGAGAGGATTGCGTGGGGAATTGATAGCGGGGATAGCGAAGACACAGGGGAATCTGGCTCTGAAGTAGCCCAGGCGTTTATATTTCTACTGTGAAAGGGACAATATTATATGTCTGTGGTTCATAGTTTATGAGACAGAAAGCGTCGTAATTATTTATCTGTAAATATGTATTAATAGATCATTTTGCATTACTCACCACGAGCAGAGGAATCTATTTAATGAGTTTTCGTTTGCGCTATTTCTCAACATAGATTATAAGGGAACATTTTTTCTAACTTTGATGATCCAAAGTGACCACTCTCTGGTGATATGTACAAAAAAATGAAAAAACCACGTTTTCTCTTATAAAAACTGAAGGTATAGGTGCAAATTAAAATCGATCTGGTCATGACCGAGCTTTAGTTTACCCACCAGAAGGTATTGAAATTCTTTTGTAACCTGCATTGAGCATTAGCTCAAATGGAAATTCTCGTCGAGTAGATTTATCTGATCATATTGATAGTGTTCATATTATAAGGGAGGATCAATAATTGTTTGTTTTATCTTAATTATATAATTATTCATCTCCGCGATTGTACGTAGCAAAATAACGCGCATATCTCCCGTCATCTCTTGGATCGCGAGTCGGCTCTCCCGTGGGACTTGGTTTGTCGTTGAACATCGCCGAGGACACGTCACGGGCTCGCGATAAAAATGTTTTCGCGCGCCAGGTCGCGCCGCGTCGCGTCATGATGCGTCGCGTCGCGTCGTCGATCGCGGCTGCATCGAACGCGCAACAGAAGGCGCCGGTAGATACGAAGTGATCGATGGCCGTGGCGGCGCGGTACCACCCGTCCCCTTTTTCCCCTGCCATCAAACTCTCCGAATGAAAAACTGTCGCTTACCGTGCCAGTGGGGGACCGACGTTTCCGGTGTCGAAGGTGGAACTGGCGTTGATATCCGCGTCCGGGATCGCACCGGACTCCATGCCGAGCGGCGCGATGCATTGGGCTGCAACAAACGAACACGCGGCGTCGCCGGAGTTAAAGCGTTACGATTTATATATATTCATGTATATGCATCTCATATTCTCTCTCTCGAATTTTTTGTCAAAAATTAAAAAAGAGATAGTTTTTACGAGTTTTATGACATAATTAATGTCAAATAAAAGTTACGGGCTGCTTTAATACTACCAGGATGCACCGCGCGGAGATACAGTCCACTTAGCTTCCTTTGCTTGAGGTACCTCCACATGGTGCATCCTGTGCTAAAGCAGCCCGTAACTTTTATTTGACATTAATTATGTCATAAAATTCATAAAAACTATCTTTTCTTTCAATATTGACAAAAAAATTCGAAAGCAAAGCAATTTTAAATTTTAACACAAAAATGGCCATAACTCGAAAACATTTTCGGACCTACGTTTATACCAACTTTTTTTCTTGTTTTTGGATTTCCAATCACCTCTTCAGCAATTAAATTCTACTTTTATGTATACTTTTATATATATATATATATATATATATATATATATATATATATATATATATATATATATATAT
>NW_022639541.1:1277096-1293797 GCF_010583005.1 Odontomachus brunneus
TATATATATATATATATATATATATATATATATATATATATATATATATATATATATATTGGCGTGCATCACGGCCGGATCATAAACGGCTAAATAAGCAGCCAACCGAGATGAATTCGTGCGATAGCCGCCTTACGCTCTCTCGGCGTGTACGGCTGCCTGTCATGCGGTTGGAGGTTACAGGCGCCGCGAGGACGCTCCTAGGTAGGTTACCTGCACCGGAGCGGCGTGCAGGGACCGCGCCTCGACGTTTTCCGTATCTCGCGGGGCGATCTAATTGTTTCATAGGTGAACACAGATGCTGTCGCTGTCGTGGCTGCCTCGCGGACCAGAACCGACCGTTGCCGAGGACTGCGGAGTATCGCCGCCGCGGCCACCGGCAACGGAATGTAGTATCCTCGTGAGATAGACCCGCGGAATATTTATCGCGCGTAATACCGATCTCAACGTGGACCGTGTTCGTCTGACAACGCGATGTGAAGTCTTCCTCTTTAATAAAAAAAAAAGATTTAAAGAAAACTTGAGTTATATAGAAAAATATATTTGTAGACAATATTAACAAAAAAAAAGAGTCCCAGTTGAGTATATAGAATCGAATGAGACAAACTCAATTTCTGGTCCCGAATTTGTTCAGCAAACTTCTTGGACTGTCTTGATCACCTCTTTGTGTGAGAATAGCTGAAAGAGGCGATTATAAAGCTAAGCCGACGTATTGTTAGTCGTATTTGTTGTCTGATTCAATTAACCTTCCATCAGAGGCAGGGTTACTCGAATCATGCAGTTTGATCAATCTTTGGGCAGTTGAAAAACCACTTGTGTCATACATACAACTTGCAGTTCCGTTAAACTGTTACCGTTGGATACATTTTGCACTTCGACCTCCTACGTCAGATTGTCGATCTGACTCGATTTTTATGCCATTTAACGTGACTGCAGGATTTTAAGACTTGGTTCCCTTTATCAGATTGTCTTTTCAACACAGAGAGACCGCGAATCGAGACGCCAACGCGCGATTTCTCTTCCGATCGCCGCCGATTGTATCGATTGATAAATTCGCAGGGTGTTCTTAGGGGCGCGCTCTCGCCGGACTTTACGGGACCACGCGTTCATTAATGAGGCTCGTGAAGCGCTTAATCTCGCGAAGATTTAATATCCGACGAGGCAATCTCGCGATCGGCGTCCCCGCGTAGCCTCGTCGACGAGCGCTGGCCACCAATGACAGGGTTAAGGGCCATCGGAGAAACGATACCGTCTACTTTGCATACATTATCATTTTCTGGCCGGCCCCTCTCGGGAATTTTCGAGAGGCGTTCCCGCGTGACCCGTCGTCGTCGTCGTCGTCGTCGTCGTCGTCGTTCGCTCATGCAATAAAGTTCGAAACAAGTATGACGTATGTTCACATTTATACGCGGCCACGTCACGGCGGTGTCATTAGGTGTACAGCGCGAGTTGCTGCTCAGTATTGTGTCGAGCAATATAGCCGAGAGAATGTTCTAGGCATTGCTTCGACGAAAATTTCGCGGCGCACGTGTCTCGTCAAGAAACGTTCCCGAATCGAAATTTTCATCCTACTTTCAGCTTTGCTTTCAATATTCCATTCAACGTCTATTTTGATACTCTGAAACCTACATCAATCTCTTTTGATTTCATTTAACTCAAGTCGAAGTTTAAATTCTACTTTCAGCCTCACTATTTCATTCAATATTTCACTCAATACTTATTTTGACGCTGAAGGAAGTGAAAAGAGAAATTTCGGATCATCAGAGCTGAAATAGGAGTAAAATGTATTATTGGAATTAAACCTACTTTGCTAACTCAGCTCCTACTGCGTTGTAGAATTCAAGGTTCAACATAGGGCCAAAATTTCGACTCAGGTTATTGCTTGAAAATTCGCACGTTTACGCAATACTCCAGCTCAATGGATACGTTCATCATTAGTCGAATGGACATAAAATTTCTTGAAAAATCGCAAATTGCGTGTTGAAATTTTTGACTGACTTAGTGACGGTTCCATTTCAGTTCAGACATGCTTAATCATTTTCCGCAGATTAATGTTGCAGTATCACGACGAGAAATATAGTTGGGAGAATCTCCTAGGAATTACCCCGACGAAAATTCAGCAACGCACGTGGCGCGACTATCCCGGCGTAATAGCTGAACAATCGCGACATTCCGCGCCTCTCTCCGTATCTCTCGCTTTCTTTTTCTTTGAAGGCGCCATTAGCCGCCCACGCGTTATCGAGCCTTTGTTTCCCGCGGAAACCGCGGAACAAAGACGCCGATTGTCTATCGGCCACGAGCGGACGAGCGAGCGAATCGGCCGTTCACTCCAACGGGCCGGATGCCCACTGTCGACGTATTACAATCAAAGCTGCGCCAGTTCATAGAGCCACGCGCGCGCGTGCAGGTTTACGATACACGTCGCGTCCTTGTAATTCGACAAAGGAACGCGTATCGAGGCGTAACTAATTCACAACACGACGACCCGATCAGCCGCTTCGTCGGACACCGCGCCGAAATGCGCGCGCCTCGTCTAGAGAGAGATGCGGCCATCGATTACGGTTTACGCGACAGAATAGATGGCCGAGAATAGGTCGGTGGAGCGAGGGGGTATTATACGATACCATTAAGCGGCACGGAAACTGCTAAAATTTGAAGTAGCCTGGGTAAGTCCGACGGCGCGGCGGGCACAACAACGCAACGCAGCCGACGACGACGATAATGCCTAATGCCCGGATATCGAGTGCAGGTGCAGCGAGCTAGCCAGAGCGGAGTCGTGGGGTGAAAGGGGCGAGGGGGTGGGCGCGGAGGGTCGCGCAGCTTTGTGCCCGGGGAGCATAACGGAAGGAATCCGCGCTAAGCCAGCGCGGAACGGAACGGCCAGCAAGCATGCAGGTGGTGGCCATTAATACCGGCGAAAGTTTGCAATGTTCTTCCTCCGACACGAGCGAGACCGACCGACCGACCGACCGACCGACCGACCAACTCACCGACCGCCACCTCCCCTTTCCTTCCTCATCTCGCGTAATTCCGCGGCTCCCCCGGCCGCCCGGTTCCCGAGGGTGAAATGTGTATTTTGGTCTTACGTTTTAATCCAACATACTTTATTGTCGCTGCCGAATGGAAGCTCCGCAGCAAGCCGTCGGATCTGTCGCGTAGCTTAAGGGTTGTAACGCTTGCAATTTGCTCGCGACACACGCGGCTCATACGGGGTGTATCGATGTCGGGCGCGTTCGATGGTGCGGGATCGCGGAATAAATTCGATCTTGACGCGCGCGACATTCCGCGAGAGAACGTAATCGCTTCTCGCGGATTCAATTTAGATTTTGTTCCTCAACTTGCGAGGAAACACGTGCCCGGACGTTTCTGATGGGCTTCGCATGTATCGTGCAGCAGTTAGAAGAGAGATACGCGTGTTCCTTGACACGTGTTTCTCCGCGCGCTTGAGGCAACTTTTCGAAGGAACTTTCCCACGTATCTTTTCAACACTCAAATGACATTCCTGAAGAAATCAAATGTTTGAGGTCTGTTGAGTACCGTATAACATTTGTCAATTGAACTCCTTAACATGCGCGATAGCATGTACAAGAGAAAATATGTGTCTCTTACTTTCAGCTGCTCTGCAATCTAAGGCTCATTATTAACAGCTGTCACTTGGTACTTGTCTCATGTGAGATACTCAGATTTTTATTCAGAGTTAAATCCGCGACTCAACTGAGAAATTTCTCATCTTCTCATCTAACTCTGAATTAACTTTAAATCCGAATATCTCACTTGAAACGAGTTTCAAGTAATAACTATTAAGGGGAATGCTGGATACCGACATAATTTTCGTAGTTTGCGCTATTTTTCTATTTTGTTGCATTGAATGCTTTTACGTACAGTAAAAGTATCAATGTCGATGCATGAAAAGACGCTACATATTGCATCGAAAATAACAAAAATTCTTTGGTTTTGATATAATATTTTTGGTCTCTCTTTCCATTGACATTTGTACTTTTTCTGTGTAAAAGCATTTGCAATTCTATACAACCAAATAGGAAAATTGTGAAAACTGTCAAACTAAAATATATCGGTAGCCAGTACTATTTTAATATATGCGTAAATTTCATCAACATTCAAGGAACACTTTTAGTTGTTCTTTTGTTGCTTTATTTATCCGATGCTGTAACAAGCATTTCCAAATTCGCAATTGGCAATTATAGGGATACTATATAGACGGCCTAAAATGAAGAAGTTTTTTACGAATTTAAAAAAAAAAATGATAAGCATTATCAATAAAGCAATTTACTGCTCTTTTATATAAAACTTTAAAAATTATTTAGATTTTTTGTAGAAATAAAAATATTTGTAGACTGTACAGTTGGCGCCAATAAATGGCACGTGAAAGAAGTTTATAAAGAACCTCTTCATTTCCGACTATCATTTCCGATCTATAGTGTTCCTCCCCTTAATGACAACTCGCGATTACGGGCTCTGTAAATCGCGAATTTGCAGAGAAAGAGAGAAAAAGGCGTTCAGAAACAATGAGCAAAATTTGGAAAATATTTCTGTGCACATTACGCGTTCTCGCAGTCGTTTTAACATTGCAATCTCGTTGAACTCGCGGTCGCGATACAGATCGATCGCACCAGCGCGAGGTGGAAAAGTCGCACCAGGGCAGCATGGCGAAGCGCGACCGGGCGGGATTAATCGCCGCTATTATTAACGGAGCTCTCCTCGTTATATCGCGATTCCAGTGCTCTAATATATGTCCGACTTCCTCGGGCTGGCTGCATTGCCGGCCGATTAGAATCAATGGCAGGAAAGTCTCGACTCGACAAAGGGAGGAAACGCCGATCGGCGGCCGCGCACTGGTCGTTATTATTAATGAAGGCACCCCCGATATATCGCGATGACCGCCACTAATATATGTCTTCGGATTCCGCGGAGGAGCGCGCGAGCGGGACGATCGATAGTGAGAAAGTCGTGCACGAGAATGCGAGCGAGGAGGAGGCTGCTCTCGAGATCGCCGCCCCGACCAACGACGATGGCGGACTCGCTATTATTATTAATGAAGGTCACCCCGATACGGCCCGCGATTCCGTCGCTAATATATGTCCTCGAATTCGGCGAGAGGCCGAGAGAAAGAGAGAGAGAGAAGCGATTCGAATCAATAGTAGGAAAGTCGCGGCCAACAAAGGGAGGAAATGCCGATCGAGGTCGTTGGCGGACCAACATGGCCTGTGCAAGTAGCTATTATTATTAATGAAGGTCCGCGGCGATATATATGTCGCGCGTATCGCGCACCCTCGCAGGAATTCTCACGGCTACCCTCTTCCTTCCCCTCATGACCGAGGTCTCTCCCTTATTCTCGATAAAATTCGAGAACATTTCGCTGGGCTTGCAAAGAGGAAGAGAAAGAGAGAGAGAAAGGAAGTCTGTTTCCTTTGTTGGCGCGTACGGCCTAACGAGTGAGCCACTGTGAGATATCACAGCTCGTAAATCGATAGCGAATGAGGGTTCCTAAACGCGACACCCTCCGTTAATCCCTGAGACGTCTGACGACGGGCGAGACGTCTCGCAGTAAGTAGTGTGAGAGATAGATAGATAAATGGGTAGATAGATAGAGAGAGAGAGAGAGAAAGAAAGTGGAGAATCCACCGCTACGCAGCCACCCCCTTCGAGGGCGGATGTCCGGCAAGAGTCGCTCTCCCGCCGTTACAGCACTCGGGGAAAAACACCATCGATTACTCTCGCGGGCTATTGGCGCCAAGATAAATTACAGACGGAGGGAGGAAATCGCTGAGGATGTGTCCGCCGGCGCTCGGGGCGGCGTGACGCAATTATTGAGTGCGCGCGCGCGCCGTTATCCGCGATTACGACGCGATTTTTCGCCGGTGAAAATCTATTTCTATTAAGCCGACCCTCTCCTCTCGCCACCGACGGCGATTACTTATCATTAATAAGATGATAAGACGCGAATACGCCGCGGCTTCGCCTCGGTGGCGGGATTTCCTGCGCTGCGGTAGCACAACCCTCCCTCAACCCACCTCGCTGATTTATACCGCCGTGCTTTTTCGTTGAAGCGCGCGTACACTCGAACCAACCGCCACGTCGATCAAAGATCCCGGTAATCCGGGCTAAATTGATCGACTCGAGACGTCACGATATCGCGCACGCTGCTCTCACTGCGGTGTTCTGCGAGAAGAGAGAATGATTGATCTCATGGTAAATTAAAGGCACTCTCGGCGTCAACTATACGTATTTTTTATAACAAAAATATAGAGTAGGAATATGCACATATGAAGTTATTCTCATTTTATCGTAAAAATATTATTTACTACAAAAATTATTTTTCCCCGGTTACTTGAATAAACAATTATTTCACTGCATACGCAGAAAGTATTATTTTTTTCTTTTATTATAAATTCGTGTTTCTGATGGTGCAGCAGCAGATTGTCGGTAAGATTTATCTATCGTGTTGAGGAGAATACACTGAGAAAAAATAGTGTGATCTAACTAGAATTGTAGCTATTTTTGTCCCATTCCTTTTACATCAGTCAGGCAACAATGTGTCGAGATCGAAAAAGGGTAACGCGCGCGATGTACAAATTGCTGCTCCTCTCGGTGCTCGTCAAAATTCTCTCCTTGCGTTCCGACGTGTTTCGCTTCGTGCACGCGTGACCGGTGTTATTTACGAGACAGCGTCGAGCGTGTGCAACGTGACGCGATGCGACGTCTTCAGCTAGACACAAGACACCTAATGACCACTGGTGAAAGCCGATCCCGGATCGAAAGTTCGTCGACTGCGGCGGACTAAGTTCCGGAGTAGTCGCGCGACCTCCGCGTCGTTTAATAACTTATAAACGCGACAACCTGGGCGCGCGGACGGGGACGTATCAAGAAGAAGGCTATAGCCACAAAGTTCCATGAGGACGACGACGTCGTCGACTAGTACGCGATCGGGTGTGCCGTGAGGCCTGCGGATTAGAGACCTTAGGAGAGCCACTTACAGAGGTCCACGCCGTGGTAAGCGGGGGTGAGAGCGAGCAGAACGACGAAGAGGTGATGGACGGCAGGTGGCGCCCTTCTGGCGAGGAAATCCAAGCTTTTCACCATAGCTCCCTTTTCCTGCGAGGGCTTCACCCTCGCCCTTTCCTCACCGCGACTCCCGCCGTGCCATTTCTGCCTCGTCAACCTGAAACAAAAAGAGGTGCAATCGTTATGTCATGCTCGGCGATTGTCGTCGTCGTCGACGCGACGGAACAGGCGGTCGACAAAGCGAGTTCGTTTCGTCGGCCGTGTTCTCTTTCGCTTTTTGTCTCTGTCTATCTCGCCCTCCGGAGGTACGAATCCGCCGTCCTGGCGGTGAAATGATGCGCGCAGTGTCGCGGTGGAATGTCAAGCCTGAATGTTAAGGACGTTGGCTTTAGCAGCCGCCGCTGGTATCGCGCTCCGTGTATGCCAGAGTTGTGATTCGCGAGATGCCGTTATGCGTGAGTGACGTTGTCAGCGTGAAGATGTTTCTGGCGTGAATTTCGCTGCGCGTTTCCCTCTGTCTCTCTCTCTCTCTCTCTCTCTCTCTCTCTCTCTCTCTCTCTCTCTCTCTCTCCTATCTCCCTCTCGCGAGAGTATGTATTTAGTGGTCAAATGGAAAATAATTAAGACCATGTCGTTAGTATCGAGTTTCATCAGCGTGAAATCCTGAATTTATAATTTTCCCCGAATTGATGGAGGCTCGCCAAATTGCCATTTCGCAGAAGGTAATTCTGCCGTAAATTTTGTTGCAATTCTATCTCTCTCTTTCCCATTTTTTTCTCACGATTTAATTATCAGACAAAAAGATACTTAAAATGACGATATTATGAGTATCTAACTCAATTTTTTTTAATTTGCTATAAATTTTGCTATAAATTTTGCAAAGGATGTGGCCATATTTAACACCATTTTGCGACATTTGAAATCTTAAATTATTTTTTGATAAAATTAATATTTATAATCTTGTCTACAATCCCTTTCTCTAATCCCATATCCTGTAAAAATCCTAACGATACTATTTTATTTTGACAATATGTATCTTTTTGGGCCATATTTTCTCCTAAATGATGATACGCATCACTTTGATACTTGTATATCTTTAATTTACTCACCAGTAGCTACAATTTTATCAAAAAATAATTTAAGATTTCAAATACTACAAAGGACTAAAAACTTATGAGAGCTCGGCCGCTCACTTTTTCTCTTTCGTGATATCTCATTGTGTCAAAGGAAAAATACTCAAGGTAACATTATTACGAGCGTCGAGTTTCACGTCGCAGTGGAATTAATAATTCCTCCGATTCGAAGAAGAGCTCGCCAGATTGAAACTTCACAGAGAACAGTGCGGATCTCGCGAACGACAGCGGCACTCACGTCTCTTCCCCGCGTCTGCCTGTAACGCTCGTTTAGCCGATTACGCGGTGCACGTGTGGCAGGAGCGTTTCCTTCCCGTGGCAAGCCGAAGGGCGCAGTTAGACTCGCACGCCGCGGTGCACGTCATACAACGTTCCCGGGAACGAACAAGAAGAGCGGGAATGCGGCGCGTGTCAAGCTTTACGTAAAGACGCCCCGAGAGAGTAAAGACGCCCCGACGACTTAGACTCGAATCGCGAATCTCTACGTGAACGCGTAGCTCGCGACCAGAATCGAAGCGACCGAGAACAACGATCAACGACTCATTCTCAGCCCACCAGATCGATCAGCCGATTGATCAGTCAACAGAGAGTGCGTTCCTTTCTCTCTCTCTTTCTCAGTTTACGCGAACTCTCCAGTACACGTCAGACGAGCGTGTATAAGCTCACTCCGCGCCGCATTCTTCCCCCTCCCACCTCCCTCTCTCTCTCTCTCTCTCTCTCTCTCTCTCTCTCTCTCTCTCTCTCTTGATGCAGCCGCGAGGAAGGTGCGATTCCCCGTGTCTCGACTTTGATGGAGCACCCGCCGGTAATTGCACAGACGGTGAATAAATAATGGCGAGAACGGTAGTAAGAAGTCGCTTTCTCGGTCGTAGGCCTCTCGCATGCTCGGCATTAAACATACATGCGGCAGCTTATAGTCGCGAGGCGCTGTAAAATCTGTTCCTCATGTCGCGTCGCGTCACGTCGCCCCTTGCTCTCTTCTCGGTCGTTCAAGAGGAACCCCGATAGGTAGCTAGGGTAGAGGTGTAGTTGGGTTAGATAGGTAAGAGCATTTCGCGCGCTCGCGAAATCCTCCTCCTCTGCTCCGTAGCAGCAGCTGCCGCTTGGGTCGTGTAGGGCCACTCATCGTTGCAGGTCTTATTTGAGTCCGCGGCGAGGCGCAGGTATACACGATGCATCGCGACATCCTCACGACGTATCGGCGATGATCGTGTCGGCGAGTTGATTTTCCATAATCGAGCGCTAGAATATTTATGAGGTAAACGAGTCGTTCTGGCTATTTCTCGCGCGTGGAAATTAACTCTCTCTCGCTCCCTCTTTTTTCTCTCTTCCCCTTTCCTTCTCTCTCCCTCTCGTTACGAGAGACGGATAATTGAATTACGCCGGGACGCTTTTCGTGTTTCGCTCGGCGAGCGAGAGCGGCGTTTTTATCGTCGCCTCGCGTGTCCGAGCGCACACACGCAAGAGTGTAGCGCTTGCTGTAACACGACGACGAGAACGATCTCGACGATTAAAACACGACATGGACACGAGATCCGGTCGCGGGACTGATCGATGGAGGAGAGAGAAGCTCGTTGGCGCGCGCGCGCGCGCGAACGGACGGCGCAGGATTATTAAACACCGGCGGTGAACGCGAAATCGTAAGTTGTCGCGATATTTAATTAAACGTCGCGGTGGCCGAGGCTACACGGTAACAACACCGTCGTCTCCTCCACACCTTCTCGCCTCTCGCGCGCAAACATTTAATCTCCCTAAGCGGCGAGTGTTAAATTAGAAATTATCGGAAAACAGTATCGTTTATACGTCGAGCCGCCATAAAAGCTTTATCTTCTCATTGTATTCATGAGGGACTTAACGTCCGCGATACGCTCCGTCGAAATCAATTCCCCCACGTCCTCACCTTCTCTCCTCCCGCTGCGACGGCGGCAGCTCGGAGTAAGCAGCACTTCGTGCGGCGGCCGCAAAATTATTCATCGATTGTTTTCTTTTCATCTCGCCGGGGACCAGCAGGACGACGCGGGGGACAGATTATCGCGATCGTTTCCAGGCAGGTCCTATTCGCGTCGCCGTTGTCCTTTTCGTTGGCCGGCCAACGTCATCTACGCGAAATCCCGGCCGATTATTGCGCCGTCGACGCGGTTAAACCAGAGGAGGCGCGGGATTCTCCGTTGATGCGATCGGCATATCGTAACCCCGCGAGATACGCGCTTATGCGCGTTTATACATTCGCGTAGTCGCGCGGCAGCCGGTTTGAGCCGCGATGTAAGCCGCGGTATCCTGGTTCCACGTTTCGAATCTCTTCGTTTGCATAGGAATGAGTTTATGCAGATTAATACACGCGCGTGTTGCAGACACGGTCCGTGTGGCGGCCACGTGGCCCACGTAGGATGCGAATCGCGGCGGACGGCGCCTACGCGTGGGCAGAGGTGCGTTTTATCAGCCGCAACGAGACTTTGCGGATTTCTGGCCGCGAGAAAAACGCGCCACACGCGTCGACTTGTATAGCGAATGATCCCGGGCTTGATTTTGGGCGTATATACGCGGGAAAAATGTTTGGTCGGGTCAATTTCTGGTGAGGCCATGAACGAACCAGAAAATTCCCGTAAAAGTTATCAAGAATTCCGTTCAAGTTAACCGGAAATCTTGCTAGCTTGAACGAAATTCTGGTTACTTCAACCGGAATTTCGAGTCCGTTCATATTTTACCAGAAATTTGCTTCATCCAAGCACATGTAATAAACGTTTTTTTCCATTTAATAAACGTTAAATAAGTTTTTGTAACTCGGAATTTTGTTTTTCTTATGTGAGACTCATGAATAGGGACGACTGGGACTAGTTGGCAAGTTATGTCCATAAAATTGAAATTGAAGTGGAAATTATATATTTTTTACAATGCTTTTTGTAAAGCTCTGGACTATACTGAAATTGTAATATAAGTCGCAATATAAACTGAAATTGTGGCTAAAGAGTAAATTTTACGTTTTATCTAATATTAGTTTTACCTAGTACAATAAAAAAATATTCGTGTAATTATAAAAGAATTTTTGGTTTTTATTTCTAAAATAAAAAATAAAAAGCCCACCATTTATGATTGTTTGAGTACAATTTTGTTGTAATTTTTGCTACAATATTTCGTCTGTGCAATAAACGAAATTGTGGAAGAAACAATGGGAGAAAAAGGATCGCGTACTCTTCCTTTTAGAAGACAGATGCTTTTCCTATATTTCAGTAGAAACTTGTTTTATTATAATTATCGTGTGCATAGAATTTTGCTACATTCATAATTATGAAATATTTAAAAAAATTACATATTTATAGTTATATTAAATAAAATTATACTCACATACATACATTATGTTTCTTACAAAGAGGAAGTTTTGCTATCTTATAAAAGAAATTTTGCGAATAACTTCTCTCGTTCTCTTTCTTTCACGACAAATATAATTGAAACGCATGACCAACGTAACCTCTGGCTGACCCGGTTTTCCCCGACGTTGCTGTGGCTTGAGAATCGGGAAGGCATGTTCCGCGCTCACCACGCGTACGGAACACGAGCTCCGATCTCGATCTCGTCGGTTTTCGCGGGGACTTCGATTCCGTGGTGGCTCGTCGCTCTCTCGGAACGACATTGACGGAGAAGCGGGACGCCGTAATGGGAATGTCTCTTATCGTTGGGCGGTCATTAATTCAGTTTCCGATATGCATTCCCGGAGTTTCTCCCGAACGCACCACGGTTTCCGTAATTATCCGGAATTAATTCGACATTATTTATGTGCCCGTGTGCGCGTGAGAGTCGGTGTAAAAGATGAAACGGTCGCGGGGAGAAAAGATGGAATTCCGTAAGCCGCGGAGCGGGACGCACGGCGATTAAAATAACCCATCGCGCGCGCAAGACCGACATAAATAGCGGCTGCGTTACTCAATTAGCGCGCAAAGCGGCGTTGCCTTTACCGTGACGCGTGTCAGCCGCTAAATAACAGACGCGGATTTCGCGACGGCGGCTGCGTTCTTCGGCCTTTCTTCTTTCGCCCGCGAAAGAAATCGCTCCCGACAAATTGTCGAGTTGACCTTAATTGCGCGGAAGCCAAGGAGACCAAGACGATGTCAGACGACGCGGAGGCGAAGTCCTCCGTGAAACAAAACGAAGCCAATGAGTTTAGTAATCCTCTATCTCTCTCTCCCTCCCTCGCTTCCTCCCTGCCTCTCTGTCGGCTCGTTGTCCGGGACGATAACCGGTGGAACAACGGCGGAACGACGAAGACGACGGTATCGTCGTTGGAAAAGCGATCCTTATCAGTCGTAAAAACACACATACACGCGCGCCGGGCCAGAGGAATTACGAGCTAACCGCGAGGGCGCAACCACGCCCGACCACGGCCGTAGGGACGTTAATGTCAGTTAATTATCCGTAAAGAGCCTTCGGAAGATCCATCGGGCGCGAGGCGTGGGCGAGGTGAACACGCTCGTGAAATCATGGGACCGATCGTCTCCTCGCTTCTCCATTTCGTCGACGAGAAAATGCCGGCTGTTTATACGGATTCCGGGGGAGAGCAGCCTCCAGATAGGTAGAGGAGATGCCCGTCTTCGAGACAGATGAATCGAAAGATTATAACGAGCCGAGTACGAACGAACGAACGAACGCTCGCTCGGCGGCGAGCCTTTGCCAACGCAACCGAGTCCACCGAGCTCTCTTTCTCGTGGCGTTTTATTTATTCGGTTGTTATACGGTTAATGGTACATACGAATGGTAGAAGTAGCGGCGTCGCTTGCTATCGGTCGGTGGGATCGCGTATCGAGTGGAAAAATGAGCAATTACATTGAAATTATGTTTATTGCTCTTGTATTTTTTCCTTCTTCAAAGTCTTCATATTCTAAATATTTTCTTTTTAATATTTTTCTTCTTAGATTTCTTAATACTCTAAATGCTTTGAATACTTTTCGCCTTTGAAGATTCTTTTCAATATTCTTATATTTTTATTCCTGTATTTCACTGCATTTTTTGCTTGTTCGAACAAAAGTAGTAGAAATATGTATGTAACGTTGTTATCACTAATAATGTGACAGTATAGTATTGTAGTTGTAGTAGTAGAGTATTGTAGTTTATTTTCCATGTAAATTCCTCTCAATTTTACTGTGTTTCTAATAATGCAGAAATATATCATCAATAAGGTCTGCCTTGAAAAAACGTGTAAAGAACGTTAAAGAACGTAATAAATTTCGTTGGAAACATAGCAAAGAAGTGAGAGGCCGTCGAGAATCGCGTTGTCTCTGTTATAACGAGACATTTTTTCGTCTCCGATTTAAGTACACACGACTGACGAAGTCGTTTCCGTCCGCGACGTGATCTCCATGCTCCGAGAGCGTCGGATGCGTAAAACCGCGCGCGAATCCGGGGAGATGGGAAGACTTTTCGCGCGGGGCAAGACGCGAGCGAATTTACGGATTGATCTCCGCCGTGATCCTCGTATTCCGCTTGGAGGCACGCGTCGCTGACTCAGATCCATTCTTGGGATTTCGCGTACTCTTCGCCGCGCGCGAAAAGTTTAGAAACAAACGCGAGAGAGAGAGAGAGAGAGAGAGAGAGAGAGAGAGGGAGAGAGAGATGAGGAAAAAACTATGTACCAACACGATTGACCGCGGGGCATTTTATCTCTTATTTTTTTCCCGAGCGAGTGTATCGCGCATCGCAAAATTAAAATTTACCCCGCCATCTCGTCTGGAAGTTTTTAGCACGAGGGAACGACCGGAGATTCGCGCAGCTGTTCCAATTTCCGTGGAAAATAATACATTGAGCGCGAGCGTTGAGCAGCGCCAAAAATCCGCGCGCCGCGTCCTCCTACCGAGACAGTGCGTTATTTTTATTTCATCTCGAGACCTCAAGAGACGTCCTAACCGCGCTGAGCTGCAAACTCCTCGCGCGCGGAATATTTAATTTCCCTCCATTGTTCGCCGCTTCGACGGAGTCAATTAGGAACCCCGGCGAGGAACTCGGCGGAGCAGCGCAAGAAACCTTTCTTTATCGCTCCTCATCGACAGACGGACGGACGGCGAGCGGGCGGAAGGGTATAAGACAGCGCGTGGAATTACACGGGGGCTTTACTCGAGGAGAGCACTTGCTGCTCCTCCGCTCTCCTTCGAATTTATGGCGGCGCGTGTACATCGGCCGGTCGACTTTCCATTTATCAGAAACTGCGAACGGCGGCGGTGATGGTACCTGTAGCGTTCTCGGACGGCTGCGCGAAACAGCCGCAAACTCCGATCCGCGAACAAATGGACGAAGGTCTCTCGCGAAAGAAACGGGGCGGACGGAAAAATCACAATGGGAGAGGGAGAGAAAGAAAGAGGAAGGGGGAGGTAGTGCTGGCGGACGCCCCGGCACATTCCCTTCCTATTGTCCGTCGACTCGTGAAAAATGCAGGCTGATTTTCCGTAACAATGCTGACGAAAGGAGGGATTTTACTGATCGCAAACGCGGCCCGTTGAGAGAAAGAGAGAAAGAGGGTGCTGGAAGAAGAGAAAGGATAGACAGACAGATAGAACGTGGCTGGGCATTTTGCCCGCGTCCAAGATGATATTCCGACGGTTAGACACTACAATGCGTAATACACGACGTGTAATATCGCGCGCGGGATGTTTTGTTCGTCGCGGGTAATGAGAGCACTCGTAATATCAGGGCCACCAACAGTTTCCTGACCGCGATAATAATAAGCGCGTCTCTGAGTCGAAATTTTGACTCTGTGTTAAAATTCTATGACGCAGTAGGAGCTAAATTAGCAAAATAGGTTTAATTCTAATTGATTCTAACGATGCAATTTACTCCTACTTTGACTGATATTGTCCAAAATTTCACTTTCTTTAGTATCAAAATTGGTTGTATTATAGGCTTCAGAATATCAAATAGATATTGAATGGAATAGTGAAGCTAAAAGTACTTCTCATTCTTACTGTGTTCCTAGAAGTGCAAAAATAGATTATCAGTATGGTTTACCTTGCTGGGGAATATAGTAAATTTTGTTGGAGGCCGCAAATTGTTTAATAGCACATTTCAGACAATCTGTTAGCAAGGCGTGGGGAAAATATACATTTTTTTGAAACCTCGGTTTCGAAAGTAACTGTTTATTTCTATTTAAATAAAAGAATCTTGTTTTGAGTCAACACATTATTAATACCCACCGAATAAATATCGTTTATTTTTTTAGACATTTTTTCTCTCAGCGTACATGTGCATATAATATAAATTTACCCGTGTCAGAGGAGAGAGAAGGAGAAAGAGACGCGTCGGTAAGAAAAATATTCTATAATCGGAGGCGGGTACGTTTCACGCGAGGACGTTGTAAGGCGGGACGACGCGGTCAAGCGTTCAGCCGTCGTTAGAAGTGGATATTCAAGGCATTGATTTGTGCGACGTCGTTGTTCTAACGTAGGACTACTCGATGTCCCTCGAGTACTCCTGGGAAAGAGCTCGAAGATGTTCGCCGTCGAGCGTCGGGAGAAGACCCTTCGTGGGTTTTCACCGACACTACTTCCCGTCTTTTCTCTCTCTATCTCTCTCGATTTCTCCTTCGTCGTTCCTTCGCATCGTCCTCTACACGCGATCCTCGTGAGAGTGATTTTTGTTTATGAAAATACCATGGCTAGGCCGTTGTTCCGCAAATCTTCCGCGCCGTCCGCGCCCATTGTGGCTGCCGCGCAGACATATACACACGTCAAACATGGAAATATGAAATTTCGCGCGACGTTAGCACCTTGGCTCTTGAGTTGCGCACATTCTGATGTTACGACACGGTCTTATGCTTGCACGAAAGGAAATACACATCCGCGTTGCGATGTTCCTCGTATATATCACTGCGGATGGCATCGCGAAAAGCTCACCGCGGTGCGAGGAAGGTGCATGATATTTGTGACTATGATTGCAGGATGAACTAATTGTATAGTCGCGATAACTGATTCCTTAATCAGCTCTGTTACACCGTTAATAATAATAATATCGGGTTGTACAGTAAGAAATGTCAAATTTTTCTAGCAAAATGAAATGCTCGTGTTTTTATTATCATTGTAATTTTATGAAACAATGTACACGTCCCTTTTGATCTACAAGTCCTTTGCCTACATTGTTTTATAAAATTATTACGACATGAAAATGCATTCGTTTCATCTCACCTGAAAAATTCAAAATTATTTCAATTATGTAAAAGTAGACGAGTAGCAATAAAATAGCTATCAGTACTTTCTTCAGTCAGGATAACTAAGAGATAAGATTGGCTGCCGAGAAGGACTGTAATTTCAACGAGATTGATCATCTGTCCTCTGTCGAGAAGGGATGAATTATTTTTTAGGGTCAGGTAACACACGATCGCACGCGACTCGCGCAAGGGCGCGCGTTACATAATTCCTCGATACCGACGTGTCGTGTTCGCACGATGCCGAGTGACTCGATAGCAAGAAGAGGTCCGAGGCCGTCCGAGATGTAGATCCGTTCCCGTCGTTCGAGACAAAAACAAAGAAAGAGAGAGAGAGAGAGAGAGAGAGAGAGAGAGAGAGAGAGA
>NW_022639541.1:1295404-1299310 GCF_010583005.1 Odontomachus brunneus
AGAGAGAGAGAGAGAGAGAGAGAGAGAGAGAGAGAGAGAGAAAATCGTGTCCGATAGCGTAGTGGAGAACAATGCCGCGGGATGATCCAGCACCTTTATAGCGCGCGAGTCGGATCATAATCAGCACTTAAGCCGAGTACTTTCGTGACGGAATGAAGGAGGCAGGTCCGTCCCTCATTGTGCTCGTAAACGATTTTATTTGACCCTCGGATTACCGGGACTGAAAAGGAAAGGCGCACTCGCTCGCGCGGGCGCAAACACTTGAGCGGGGACTGTTTAGATGTGCTACGGCTGCCATTAAAGTCCATTATTCTAGGGTAGAGGAAAGGATTGGTCGTTAGAGAAGCGTCTTGGCAGTCCTCGCGCGTCCCGGACGACGTAACCAGTCGGACTCGCAATAAAAAGTACACGCGAACGCGCCGACGTGGTCAATATTTTTTCATGTCGCGCCGCGAGGATATTACACTCCTCCCCTTGTTACGCGCCGCTTACTCGAGGTATCAACTTGTCAAAGCAACGGTACACTCAGTGGCAGAGAAGTTGCAACACTTTTCTTCCGAACGAGTTCTGCAACGCAGTGGTAGTATCCATTGGGAGAATTTATTTTCCCGCGATTCTCGGGAGATAAGTTTCCTGATCGAATACCAGATGCGTTCCGCAGCTCATCGAGCCCAAGATGTTGCGATCTTTCTTCCACTGACTGTATGCGGATCCAGGATTTCCCTCGGTGAAGTGCTGTTTTAAGCGGATGGCACGTAGAAAAATCTCAGCTCAGTGAAACTTGAGCAGTAAGCAAATCGACCGATCCAGGATGCTGAGAATGTTAGACTGTCGTTCTCGACTGCGACTCGTAATGTGAAGTGAATTCACTCGTTGCTCA
This sequence comes from Odontomachus brunneus, assembly GCF_010583005.1. Lineage (NCBI taxonomy): Eukaryota > Metazoa > Arthropoda > Insecta > Hymenoptera > Formicidae > Odontomachus > Odontomachus brunneus. The sequence goes on from NW_022639541.1 coordinate 1,296,285, forward strand.
AGCCTTGTTGCTTACGTTTCTCTGTGTGTCACGGCCTTTAGTGGCCAACGTAATAGCATGCGCGTAATTAAGTTCGCGAGCGCATAATGAATTCCCGAGTCGAAATTTAGGTCTCACGTTAGCCTTGAAAATCCAATTGAAATTATACACTATAAGATCAAGCACACAATTATCGGCGATCCTCTTAGTCATTGTCACTCCAGAAGAATCTGGTGTTTCATGCAATTAGAATTGCAGTTGAACTTCTTGCTTGCACTGTATGATCCCAAAAAGAGATCTTTACAACTGAAATTATGAATAAATGCCTTTGGTCGCGAGAGAAACCAGGTTCTTCGACAGTGCCAATAACTAAGGGGATGCCAATAATTGTGTGTATGTTATATACACACAATTATTGGCATCCCCTTAGTTATTGGCACTGTCGAAGAACCTGGTTTCTCTCGCGACCAAAGGCATTTATTCATAATTTCAGTTGTAAAGATCTCTTTTGGTTTATCTTATATAAAAACTATGTGGTGTGGTTTATCTTATATAAAAACTATCCACTGTACAAAAATGGTCAACTGTATTGGCCAACAGCGCTGTAATTGAATCTTCTCTATTCGATAGCGATAGTACTGCAACTACCATTATACACTGTTCCAACAACTCGGGTATTAGTTTCAATAATATTGCTGTTGAGAGTCAAGAGGATTTGTTTCACTCATGGCGCTGCTGACCAATTCTATTTCTACAACAGCATTTTTCTTCGCGCGGGACCAAAGCACTTCGACCCAGCTTTCTTTCCTCACTACTCGCGATTTTCGAAGCAATCAATTGTCAGCGCATTTGCACAGGCATTCGAGTCGAGGCCCAAACACCGTTGGTTCATCTCGGTCTCTAATCTCTCGCTTTGAGCGAGTCGTTAGTCTTCCTCGTGGTTGGCTCTTCCTGTCGCGTCGTCCAACAACGTGGACGACAACGGGCGCGCTGAGTCACTCGGCTGACGCGGTGAAAAGGGCGGACGACGGCGGAGCTGAACAATCGTGGCTGGGACGTTTCCAAATGTAATTACCCGCGCTGCTCGCGCTGAATTACGCACTCGCGCTGACCCGCATTCCCGCTGCGATCTTTAACCACTGCCGACGCTAGCTGGCGAGGTAGAGAGGTAGCTAGCTAGCTGGCTGGCTGGCTGGCTGGCTCGCTCGCTCGCCCGCCGGGCACTCTCCGCGTCGGGCGTCGCGTGTTTAATTAAGCCGCCCCGATAATTTCCCCCAAATATTTAGAACGCGAGTATGCATTAATACGCGACGCGGCAACGTTCCCGATTATTAGTCCCGTTACAAGCTTCAACCGCAAAGCGCAATATCGCGTAGTTGCATTATACTATGTTAACAGACGGCAACTGCGTGCTCGCCCTCTCATGCGCGATTAGTAAACAAATTGACGTTTATTCAAATTAATATAATTCGCTTCGACTCTCCGTAATGCGCGATACAACGTCGTTCTCGTGTTTTCGGTCTCTGCGACCCCGCCGACATCAGCGTGTTTATGTACGTGAGAGGGAGGATAAGAGAGAGGAAATTTGGTCGTATTTCATAGTGTATAATTGAGATATTTTTCCATTATTGCTGAATCAAATCATAGGAAGATGGTTATTGTGGAAACCGCGTTTGTGCGAACGCGCGCACATGCAGAAACTTCCACGTGAAAATCGTCTAACAGCTGCAATAGTAACTATCTAATCGGAAGTTATGTCGACGAATTCCGCGCCATCGTCTTTGTCGCCGCCAATTTCCCCCGCGTGCACGTGTTTCAGCTCTCTGCGCTTCTTTGACACTAACAATATCAGTGATATCGTTTATGTGTGCTCCGCTGTGTAGAATTGAAATATTTTTATATTATTCGCGAGTCAAATTACATTGAGGGGAAAGCGTTTGGTGTTTGCGCGTATGATTGCATGGCGAGATAATTATAGCCAGAAAGTCAATTTTGCGGCAAACGTTATTATGATATCACCAATAAAGACTTTATATGTACATTGTGTACTATAATTTCTAGTGAAATTAAAAAAAATTTCTTCTCTTAGTATAGCAGTATAGCAGTTATCGTCGAAATCGCGTTTGTGTCGGGAGGAAAAATGGTTAGTTTCATGAAAATTACGGTTATTTCTGGAACTAACCAATTTTCCTTATTGTTGGAACAAAAAGTACTTGTAACAATATGCATACGTTGTTACTGTTATCACACTGTAAAAGAACTTATTACAAAAAAACTTTTTCCGACTATAAATTTGGCGCCGTGCAATCATAGCCGCACGGAGAAAATGTTGTCATAAAAATTGCAACGAAATTTTTGTCATCTTGGATCATGCAGAAATTATGACCGAAATGACTATACATTCGTGTGAAAGTGTTATGCACGTTTGACTTTTTACTACGAAATTAGTGCAATTACTCGAATGTCTCTTATATCGTATATTCAACAGATTTACTATTTCTGTTATAATTCATATCGCAATTTCAGTACAGCGTAGTTAAAAAAAATCATGCTAAAAAGAACGTAAAGAGTGCGATCAAGACTGGCCCAGATTCATGGCCAAAAAGTTTTAAAACCATTTTCAACTTAAAATAAAGTTCATGATGTGTAGATTACAAATATACAAGTGCCAAATTGATCGGACTTCAGGTTCCAGAAATATTGAAAATTCCACTTCCACAAAATGGCGCTAATGTTCCCCGTGTCGAACCACGACCGCGGTTGTTGCGCTTACTACGCGACAATCACATCTCGACAATCACACTCGACCGAGGCGAGATTAGCAATTTAGTTATTAGCGCCCATTTTTTTGCAAGACGTACGTCAAGCTTTCGGTGTTTAAAAGCCGATAATTCCTTCGATCGGTCCGCGCGCGCGTTCTTGCGGCGTATGCAATCACGTCGTGTCTAATTAATCACCGCGACGGCTCGCGGATTTATTTACCGAGCCAGGAACTTCATAGAGAAAGAGAGAGAGAGAGAGAGAGAGAGAGAGAGAGAGAGAGAGAG
>NW_022639541.1:1300205-1311419 GCF_010583005.1 Odontomachus brunneus
AGAGAGAGAGAGAGAGAGAGAGAGAGAGAGAGAGAGAGAGAGAGAGAGGCCGCTTGATTCTTCGCCACCCTCCTCGGAATTTCTCATTCTCGCCGTCCGTCTCCGCGGACGTACCGCGGGCGTTTATTGGTCGTTCGTGTGATTTATCACATTTTGCGAGATGGTCGCGCAAGATAATGACGACGACGACGACGACGGGCGTCGGTCGGCCGGTCGGTTGGTCGGAAAACTATCGCTCGAATAAGTCGTTGCGGACTCCCAGGAAGGATTACGTGCTCCCGCGCACACAAATGAGAATATATCCCCATTGCATTCCGGCGTGGAGGTAAAAAAACGCTAACTGTTACCCGGAACGATGTATCTCGTATATCGATATGCGAGAAACGACGGGAGCCATTATCCTACGAAAACACGGCCGAATTTTTGCCCAAACAAAATCCCCCCGCCAATTATTCAAAAAAGCCGCTGTTAAAAATACTTGCCGTGGATTTTGAGACGTCCCGTCAACGATGGGTAGATAGAACGGCGAGGAGGAACGTGCACTGTGTGCACTGTGCTGCATATGGCACGCGCGCGCGCACCTATCGATTTCGTTATTATTTACAAAAACGGACGTAATGCAAATAAATGGATTTTCGATGAACGGGGCGAGTCGAAAAGTGCATACACCGCGAATCGATGCGCCGCGGGGGGACACAAAAGCGGCTGGGAAACCGAGCCGTCGGTGCACACAAAAACACGCACGTATATGTGTATGTATATGTATGCGCCGTTTATGCAACTTGTGCACATACAGAGTGTCCCGGAACCGCCGCTCTATATTCTCATCTACGAGCTCTTTGAACTATTTACGGTCGAATTACATTTCATGGAAATATGGAATCTTTTTGTCGCCGCGGGCGCAAGAGAGCCCAAAGTTCCCGCGTGCGCAAACGTTTGCTGTTCAATTTTTTACATTTAATATCTCCCCGTGTAATCGCGTGTCGGGCCGTGCGCCGCGAGAACAAAAGAATTGTCCATCTCACCAGGAATTACAGTCATTTTCGGGGACGATCGCATTTCCTCCTCTCTGACCGGAAAGGCGGTGCTTGCAATATACATAATTATAGTCGCAAACGTTTTTCGTTCAGTGTGTATATTTGGGGCTCGTGAAAATTCGTTTACGAGCATGGATCCGAGTATTCGGCCGAAAGGTAGTAGAAAATGGTAAATAACGACGACGAATATTCCCATTGAACAAGTTGCTTTTAATAACAATTATTATTCATAAAATAACATTGCTCATGAAAGAGATATAACTAATATGTAAAGTAGATCGAGACAAATCGGATCATAGGGTGAATCGGATCAATATAAGCTCTAAGACAGTTATTGTTAATATTTTATTTTAAATGAGCTGTTTTATCATGCCAATTAGTAACCGGCATGATAAAACAGCTTATTTAAAACAAAAGTATTAACAATAACTGTCTTAGAGCTTATATTGATCCGATTCACCTCGGTTTACCCTATTATAAGAATTATTATTCGTGAAAGAAATGTAGCTCAAAATACGGCGAATTTTTGATACACGAAACGTTATTGAACCAATATCTACCGACACTTAGCCGAAGAATATACGAAAAAAAAGAATAGTTGTGTCAACCAGAAAAATAGTAAAATATGGCATAACCGATTCGTTGTTTCAAAAATGCATTTTTTCAGGCAACAAATAGCAGTGCTAATGAATGATGTAGCATAAGTCAACGTAACCAAGAATTGGTTATTGAAGCCAGAAACAAAAGCTCTGCCATATTTTACTATTCTCTGGTTGACACAACCATTCCTTTTTTTTCGTGTAGGACTCGGTTTCACACATTGAACGAGCGTGACTCGTCAGAAAGGGAATTTTTTTTCGCGCTCACACGACGCAGTGAGTACATCGATACACCTCGAGCGAATCGCGAGCGAAAACATCCCGTCGACTCGGACAGTCCATTTAGCGTCGGCGGCTGAGAGAAACGGTGATAGTTTCCGGGCCACCTTGTACGTGAGCCAACCGTCCCGATGGCACGTATATCGCTACCTTCTGCAATAAAATACAGTGACGCACGTAAAACGCCGACGCATCCGGGCGCAGCAAAGAACAACAAGCAGCGGCTCGGACCGGGGGTCGATTTACATGCATAAACTGGCAACTCTCGAATCCTCTTTCGTCTATCCTCCGTTGCCGCCTCTCTCTCTCCTCTTTCCCTTTCTCTCCCGTATGCTAGCTCTCTTCTATCAATCGCATCATAATCATCGGACTGTCCTTATTCGCCACGATATTTATCATATTTATTGTCGACGAGATGACGTACGGCTTGTTAGCAAAAGACGAGAAAGGAAAAAGGAAATAGTAGATAGGTAGACAGATAGTGGGTTAACAATCAAAAATTATGGTTAGAGCCAAAAATAACTACATGAAGAAAACAGTATTGTGTCAACCAGATTTATTGACACTCAGGGTGAAGCCTTTTCCGCTCCCTTTCTCATCGCCTATAAAGAAAATTACACAAGAAGAGAATTACAAAAGAAAGACAATTATATAAGATGGGAAGTTTTATAGATCGTACGTTTCGCGATTAACTCGGGCGTGTGTTTGAGCCGTAACAGAATGTACTCTTGTGTAATGAGAGGACGTGTAACCCCTTTAACAAAGCTTGTTTAAGCCATTCGTCAGAGAGGCAGTGTAAGTGCGAGTGAGTATTGGCGTTTATTTTATAGACGTCCTTAGCTCTCGTAGTATTTCAGCGGAACAGCCTGTTATCCTCAAACGCCTTTTAGTAGAGCCGCTTGAGTGATGTCGGACAAGCCAGAAGCAATAAAATCAAAGCGGTCTCTGACTTCTCCCGGTAAAGGAGTAGCAACGGGCCGAGTGAAAGAGGAACAAGGGGGTGGTAGGGACGATGGAGAATGCGGGAGGGAGGGAAGAAGGAAGGAAGATAAAGTGCGCGAAGCTGAGGGTATTGTAAGGGCTCCGAGGATCGTGCCTTTCGCAGTTTCGCCGCGTTCACAGAGCAGTTAAACGCTATCGGGGTATATCTTCCGCGAGAGAGACGAAGATAATAGCGTATTCTCCGCGATAACTAGATCCGCCGTGGAAATCTGTTAGGGCCCGTTCATGTCAAAACGCAAAGCACAGTTGGCGAACGTAAGATCACCTACCATAGATTGGGGTAATACGTGACGCAAACACCAATCTGTAAGTGACATTCCGGATAGACTCTTGTGATTATCACGTCGGATAATTGCTAAAATATTACTAACATTTATAATCCATATTATTTTATTACGTCGGATAATTGCTAAAATAAAATATTACTAGCATTTATAATTCATATTATTTTATTGAAGACTTTTATCTCCCATTTCTGTTCTTTCAATATTTTCTAAACGTTTCCTACAAAGGATTTAAACATCATTTATTTTGATAGAACATAACTTTTCGGGCCATTTTTTCCCAAATGATGAGGCGCATCGCTTTTGCACGTATATATCTTTAATCTACTCATGAATAGCTACAATTTTATTCGAATAGCTACAATTGATAATCTTGTATATAGCTGCTATCATTTTCGCGTCGGAACAACCAAACAATATGGTTAAAATAAGTAAAAAATAATTATAAGGTTAACTGTTTTTTTTCTTACAATGCATAAGAAAGGCAACCGAATTGACTAGTAAAATTGCTACCAATTCACGTGCATCTGTCTGTGACGTTATCCCATGCTTGTGTTCGCGAACTGCGTTTTGCGGCTGCGTGCAGACGAGTCTTCGGGATTTTTACGATCTCGTTTGCGCGTAACCTCGAGAGCGGGCCACGGAAAGTGAGCGTGTCACACGGCGGGTGGCAGGGGGAGAGACGATAGAAATTCTATCAGACGTAACGTGAGAGAAAAGAGATTAATGCGTCGCACGCCGTGTCTCGTTCTCTCGCGCCAAAGCAACAAAGTGAAAGACCGTGGCGACGACGGCGAAGTCGAAACGAGAAGCGACATCTCAAAGGGAGGACGAGCAGCCAACGAAGGGGGTTAAAGTTAAACCGAAGGCGGAGAGCATCGCGGTTCTTAAACTCCGCTTTTCATGTCGCCGTCGCGTCTTAATATTTCCGCGCGCTCGGGATCTCGCGCGTCCTCGACGCGCACCCTCGCCTGGAAACACTTGTTTAAACGCCGTCCGTGTATAAGCAAACACACGAACAAAGTAAGTCCGTCGAGAATGACAGAATGAGAGAGAGACGAGAGAAGGAAGAAAGTAGAGAAAGCATGAGAGAGAGAGAGAGAAAGAGAGAGAGAGAGAGAGTCAGTCGAGAAGCGCAGCTCGATGTCTAAAGGATCTCTCAAATATAGTTCATAGAATTAAGTTTATCTTCAGAAAGGCCGGCGCCCTCCGCCGGCTTGTTATCAAAATTTGCATTAGCGGAGCGCGGAGCACGGCGGATGCGATAAAACAATTCCGATTATTACCTGAGTCGGGATTAATCTACTTATGTCGCGCTTCAAATCACCGTTTGCCCGTTTACGTCGCGTCGCACGCGATGCACCGAATTTCTTTAATGTTAATCCCCTAATTACTCTTGAGCTACTTTCCGCGCGCGAATCCGGAATATTAGAGACGAAGATTGCGATTAACGAAAATAGGACACGCTCTATGTTTTTATATACGTTATTAAAGTAAATGATAATAAAATTATAAAATTGTCAATAATAATTAGTCGATTGGTAGTTGTTAGTGATTGTTAAAAACTATTAAAAAAATAATACATATTAATAACACATATTAATACATATTAATACTACATTTACTTAAATTTAAATTATTTTATTGAAATATAATAAATAACTGTCGCGATGAATTGCGGTTTTAAGGAAATGTCTATATATTGTATATTCTCATCCGAAAAGAGATTCGTCTCAACGTAAAAAAGTATGCCTACTAATATAAGTAAATATATTGTTAGCACCCATCAAATGAAGACTTGCAATTTTCTAGATATTTATCAGCATAAGTAATCGCTCAATAATTGCCAATCGATTAATAACCGTTAATCGCTACAATACGAAGAGAAATTAAGAGAATAGCCGGGGTCGCGGGAAAGACTTGCGATAAAAATACACCCCGGGGTTTTCGCCGACTGGCTGCCATTAGTCGCGAGTTACGATAGCAAGGGGTTAATATTCCTGTCGACGCGCCGCCACGAAATCTGTCGCCGGGACACTTTTTCGCAAAAGATCGCGCACTCTCTCTTTCTCTCGACGGCGTGGGTCGCCGAATTACGAGGAACCCAGGAGGATGACGAGAGAGGAGACCGGCGGGGTGTAGCGCGAATCAACCGCGTCGCTCTTTGGGCCTGAACCACCAAAGTCTAAAAGAAGCACGCACATTCGTACGGAGGCGGATCAGAGAGATAAAGCGTGTCGGGCAGAAGGAAGCGAGGCGCCTCCGCGAACACTCCGACTTCTGTGCGCGCCCCCGCACTTTGGTTCCCCCCCTCTCCGTCTGTCTCTCTTTCTCTTTCCTCGCATTCCATCATTCCGCGTCCGGGCGCCCTAACAAGCCTCTAATGAGGAACGGGTGTTACTCGTGTCCGCCGCGGTACTTTTGCGCAATTACCATTTATCACATCTGCCTCTGCTCCGCCACTGCTGCCGCTGTCGTCGTTTTGCGCCCTGGACCCTCTTTTTTCTCTCTTTTCTCCTTTCTTTTTTTCTCTTACTCGCCCACTCACTCGACTCCCCACGAGCGACGACTGCCTTTCCTTATTTCCATCTCACGTCGATAGGAAGGTCTCTTTCTTTCTCTCTCCTCCTAGTCGAGGACGACGTATCCGGTGCGCGCCACGCGCCGACCTTCCGCCCTCCTGCGACTCCGAAGGTCGGGGATCGTTTAAAATCCCGTAAATTAAGTCGCATGCTTCGGCGTACAAACTGACACACATGGTTTTACGGCCGTGCCGGCTCTCTTTCTCATACGCGCACGGATTTGTGATCGCGCGCGAGAAGAGCAACATATAAATCTGCTAAATCGTCGCGCAAATATTGACAGTGAACATCGTAGAGCACACGGCGGCGGTGTGTCTGCGAGTCGTAGAGCACACGGCGAGACACCTCGAGACATGGATTCCGGCCGATACGCGCGGCAAAATTATTCATGAAAGTTTCACCTCGGTATTCTTCCGTCCGCGAGCGCGCGGAACAATCGCTGGAAAACGTCGACGGGGTCCAACGACGTGATAAATTTGCATCGTCGCGCGGAGACGCGGAAACGTCGAGTCATTGGAGCAATTAATCCACGTCTCGAAAAGCGTTCCCTCGCTCTCTTTCCCCGCTATCCACCTCTCTCGCGGCTAATATTCATCGTCGATCGTCGATCCGCCGACAAATCTTGCGGAAACATTATTTATGCATGTAAACGAACGTCGCGCAAGTACGACAACAGAGCTTACGTAGCAAATAGTCGCGCGCTTTAGAAACACACGTGTGATCGGCTTCGTGTGCGCTACTCAAATTTATTTTGACAGAATATGTATTTTTTGGGCCACATTCTCCCAAATGTCGCATCACTTTGATATATATCTTTAATAATTAGTCATAAATAGTTACAATTTTATCAAAAAATTATTTAAGATTTCGAATGTTATAAAATGGGGATAAACTTTGGCCGCATTCTTTAATATCATTATACAGGGACACATATAATGATGTAAATGTCTAGTTATATTATGCAGCGACATATCTACTGAAAGTCACTCTCAAATTTTTATATTACATTTCACATGACATTGTTTTAAACAAGTGTCTATGCCACTGGCCCAGATCCATGACTAAAAAATTTTGAAACCATTTTGATTTGATTTATTTTTTAAAATAAAGTTTTTGATGCGTAGAATGCAAAAATGCAAGTTGATTTCATGGAAAGTTAAGATTTTCTTCTTTAAAAACAAAATATTTCATAAACTTCATATTAATATAAATAAACATCATTATATAACATCCATAAATAAATAAGTAAATGTTTATTTACATTTTAGATATTTTTTCTCTCAGTACATGAGTCGCTCATAAAGCATGTAACCTTTAATAGACGACTGGTAAAGTCGCCGCATAAATTCACACAGTCCTGTCTGGCTGGATGTGTTGATCTAAACGGATCCTGTAACTGTCTTAAATTCGTTACTGACTGCCGGAGAACCGACCGGTCGATCGCTGAGCTGGCTGATCGTTTGTGCTCCAATTAGCTCTGATTTGAAATCGTTATCGGTCTATGCATCATGCATGTTGCGCGCCGAGTTAAATTCCGACTCGGTGTACCGCGCGCGCTCACCTATCGATTATTAGCGAGGCGTTCCGGGCGCGTTTCCGCGTCGCTCGTGGGAGAGTCGGGCGGCTAGCTGGTTATCCGACCGTCGACGCGAGCGCGGGTGGAGAAGTTTTTCTCGGGGCGGGGGCAACGGTGCGACCGCACAAGCGGCGTTCTGTCGATCAAGGGGAGTTCCGGGGAAGACGAGGGAAAATGAGAGAAAGAGAGAAACGAACGGAACGACGTCGGAAATACGCGGGCAAACGGCCGGCGAAGTAGGTCAGTCGTGCGGTCGAGAATGAGCTCGAAGCAGTTTTGTCCAGTATTTCGTTGGCGTGGAACTTGGGAATTTTCGATCCGGCGATATCGTCCCTCGATATCGGGTAGGCGAGATATCGTATCCGCACCCTGCCGGAGAGTCGGCCGCGGAAAACAATCGCGAAGAAGGAGTAAGGAGAGAACGGAGGAGGAGGGGAAGGGAAAATAAAAAGGATCCAGTTCGCAGTATTGTTTTTCCGGCACGGTTATTCCCTCCTTCCCTTCCCTAAATTCCGGAGCGTAAGATAGAATTCGAGAAATCCCTTTCCGTCCGCGGTTTTATTCGCCGGTACTCTCTCTCTCTCTCTCTCTCTCTCTCTCTCTCTCTCTCTCTCTCTCTCTCTTTCTCTTTCTCTGATTTTACAACGCGGCGTCGGTGGCTACCAGAAATGCCGGTGGTGAACGATCATAAGAAAGCAGGTCGAACGGGTCGGGTTGAAATCGAAAATCAGTTTTACGCTGCCGCGATCAGCGACTCCACCGACTGTCGATCCTCAGGATTTTCTCGTGTATGGATGTGTGTGTGCGCGCGCGCAAACGCCCGACATCGTTCCTCCGTCGATTCGTAACTCCGATCGTAACTCCGGTAGTTAAAACTCGCTCGCGGAACCGGCAGTCGTTTATTCGCCGGAGAAAGAGACGGCGGGAGTTTGGATGCAAATCAGATAAGATGAATTCGACGAAATTTTCCAGCCGTTCGCAAAGCGCCGATGGGAGACTCATGAATGTTGGCCTCCTCGCCGCACTTTATTATTCGCTTGCGATCGATATCTGAGAATTTGAGAATCTCCCCGCGACAAATAGACCGATGTGTAGCGTGTCTCCGTTTAATCGGTTTATCGCGTAATTATCGCGACGGCTTCCATGGGCGGAAAGCTCGAACTTTTCAGAGGATCGTGAAAGCTCAATTCTCGCGGGAACGGGAGTGAGACTGTAGACTCGCATTGCAAAAGCAATGTTTGATATTTGGCAACTGTAATTGTGCATAGTGAAATAGTTATAACCAAAAAGAACATTTTTACAATAACAAAAATAGCTGTGATTTTCATTAAATCAATTATTTTTTTTCCCAGTATAAGAAATAAAAAATATTGGGTGGGTACCAACTATATATAGTTAAATTTATAGACATATTTATCTAGATTAATATATATATATATATATATATATATATATATATATATTTACCCTGAGAAAATATATTTTTCGAATAAGAAAATATACATTTTCTTAAAACCTTAGCACAGTATCAAAAGTCATAGATCGACATGTAAAAAATCTTTCCTCTAATGTACAACCTCAAAGTTCTTCATTAGATTTCGTGGTTCATACCCACACTCGATTCCGGTAAATCCCGATTCAACTAGCAAACTTCTGTACCGGTAGTAAAAAAACGTCTCAACACGCTCTTGTTCGCCCTAGTTATAACACCGACCGATTCTCCTCCAACTTCCCCACATTCACCCGCAAAATTTAGTCTGATTTCGACAACGGGTCTTCATGCTCATGATGGATGTTCCGTTTTTCGGCCCGAGCACGATTCCCTCATGTGGGGATAATCGCGGACTGGGAAAAGGGTGAGAATGCGAAATGGATGAACTGAGGGTTGATTCCAAAAGCTGGAGGGGCATTTCAGAGAGAAATCTGAAAGTAGGGCAGAGGACCGAACGGAAAGTCGGGTTTACACGACGAGTTTTTTTTACAGCCTGGCATCCTCTCTTACAACGTGGATTCCTGTCTCTTTCTTTCTCTCTCTCTCTCTCTCTGTCTCTCTCCCTCTCTCTTCCCTCTCCTTTTCTCCCTCAGCCAACTCTATAGCTATCGTTCCACTCGGCTAGAAGTGAATCTACGCCCCCGGTTGAAAAGTCGACACAGGGTAGCTCAGCTACACCTCCTACGGTCGTTCCTTCGGAGACGGACGATGTGATAAGGGACGCCGGAGCCGGGGGTCGAGGGGTTGGCACGCGGGGGCGGGGAAATAGATCCAGGGATTCTCTCTGTCTCTCGAAACGGTTATTTCCCCGTTCATTAACTTTTACGGACTTCCCCCTTTCCATTCGAGTTGCCGTCGCCTCTCTCGGCTGCTGGTGTTTCTGCGACGGCTGCTTCGCGATTTTCAATGGCGTGCGACCTCATTACCGAAATGGCGCTCATTACTGTCGTAAGCGTGGCGAACGGCCGAGAACGACGACGCTCCGCCGTGAGAGGGAAAGGCCGAGGGTGAGTGGAACGACGCGCGAGATACAAGGGGTGCTGGAGTCTCGTCACAATGTTGCGCACACCGGGCACTACCTGTAAAAAGGACCGCCTGCTAATGACCACGAGTTATTCAGTGTCGCCGCGTATAATCACTCGAGCCGCCGCTGAGAAAAGGATACTAGGGGTGGAGATGGAGGGTGCGGGAAGCATTGACGTTGAGAGGATCGTGTGATTCTTTCGTGGTCCGTCCTGAATAGATTAGATCCTTCGAGGGAGAATGAGAAAGAGGATCATGCGTGTTTCGCGCGAGAACGCATAGGGGGATGAAAAGAAAGAGAGAAAGAGAGAGATAAAAAATAGAAAAAAGATTCACCTTACGCGGCAATGAGTGCGAGAGCGGGCGGTATAATTGAGCGAGCGTTTAAATCTTTAAATAGCGCGACGCGCGATTCCTTCATTACGACGACGGTGGTGTCTCGCGTCTATTTAGGAGGATACGGGCGCGAAACCGCGCAACCACTCTTCGTCCGACCGCGCGACTGTGTAAAATAGGGGCTTCATTGTCAGCGACGCACGCGTCGACGAATTTTCATTTAGCCCGCAGACTCCGTGCCGTATCACTGCGACGACGACGACGTTCCCGCGGGTGAAGCGCGCAAAAGCGTCTTCACGTGTGCGTTATTAATTCGCAACTAGCAGAATTGGCCAATAGCCATTGCTGGCTCACAATGGAATTAATTAACGATTAAGTTAATCGCTTGTAAAAGTTACTCTGCGTTAGTAAATGTTATTAGCATTTACAACACTATACATATAGGTCCCTCCTTATAACTCCACAAAGATTTTGTAAGAATCCTAACATCTATTTCGATAGAATGTACGTATTTTTTGGGCTATTTTCTCCCAAACGATGAGGTACTTTGATACTTATATGTATCTTTCATCTACTCATAAATAACTACAATTTTATTAAAAAATGATTTAAAATTTTAAAATCGAGTTAAACTTGATTACATTTTTTCGCTCTTTAAGGGCCGGTCTCATACGTCTGTCTTTGTTTCTCCTTCAAATTAAGTAGAAACAGACATAAGATTTAACTGTTAGTTAGCTTAGCAAGAGGTTGGATAAACCGACCCTAAATTTTGTAATAGTTCATATTTAATTTCTAAAATATGAATGTAATATTTGTTTCTCAGTTACAAAATTTTATAATAATTTTTGCTATAAAATTTTCTTCGTGTACTACAAGGTTAAATACGAAAATTACGACCTTATTGTGCCGACGTCTAGAAGAACGATCGGTTTACGTCGATTCTTAGGAAAATTTTGTCTTGTCGAGGTTGATTCTTCTTTTTTTTTTTTTTTTTTTTTTTTTTT
>NW_022639541.1:1311433-1313129 GCF_010583005.1 Odontomachus brunneus
TTTTTTTTTTTTTTTTTTTTTTTTTTTTTTTTTTTAATAGGAAGCTCTCGATAACCGGTTTCTTCTCAGAGCTCCTTAAGTCGGCCGGGAAGAGGTGAAATTAATTATGCGATGGAAAACAGCCCGAGAAACGGAAAGCAGATCGTGCCTCGTTCGAGATCGCAGATAAAGAAACATCGATTCTCAGCGACAAGTTTACCCTCCTCTCTCTATCTCTCCCTTTTTATTTTCAACCCTCTTTTCGTCCGTCAGCCCTTAGCGTTCAGAGGGAGAAATCCGATCGATCTACGATACGTCGATAGTCTCCCAACCATCGGAATGGAAAGAATCTCGCCGGTGACACGACGAACGAACGAACGCCGTGTAATTCGCGGTGCATATCGATAATCAAGAGACCAAGCCGAGGGATTAAACATCGGGTTGGCGCGCACACAACCGGAAGACAGAGAGAGAGAGAGAGAGAGGGGGGAGGGGGGGGGAGGAGACAGATACAGAGAGGGAGAATGGCATTTGGCGGAACTTCAACAATGCTTTCCCTTTCTCGCCTCTTGTCGCTCGCCGTTCGCCAGTGCAGCGTGGCGCGTTCTCCGTGTTAAATAACAATGGGATCGCGCAAGTGGGACTACCACTCGAAAACATTTGCCCGTTTCCTCGTTCCCCCATCTTCGGTTCCTCGCCCCGAGCCTTGAGCGCGCGCGACCGCGTCCTCGCTTTTGTCGCGATTCATTCGGGCTTCCGCATAATGACGACCTCGCGTCTATGGAGCAGCAGCAGCAGTAGCAGCAGTTACTACCACAGCTACATTCAATTCGAGAGAGAGGAAAAGACGCGTCGCCCTCCGTCCTTCCTTTCCTGTTCCGGCGGTTTAATTGTTGCGCTAACATTTGTTTCGCAAGTATCGGTTGGCCCGGGGACACGGGGAGTGCATCCAGCACTACAGTTGCTTACTGAGCGCCCAATGAGAGCTCTTGGATTTGATTGATTTAGACTTTTAGATATTGTTGAAGTCTGAAAGCAATACCAACCAGATTTAGGAGCCCACTGAGCGCTCAGCCGTTTGTAGTGCTGAATGTAGTACTCACTGTGTGCGGCTGCAACGGGAACGTCATTCTCTCTCTCTCTTCCTCTTTCTCCTCTTCTCCTCATATACACCACGTAAATAATACAATTACGGCCAAGGTAACGCGCGGCGAGATATCGATTCGCGTCTGAAACTCGACGACGCCACCATTGCGCCGCTTCTTTCTCTTCTTCTTACGCCGTTTCGTGCTTGTCGTCAATTTGCACGTTCGCGCGCACCATTTTGACCCGCTGGAAATTAACGCGCCTATTAAGGATATTACCCGTGTTAAGGGAATTGCATTGCATATTTTACGCGATGGGGATATGTATCTTCCGGCTGAACGCGCCCGTTGAATGCACTCTGCCTCCTCCCCCTTTTTTTACCCCGCTATCGCACGCACATGGGAGTCAGATAGTACACTCTGTCGATATTAACGAAATACATATATTAATTTATCATATACGTGCGCACACACGCCTACTCAGGCGGGATATATTTATCGATCAATTATGCAGAATTAACGTTTACGTGATGTTTATTTGATACATGATGCGTCCGGGACAGAGCGCGTTTATAAATGTAAAGATTGAGAGAGAGAGAGAGAGAGAGAGAGAGAGAGAGAGAGAGAGAGAG
>NW_022639541.1:1313429-1314493 GCF_010583005.1 Odontomachus brunneus
GAGAGAGAGAGAGAGAGAGAGAGAGAGAGAGAGAGAGAGAGAGAGGCGCATTTATTGATCCCAGTTAAAAATTTGATTGCTTCGATCCCGCTCTCCCCCAGTTCTCCCAATTCCCCTGTCGGTCCCCCGCACCGTATATACGCGATACGAAAGGCTAATACGGCGTAAAGCCCGTTTACCCAGACTAAATTTGCGCACGCGAATATTATGCTCGCAGGGGTTACGCTCGGCATATTGTAAAACCGAAATGCGGGGCAGGGGAAGCGCGCGCGGTTATACGCACAGTTTCCGTAGTAGATATTGGCCGCGTTGGAGAAACTCCCGTTTGGGCGTCCGTATCAGGTATTCGAGGTTTCCGCGGTGGTACCTGGTCGACTCGGCTCCATTCAATTCGCCCGGGCGTTCACCGTGAGAAAAAGAGATCGGAAGGAGCCAAGGATCGGACGGAGAGAGTTATTCGCGAGAACGCTTCGTCTGGTGATATCTTGGGTGATTCTTTGGTGATTCGCGAGCGAGGTCACGAGGACCAGTGGCGATCCCGCGACTCTCCCATATGTCCATCTCCTCCTTCTCACTCTCATGCGCGCCGAGTATCCCGGCGGCTACGCCCATGGCTCGGTGCACACATGCCTACATGTACGCGGTCCGGTGCACGGTCGAATAAACCGGGGAAGAGTTTGTGCAAGCCGGTCTCTCTCTCTCTCTCTCTCTCTCTCATTAGGTTAGAGCAAATTAGCACGCGAACCCAAACACGCGCGCGTACACACAGACACACGTACATACACAGGCACGCATACACACCGGTAGTTTAGCCCTCCGCGGCACGACCTCGCCGGGCCAGCCGAGCCACCCCCGCGCGACCTCTCTCCGGGGAGACGTTCCGTTTCGAGATTGATTATCCCCTATCGGCTCGTGCAGCGTTTCCTCCCGGTCGAAACTTAGCGGGGCCCCGGCATCGATAATGCAGAGGGTACAACCGGTGGTGTGGGCGAACTGGCGGGTGGCAGAGAGAAAGAGAGAGAGAGAGAGAGAGAGAGAGAGAGAGAGAGAGAGAGAGAGAGAGA
>NW_022639541.1:1318898-1334218 GCF_010583005.1 Odontomachus brunneus
AGAGAGAGAGAGAGAGAGAGAGAGAGAGAGAGAGAGAGAGAGAGAAAGTGGGAGGAAGGGTGGAAGGGCGGTTGGTTGTTTCTGGTTTCAGTCGGGCAGGAAGTGTGGAGACCGTAAATTTTCCCTCGGTCGGATCATAGACCGCGCCGAGGATATACAAAGCGAGCGTGCCAGGTCGGATAAGCTTTGTGGCACACGGTCGATCAATCGACGACGACGACTACTATCCCCCGTAAGACCACGGCCCCTCTCACCCGCTTCCTTCTTATCTGCCCCGCCTGCCCTTCTCCGTTATTCTTCGAGGAGTTTCAGGCAGTTTGTTTAACTTGCCGTCGCGAGGGTCTCGCGTTATCGAGGAGCAAGCGAGCTAGTCGATGTCAAGAGAAAGAGAGAAAGAAAGAGAGACTGCTTCACCAGTTATGCGGTAATTACTTTCCGTGATATTGTCATCGGCAATCTCGTGCTTTATTAAATAAACAGCTTATTGTATGCCTCTCTCTCTTTATCTCTTCTCTGTACAAACTTCTATACAAGATTTTATTGCGAGAACTACCTACTGCGGGGCTACCTTTCGCTAACCGGTTCTCTTTTCCGCCGCAACGCGCGTTATTATTCACCGGCTGCCCTCCGCGGTGCAATCAAGTTATTCGCGAGTAAAACAAATCTCCCGACTTGACGTTCCTGAGGGGATGCATTAAAAAAGGACCATGAGAACGACTAGAAGACGAAGAAGAAAAAATAGTAGAAAAAAGAACTAGGTAGAGAGAGATGGAAAGAGAGAAAGGGTCCAGAGGGGCAAGGGGAGAAAGGAAAAGAGGAACTTCGCCTTTATTGCGTACCGCTCGACTGGACAGGATAGAAAGTAATACGAGAAAGCAACGACAAAGGGAGTCGGATAATTGCTTGGAGGGATACGCGGGAATTCTTCCTCCATTTCAAAGAGCTCGTGCGAGTGCGTGTGTAATTTCCACAGATAGACAGAGAGAAAAAGGAAGATGGGCGGGGAGAGAGAGGACGGAAAAAGGACGGCGTAAACGTCGGTGGAAAAATTAGTGTCTGTCGCGAGACACGATATCGTAAGCCGTATGACGTTGATGAGTCGTGCAAAAGAGATATGTGCTTCGGGAATAGCGAGCGGAAGACTGCGATGAAGCAAGAAGGGAGCGAAATGATAGTGAGTGAGAAGTGATAGGCAGACTCGGAAAGGATTGTAGAGAGAGAGAGAGAGAGAGATAGAGCATAAAATCGGATTTCCAAAGCTCAGTTAATGTATACGATTTCCAGAGGACGAATTACCGGGTAAAAAGCGTGCGGGGTTTGGGGATGAACGAACGGCGCGCGAGGGGGACAGTTTCCCGCGACTGAGATCGACCACATAACTTTGAGATTAATTAAATTTAAGCGCTGTTAAAAGGATTAATTAGTAGTACGTACTTCTGCGAGGACACCGAAGGCACGGAATTATGCTGAGACGAAAGTTTCACCAAAGAGGGGTGAGACAGAGATAGAAAGGGAGAGAGAGAGAGTGAGTGAGTGAGTGAGTGAGTGAGTGAGTGAGTGAGTGAGTGAGTGAGTCGCGACGGCTGGGAGTTACGGGGTCGGCTCGTTCATTCGCTCGTTCGTTTGCCGGCGGCTCGAGACTTGGACAGTTGATTCCGTGAGCCGAGTACAGGGTTGAACTCCGTATCAATTGCAACGGTGAATGTTTCACGAGAGTAGGAAAGAAAGAGAGAGAGAGAGAGAATTCTGCAGGAAAATTAATAACTCGTCTAAGCGAGAAGAAGAGAGGCAAGGGGGGATAGAGGGTCGGCACGCTCCGCGATACGTTTAATGAAAATTGCTGATACTTATCCCCTCGCAGGAACCGAATTCGCGACTGTATTAAATTCTCCGCCGTTGTGATCGCGGCCGTGACCGAGAGCGAAGCGAGCGCGAATTGTCGACGTATGAACACGGCGACAAATGACCGAAACTCTCCGTTGCGAAGTAATTCCGGTAAGGACGAGTCGTGAGTAAGGACTGACCATCGAATGCGTTCATATAAACTAAGAGTGAAAGAAAGAGAGGGAGGAGAGCGTGTGAGAGAGAGAGAGAGAACACGCTCATGAGCGATAACAATGAAAACACGCTACATCGCGATGGCCATTGTCGGCGATGGGCCATTGTCGGCCACGAAGTTCCTGGGTATTATCTTACCAAATATGCCGTCTACCTGCGAAAGTGATACCGCTAAGAAGCACTCGGGCGAGAGCACAAGAGCACCTTGTAGCCGATACCCCCTTTCGCGGGAGTAACGGCTCAAGTACTCTCTAAAGCGGACGGGCGGGCCGAATGTCGAACGGCTCAGTGTCGGAACAGCCAATTCCAGTCTGTTAAGTATGCTCTGCGGTTTGCGAACTAATACCTGCCTAGCTAGCTAGCTAGCTGGCTAGTCGGAACGTCTCGTCTCGTCGCGCTACGGGCGAGTTCAATTGCGGTAGGTAGCTAGGTAGCTAAGTAGGTGGGTAGCTGGGGTAGGTAGTGCGTTCGCGCTCCACCGGGTTGGTTCTCTACGTTCCGAGAGGGACATCGGAAAAGGCATTTCGATGTCTACGAGTCCGCTGTTCCCCGTGAGGCTCAAATTCTACCTGCAAAGTTGCAGGGCTCTTCGGGCGAGCGAGTTGGATGAGGTATTAGTCCATAGTAATGGGGAGCAAAATTTGTATCAATAGGAACTATTGACACTTGGAACTTGTCTCATGTGATTACTCAGATTTTTAATCAGAGTTAGATGCAAGTTTTTTATCGCCTTTTCCTATTAATGCTGATTTCAAGTAATAACTATTGATACAGATACACGGCACATGGATGATTACTTCGACTGTTGCCTTGTTTCTTTGTCTTGCTCTGATATTTTATTGTGCGACGGGAGAGTTAGTCGGTGATTGATCCGCGATGAGTGCGACAAAGATGGCTTCTTGTCTCCACTCGAACGATTCCGGAGCCGGTTTCAGATCAGAGGTCCATCGCTAATCGCTCGAAATGCCGAACTTCCTGTTCGGAAAGGGAGGGAAAAGGGGAGTATACCACCGATAATCGACATCGACGGTATCCCCTCGGTTATCCGTTAGATTCGACTGCTTCGCGAGCGAAAGAAGCTCCGTAGAAGACCGGCGGAGGATCGCTTTCGAGGCACGTCTCGGAAATTTTCATCCCTCGTCGCCGATGTTTACTTAGCTCGCGCGGCGAGAAAGAAGGAGATGGAGGGGAAGAAAGAGAGAAAAAGAGCGTCTTCCGATTGTGTAGACACTCTCTCGGCTCACACAGCCCAGCGAGAAGTCGCGGTTCTCGTCGCTCTTCCCACCCCCTCATCCAGCCATCCACCCACCCAGCCTGTCGCCGCGATTCTCGTACGCGCATTCCTGCTCCTTGCCTCTTTCCGGCCGCCGCCGCTGGAATAGTAAATAAGAATGGGCCCCGCCGCGCGCTCTTCTCTCGCTCTCGCGTATAACGTTCATTTTACCGGGGAATGCCGGGAATGGCGCCCGAGGACCGGAGGCACTACGAGAGGCAGTGTAAAAGCGCCAGGAAGAACAGCACGGGTGGGAAAGGGGAGGGAGTGGCGCGGCACCGGGGGTGCAGCGACGCGAAAGAGGGCGAAAGAGTGAGCGGACCAAGACAGCGGGACATTGTTCAAATTGCGGAGAGTGGAGACATCGATCACCGTGGTGCCGCCGCAGCTGAGCCCTCGGGGACAGACACAAGCGACCTAACCGTTCTATCCACCTTCCAACCCCCTACCGTCTCCGTCGACCTCTTCCCCCGACGTCGCGCCTGTCCCGTCTTCGCTCTCGCTTTCGTTACTCCGTCTCTTGTCTCTTCCACGCGAAAAGACCAGCGATTTCTCTCTTCCCAGCTATTACATATTAAAAATCTTCTGTTTCGGTCTTGACTCCCGTCTTTATTATCCGGATCATCGAGTCGGATTCCTCTGCATGTTGGAGAACGCCTTGCTTACTATATAGTCGAATGACGCAAAAAAACCAGGTAGACTTTCATGATATCACGTACCTAACTCTGAATATTCTTAGTGTTTCGGTCTTAAAATATGAATATTTATGCTTTCAACGTAGAATATATATGTATATATTCAATATTCGTATATATATTCTGTATGTTGAAGGTTTGAATATTTGCATTTGAAAGTTAAAATAACAAGAATGTCCAGAGTGTTAGGTATGTGTCTATGTATATTGATACTTTTACTTAAAATTTATTTTTAATTTTAATTTATTTTTATTTATAGTTTATTGTCTGATATTTTCGTTTACGTCGTTGCGAGATACGCGCATTTGATTCTGTTTGATAATTGGATATGGCTTGGTTACTTGTTCTGTGCGCCTGCAGATTTTTGCTCCTGGTTTAGTTTCTAATTAGCACGAATTACCGTAAGTTTCTAATTACCGCAAACGACTTCTGCTTTTGTGAGAATCACTTTCGGTGTATAATACAGCATCCTTTGTGTTTTGTTCTCTTCTCTTATTCCGTCCGCGATTCTGTCGACGCGATGCGCTGGAAAACACCACGTGCTGATGCCGGGGAACGGCCGTCGCTACCGTCAACTCTTGAGCACCGTTTCTGAAACTTTCGTCTAGGTGTGCGTCCGTACGTCGAATCGATACGCCTTGCATTCGGGGTTCAGTCGATATCCACGGGAGATCGAGCGGCGAAATTCGTAGGGCGGGAAGATTTACGGTAGGGCGGAGAGGGAGAGAGAGCGCCGTGGATCAGGTTGTCTCTTCCGGGACGCGCGAGTTAAACTTTTATTTCCGGCGAATTTGCATGCGCGACGAGACAGAAAAAAGGAGAGAAAGTGTGAGAGTTAGGGAGTTGGAGAGCTGTATATATGTGGAGAGTTGGGAAGTTGGAACATTGGGGAGTCGGGGAATTGGGGAGATGGCAAGTAGAAGAGTTGGAGGATTAGGGAATTGGCGAGTTGGGGGAATTGAGGAATTTGCGAGTTAGAAAATTGGCAAGTTGGATTGGGTTGGCGAGTTAGACGTTGGCAATTTGGAGAGTTGGCAAGTTGCGTTGGGTTGGCGAGTTGTGGAGTTGACAATTTGGCGAATTGGGAAGTTGGCAATTTGGAAAATTGGCGAGTTAGGGAGTTGGCAAGTTGAGTTGGATTGGCGAGGTGTGGAGTTGGCAATTTGAAGAGTTAGTGAGTTAGGGAGTTGGCAAGTTGGCGAGTTAGGTAGTTGGAGGGAAGGAAGGGAAGGAGAGAAGAACGTAACACGCCATCAGCCCCAGGCTGATTCTGGATTACGCTCGTGTATTTTTGACCGGCGGGAGCTCGGCCGTATCAAAACCGGAAGTGTACGCTCTCGTTGCACGGGTTGCGAATTTTCACGAAATTTCGACACGACCAGCGCCGGCGAGTCGCACGATTTAATAGCGATTGCGGATTAAAATGATGGCGAGGTGACGTCATGGGCGTCCTGCTTTTTCAAATGTTTCCCGTATTTCGGAAGCCACTCTTCGCGCTACCTTCTCCTGACGACTTGAGGTAGAATCGCGATAGCCGGCGAACGGACATCGATCGTGCCGACTAATCCGACTTGAGAATATGTGTCACGTTGCCGCTCGATTTCAAGTCCAAACGCGAGTATAAGTGGTGCGACGCGACGAAGAAGAGATAAAACGAGGAGAGGAGCGTACGATGGAATACGCGGACGTTGATTTGTGCACGAACGGCTGCGCTTTTTGCGCTCGTTTGTCGGTCGGTCGGTCGTCCGATCGGCGCGCAGAGCAAAGAGGAAAAATCTCGCATCCGGTGAAACGAAGAACGACTCGTCGTATTCTCGTCTCGTCGGCCAAACGAGACACTCGCTCGTGCACACATCGCCAACGGATATCCCGAGAGCACCGATAGAGCTCCACCTGGCTCGGCTCGGCCGAGCCGGGCTGGGCCGGAGGGGCATCCAATCCTAATAACGTTGAAATTTTTATACGCCGACACGGACGAATAAATTCTTGGATCGCGGCCAGTGCAGCAGCGGGCCGATGCGCGATGCGATGCGATGCGCGCTCCTTGCCCGTTCTCTGATTTATTCGAAGCCCGACTACGGTATTTATCTCTCTACTGGATACGCGACGTCGATCCGCTCTTTCTCTTTCCCCTTTCGATTTCACGTATCCGACCGCCGTTTCGTGCCGCTTCGCTGCTCCTGGACTGTCGGTCGCGCGGCTATCAGCCGTACCACTTGGAACTTTTAAGACACCATGGATCGCACTTCCGATCACGCGCGATGTACCCCGCCGTTTCTCTCGTGGATCAATTATCGCGGACGATAGATGCTCCGGAAGACATCCTCCGGTCGACCCCCGGTCAATTATTCACGCCAAACCGCGTGAGAGAACGTGATGCCGCGAGCGCGTTGCTTCAGCCGTTTGACGGCGAGTAAAAGGGACCAGAGCAGAGCGCTGCTTCTCTTTCTCTCCCAACGGTATATTATTTATTTCATCTCGGCGGCCGGAATTGATCCTATTTTCTCTCTCCCCTTCCCTCTTTCTCTGTCTCTCTTTCACCGCAGCCGCGAGCGTTTTCGTTCCGTCACGCTCCGCTCTTAGACACCGATATTCTATCCGGTTAGATTAGCGGCGAGCGGCTGCCGCGAGACGCGAATATGTTTGCCCGGTATTCGCCCACACAATGACGCTCGAAAGCTCCGGGCGCACGCATACCACGGATGAATAGAAACAATGTGACGACGAAGAGAGGGCTCTCGCCGAGAGCTGAATCGCGACGGCCGACCGGCTGGCCAACTTGTCCCGGGAGTTACGCCAATGTGCACGCCGTCTCGCACTTCGGAAAGTTTAAAAGCGAATCCGAGGGAGAAAGGGAGAAAGAAAGAGAGAGAGAGAGAGAGAGAGAGAGAGAGAGAGAGAGAGAGAGAGAGAAAGAGAGAGAGAGAGTAACGATCGAACCGTCTGCGGCAAATTTCTCTGCGCCGTAATTACTCATATAGTCACCGCCATCGCTGGCCAGTGAGTTTGTTTGTAGCCGACGCTACAAACACCCGACTCCCGTCGTGATGTTAATTTGAGAAGGTGGTGATGACGTGTGGCCTGCTCTGTCATGAATTGTACAGACTCTCGTGTCTTGATTTGCGAGAAAAATATCTAATAAATCAAAAATATATATTCGACGGCTGCCAATAATACATCTACTGATAATATCTAATAAAACATCTGAAACTATGTATGTTAATACGAGTAAACATATTATTAGTATTCATCGAAAAAAATATTCTCTAGTTTTTCGAAATTTCTCCTCAAGTTCTCTCTTATATTTCCCGAATATGAAAGAGCTATATGAAGAGTACACTAAATGTAGTTATCGGAGGTTGTAGGCGTGCAAGTGTGCGGTCGTAGGTGTAAACCGTCTCAACCTACACACACCTTCATACCTTGAGACTTTATTAAAGCTCAGCGTACACTCGCTAATCCGACGCGGTCACGAAGAGAGGCGAGCGCCTTGACATTGCCACTTCGACGAACATCGAGATTGGAGGCGCTTTAAGATTTCAAGAGTTCGATAAAGCAACGACGCTTGATGTTTCAATCGGGTTTCGGGTTTCAAGCTCCACACTAAAGAATAAGAAAGACCGCAGGCGATTTAAATTATTAAGATATTTAATATTGGGGATCGCATAAAATTGCGAGAGTAGCGATGGAGTTCTCGCTCTCTCTCTTTCTTCAGGAGAAAAAGGTCGACTTCAGAATTCAGTCAGAGGGATACACGTCGAAAAAGAAAGCGGGCGAAGTTGGGGCGCGGCCATAAAAATTCTACGAATTTCCACGTCTCTGTATGTTTTCGCTCGTATACACGCGAATAGGATGACTTTTCGAGACTTTTCATAGAGAGCTCTCTTCCGTCTTACACTGATAAGACTTGAGAAAGAGCGAGAGAGTGGGAGCGTAAGAGATGGTCCCTCACGTCGTCGTCGTCGTCACGGACGGGTACCGCGGTGCAATTTTAATTCCGCTACTTGCGAAATGCCGGATTAGAGCGGTTTAAGGACGGTTGTTGGTTGCCGCCGCCGGCGTTGCTGCTCTCGCAGTTGGCTGCCGCTGCATCGCGCCGGGTATTCGGTGCTTACGTTCCGACGTGATGAATATTTAGCGGCGGTGCTTCAAAACGTTAAGACGCCTCGCAGACGGCCGGGGCTGGAGCTCAAGGTTAACCCTATCTCCTACCTGCGAGCGTCTGGCGACGCGCAGTTTCGCAGGACGCGTTGTATAACGTTAGTCGTGTTGTCGCGCTAACGTTACGACGGATTCGCTGCGACTCTACTGTCGATACGACAACAAGCAGCTTTGCGCCGCTCATGTTTGTTTTAGTTAGATGATGCCGCGTACGGCACCAACGTGGATGACGTTCGTCGCGCGATAACCGTGAAAATCTCGGGTCATCTTTGGCGGTTCCGCAGCATCATCGCCGGGAGAAGTATTGTAGGATGTATAAAACCGAACTGAGGTAACACATAGTATCTTGACAATAACATCAATAAGAAAACGAGTGTGTGTTGAAGCGGGAGCCTGGGTAGCTCAGTGGTTTAGAGCAGTAGTCGCCCGGCAAGCGAAAGACCTGGGTTCGAGTCCTGGCCCAGCAAACTCTGGCTTCCGATATACTTTTCTCTTCGATTTTCTCCGACTCTTACAGTATCTTACCGCTGTAAAATCAGCTCTTTGATTGGCGTTCACCCTTTGCAGAAAATCTTCAGTCTAAACCAATCTACATACATTTTTTTACAAAGATTTTCTTCCCATTTCTTACAACATTTTTTATACGTTCCCGTAAGACTAACTTTACAATAGATGTAATAAGCTTTTAGCTTTTTGCTTCAAGGCTTATTATTTTTGACAAAAAACATTTTTCGCGGTGCTTTAATAGCTGGAATATGGCCAGTTTACTTAAAGCTTAGGGATTACAAACAATAGTGGGAAACTCTTTTAGCTAAAAATTACGTCACAGACTTGGGCTTAGAGGAAAAGATTAAAGGTTTACTACACCTATTATACACTCAGCCTAAGAGTCCTAACGACCCCATTTATTTTGACAGACATTTTCTTCCAAATGGTGAGGCGCATCATTTCGATACTTATATATCTCCAATCTATTCTTGAATAGTTACAATTTTATCAAAAAATAATTAAAAGTTTCGCTCTTTCGTCATAAGTTCTGTCGGAATTCAAGCAGCTCGCGAATGTCGACGCGGAGCGCGAGGGAAGTCAGTGACTCCGGATCGATTCCTTCGGAAATCGCGACGCGATCGGATCAACGACGATGACAGCGCGCGAGACTGCGAGCCACTGCGGATTTTAACCCGCAGTGTTCAATTAACGAACGCTTGTCGATCCGTGATGCTGCCAGTCGTATCATCGCGCGTAACGATTGCTTTCGTCGCGCGCGCCCACATGCGACAATGCAACGCCGTTCGCAAATTGGAAAGCGAGCGCTTCACGCTCACGCGCTGCTGGCCGCACGGTGCGATCAGTGCGTTAATTATACAGATCAAGGGATGCTCCGCGTTGGGTGTATTTTAGCTAATTGGGAGTTGGCCGGAATCGTCGCGCGCTCCCTTCATCTCGCCGTCACGCCTCCGCGATCGTGTATGAGAGAAAGATAGATAGAAAGACAGAGAGAAGGAGGGAGAAGAAAGGCAACACGCATACGTATGTGCGTTTCTCCCGTTATCGTTAAAGACGGTGCAGGAACGCCGGTGAAGCGAGGTTGGATCGTTTTTTCCAAGTAACAATAATAATCTTCGTGTGTCGAGTTTGATGCATCATTGAAAGTTAGTTTATACTACGAAATGTTAGATCAGTTATCCTAATAAAGAAATTAGTTATCTTAACGATACATAGAGAAAAGTCTGTGGAATTTGTGACTATAATTCCAGTCAGAAGAATTTGTATCAAGTAGCTATTATAAAGTAATGACAAAAACTACGGCCAAGTACTTATAGGCCACTGGCCTAGATTCGTGGCTAAAAAGTATTGAAAAGTTTTGAAAAAAATTTAAATTTAAAATAAAGTTTATGATGAAGTGTAGATTACAAATATGCAAGTGTCAAAATGATTCAGGTTTTGGAGATATGGTTCATTGAAAACTTTACTTCTACGAGATGGCGCTAGTACACTCTGCGTTGAACTGCAGTCGCGTTTCGCGCTAAACACTTTTGTATCTTTCTGATCTTTATTATCTTAATGGATAATATAGATCCATGTAAGAAACTTTTCTCTCGCGAAAGCGTGACGCCATCTGATAGAAGTGGAATTTTCAATAGGCCATATCTTTGGAACCCTTTGAATCACTTTGGCGCTTGTATATTTGTAACCAATATACCATAAACTTTATTTCAAACCCAAAATGGTTTCAAAACTTTTTGATCATGAATCTGGACCACTGTTGACTGCACAATTTATATGCACATTGCTGCTGCTGCCACTTGTCTGTCAAAATAACAAAAATATGACTGACGCTAAAAGCAGATATACTTTCAGTGCAATTCATTTTTCCTATCAGTATATGTTTCAAGGGGCAATTTTAGAGGTGAAAATGGAATGAAGATAATTTGAGGTCTTGATGTCTTTTTCAATTAGTAACGCTCGTGTCTTGTCGATGATACAACGTCGAGAAACTCAAGAGTTTGAATGGGGATTTCGGTGAGAAATGGCACATCTTGTGGAATTCGTACTATCAGAGGGCGCGGAGCATATAATACTCGTGAACATGTATAAATAATATGTAGGTTAACGAGGGATTTCCACGAACATGCTCTTTCTCACTGATTACAAGAATTACTTAAAACGAATTAACGGTATCCATCTATTCGCGGGATACGGGAGAGGAGAGAGCGCGCTCCGATAATTCCGAAGTAACGATAGCCACTTCGTTTATCGATCTTCAGCGGGCGGTCCGTTTTTACGGCGGATGCTGCAGCGCAGCCGTTCATCCGGCTGGATATAATTTATTTAGAAACACTCGCGCTCTCGCGGGCGGAACCTTTATTATTTACAAGACTCCGATGCGCCGACGCAAGGGAAAGAGGTAGGAGCGCGAAGGAAGAGAGAGAGACATACACACACACACACACACACACACACACACACACACACACACACACACACACACACACACACACACACACACACACACACACACACACACACACACACACACACACACACACACACACACACACACACACAGAAAGACGAACAGAAAGAGGAATGGTGCGATACATTAAGTGATTGAGAGTCATATGAAATCGCGGGGAGCGCGGAGAACGCGTCGTATTTATTTTCGCGCGGCATCGCGAGCTCGATCGAATCGAACGACACCGGGTCGCGAGGTCGTGGCGGGGTCGGGGGCGGCCGGAAAAGCTCGCTCGTTCTCGCTCGCTCCGATCCGTTTGTGATTTAGCGCGGCTGCAATCGCGCGATTCTCCCGGCTTGCCGGCGGTGGTCGGGCGGTGGTTTAGCGCGGAAAGGGTGTAGGCACCACCCGCCGCCACCACCTATGGACTCGCCGTGCATCCACCTACTGGTTTGTGCCTCGTGGCGGGATGACTCTCGTAGACTGGTGTTAGGGATCCATTAGCTAATGGCCGCACCAGCCATCTGCTCGACATAGCTTTTATTCACCCATTGCACCCCTCGCTGCCGCCGCCCTCCCTCCCCTCACCCACATTCGCCCCCTCGCGCGTCTGCTTACACTCTCTCCATCTTTTTTCCGCTATTCTTCCGCGGGCTTAGTAGTACGGCCTACTGCACGAGCCCAACGATTCAGTTATTCATATTCTCCTGTCTCCGCTGTTGCTCTTTTTCTCTCTCTTGCATCTCTTCCCCGTTTCTCCCTATCCAAGTCGAACGGCGGTGGTCGTCCGGTTTCCCCGCGGTTTGGACCGAAAGGGGGAAAGAGGAGAAGAGAAAGAGAGACTTCTCCGGCGGAGAATGGCCGGGAGTGGTGCTCGAGATGTTCTCGTCGCATTAATCCGCGTCTCGCGGAGGAAGCCACGACGAACGAAAGCGGAAGGAGTCCGTCTCCGCGCCGTTCTAGCGCCGCGTTCGTCTATTTGTATTCGCGACACGGCCGCGGCGGGTTCTCTCCGCTTATTTCGCTGTACGCTTCTTTGTTCGTTCTGTTTTCGCGAGGCGAGGAATCTCATAGAGGAGGAGAAAGATAGAGAAGATGAGGGTCGAAGAGAGCTCGGAAAGTCGCGGGAAAAGTGCTGGCGATCCACTCGGGCACAGCCAGTTTGATCGTTACGCCTTACTTGACGAGAAGAGTTCGCCCGATTTCCGGATAACGAGAGTGGGAAACTTCTCGCCGGAAGAAGTCTCGACACGTGAGTGTCGGCGTTCGTGACGGCCCGGCCTTTAAATATCGCTCAGATTCTTTCGCGGGAAAGAGAGAGAGAAAGAAAAGAGAAAGAGTATCTGCGAGATCGTCGCGTCGGTTCCGGCTCGCAGCTTTACCGCGAACGGGTCCTTATTCCGACCGCTTAACGAGTCTCGTTATCTCGCGATGCGGATCGAAGCCTCGAGGACGACAGGCCCGTCGATGACACCCGGACGGGACCGTCGTCCGCGGGAGTCACACCGTACGCGACATTGGAGTCTCAAACGAGGATCAGACGTTCAATCAAAAGCCCTTAACTCTTCGCAACTTCGAGTCATCTTCGACATTTCCTTCCAGCTGACTTGCAAAAATTCAGTTATGTCATGACAGTATTACGTTTGCGTTTACTCTCAATATTTCAGTATCTGAAATCAACTTTCTTTATTATCCCGAGCAGTTGATATATTTCTTAGTATCTGAAACTAATATTATTTAAAATATCTCAGTATCTGACTCACGTGGCAACATAGTTATAAATGATAAATTTAAGGATCAAAAGTTCAGTAAGAAATCCTTAATCTTTTGCGATCCATATCATTTTTTACATTTCTTCTTAGCTGATTCGTAAAAATTCGATTACTTCATGATAGTATCATGTTTATATTTTTTTAAAATATATTTCAGTATATCTGAAAACAGTATTTCTTTTGCTTTCATTTCCTTTCAGTATTTCAATACGTAGAATTAATTTTTTTTATTATCTCGAACACTCAATATTTCTCTTATCCGATAAAAGTATTACTTTCAATATTTTATTATCTGTATATTTCCATATTACACTGTCTAACTAATGTGGCAACACATTTATAGTGATATATTTTTCTTGGTCACATAATTAATATATATAACAAATTGGGTTGCAAAATCGACTGAAATGAGAACGCGACGTCCAAGCAAGCCGCGTACATAGGAAATTGTTAATTGGCTTTAATAATTAAACTTGGACGAGATCTATTGTTTCGACGTTGGGTGTAAATTTCGCGGCACCAGACACGCGCGAGATAATTGCAATGCAAAGATTTCGGATTGAATTATCGGATTCTCGGGAGAAATTCCCGCGGCGGTCGTGGAACACAGCGGCAGGACATGCGCCAGGACTCCGCCGCGTCCTGCATTTTACGGCGAGCCGAGCACGAGCGCTCGCTACGTCCATTGTGCGCGCCAGATATTTTGCGGATACTCCGGTGCGAGCGATATTCCCGGTAATTAAATGGGGGTACACTTTGCGCGCGTGAAACGCCATTACAAATTTAGATGAGATGCGCGCGTGTGACGACGCATAATTCGCGCTATCGCGCGAAAATATAGCAACGCGCGGGCTTTTGCGTCTTCCTTGTAGTCATCGTCGTAGTCGTACTCTCGCGCTTCATCCTCCTAGTTCTCGTCCTCGTCGTCGTCGTCGTCGTTGGCGGCACGGCCATCAGGAATGGCAGAAACGCACGAATACATTGGCGGACGAGTGAGCCGAAGGAGATACGCGCAGAATTTAATTTCCGGCCGCTCTGCTGTCGGTTATCCAAGACCGACCGTCGTTGAAACGAATACTTATATCTTTACGGCGAAGTGTCTTGACTTCCTCCGTAGGATTAATGGCGTCATTGCCCGGCGATACTTAACACAATGTCGACGCGAGAACGCCGGGATCTTATTCCTGCAATTTCAACTCACCGTCGTCGTCGTCGCAGTCCTCATTCTCGCCGACGGGACGACTTTAATGGACTTTGAGCTCACTTTTACACGCTGATCAATCATAAACGGCCCCGAAAACCTCGCCCGATCTCTCTCGCAGCGTAAATGATAAATTCAACATTCCAACGTCGCGCAATAAACGCTTCTACGCGATTCCTCCCGCCGTTCTCCCCGCGACCCTCCTTCCCCACGGTGCTCGGGTCACGCGGGGGTCAAAAGTTCAATTAATTGGTTGGGCAAAAATAAAAAAAATCCAACGAATGAAGATACAAAGGATAAAATAAAAATTACACCTCGATGGAACCCGTTGTCGATGTCGAGTATAAATTTCGGAATGGAAGAGAAATAACTATGACAGAAAAATTTGCAGCGTGCGAGTCACGGTGGATACATCACCGAGAGGCCAAAATTGTTAATCTCCCTGCAAATTATAGTCATTTCCAACGCCAACCATATCTTTTTGTCGCTCTAATAAAAAAGAAATGATAGCGACATGGCAATAACAATATAATAGCGATATATTAATAATAACAGCAACACAAATTTATTATCGGCGATGCTGCAGTACACTGAGAGAAGAAAAATGGTTGATTCAACTGAAATTATAGTCATTTTTGGCCCCAACCATACTTTCTGCTTGCTCCAACACGAAGTAGTAGTAAAATGCATATAAGATTATCATCACTAAAATTATAGCACAATTAATTAAAAAATGATTATCTTGACCATAATTTATAATAATTATTTCCCCGTATAATTATAGTTACAAATACGCCAAACATTTTCCTCTCAGCGAACTAACGCTCGCGGGAATTTTCCGAGAAGAAGGTCGTCATTTTCGCACTTCCTCGCGTGTCCTCCGCGCGTGCATCTCCGCAATTGCACCCTGCAGGTAAGCAGGGATGTGCGCGCGATTTCACCCACGGTAGATCGAGTCTCCCTCGCCGTATGACCTCTTTCTTTGTCCGACGGTGCGATAGGAGGGTTGGAGGCTGTTCGCCGACCGGGACGCTCGACGGGAAAGGGCCCGTGCTGGGTACTTAAACGCGTGATATATGCGATATACGCGGCTCGGTGCTGCCCACAGGTACTCGCCGGCGTACCTGCTTGCTCTCGCAGGTACTGGGCGCTCGCGCGAGCCCCGGAGATCGCTCTCTCTCTCTCTCTCTCTCCCCCCCCCCCC
>NW_022639541.1:1334500-1338909 GCF_010583005.1 Odontomachus brunneus
TCCTCGTTCTCCCTCTTCCCTTTTCCGCCGTGCTCTCTACACGCGTGTTCGCCTACTTTACATCTCGGTGAGTAATGCGCCACGGTCCCGGCATTAAAAGCGCCAGTAACGTCGGCTCCGCCGGCGGCCACGGCGACCGTCCTGGCGCAAAACCGTACGACCGAATGATAGACGAGCGGGCATAATGGTAATAATACCCCATTAAAGCGGTCGTTGAGAGGAAAAAATTAAAGGCGGAAAGGAGGGAAGGGAAGGAAGATTTCGCGGCGTCGACGATTACGCGGAGCGTTCTCGCGAATTGCAATCGCGAAATCATCGGCCGTCAGATTGATACCCCGGGACGGCAATTATCGACGCGTGCAGATGTCGCTTTTAGTCCGTGACGACTCGTATAACGTAGCCAACTAGTGGGAAGTGCTGGGGTTGCACTCTATTCCGCAGAATTTTAAATACCTCACTTAATTTATTACGCACGAGACGCACGAAGATAGTGCTCTTTAAATTTCTTGGAGAAAAAATGGCGATATTTGTCACTCGAGACGAAAAACACTGCCGCTCGAAATTACAAGAGTAAATGTTTCACTCAAGTTTAGAGTGGATCCCAAACTCCATACGGGTGAATGTTTCAATCGATTGGAGTGAACATGTTACTGTGACGGTGGAGTATATTAGGTTCACTCTTCAATTTCGAGTGAAAATGTTCACTCGCTGATGCAGAGTGGAGGATGCACTCTATATGAGTGAAACATCACTCGAATTTGAGTGGCCACTCTACCTTTCGGGTGAGATTTCACTCTAAGAAATCCAGAGAGTTTGTCCTCGAGTCGAGATTTTTGGCTTTATGTTAAACTTTGAATTCTATAACGCATACTAGAAGCTAACAAGTAAACCTACCTAAAAGATACATTCCGATTTCTTTCTAATTTGGCACAAATGTAGAAGTACGAAACATATTTCGGTCATATTTTTTCATTTTGGCCCACTTTGAGTTTCACGGATCGTTTATAGCTTTTTAATGTTCTCACTCCTATTATTAACAAGTACAACAAAATGCATTAGAAATAAAATTTAATACAAGATATAGTTAAATAATTGTAACAAAATCGGCATAGCTGAGATACGAATCATTCTAAATTTCTTTAGCCGAGATTCCAACCGAAATATTTCAAATCTATGCTAAATTAGTAAAAAATGATTTGAATCTCGGCCAAACCGAGAAATTATTCGTATAAATAATTTTTTTTTCAACTTTTTACATGTTTGTTTAAATATTTTATTATTTATATAAATAATTTTACACATTTGACTTCATATTTATAATCACAAAACCAAAAACGCCTATATCTTGTATTCAATATTATTTGTTATGCATTTTTGTTGCATTTGTTGGTGATAGAAGTGAAAACATTAAAAACTATTAACTGTCCGTGAAACAAAGTTGGTCAAAATGGAAAAAATATGTCCTAAATATTTTTTGTACTTCTACATTTGTGCTAAATTAGAAAGAAATCGGAATGTAACTTTTAGGTAAGTTTACTTGTAAGTTGGTAAAGTAAGTTTAATTCTAATAATACAATTTACTCCTACTTTGATTCTGACGATGTCCGAGATTTCTACTTTCTTTAACGTCAAAATAGATGTGGAATGAAATAGTGAGGCTAAAAATAGGATCAAAATTTCGACTTGGGTAGGTTGAATAGAACAAAAGAGGTTGATATTGAAGGTTTCAGAGAAATGTAACAAAATTGAAAAAAACTTACATGAAAAAAACATAATATATTCTTTCCATTCCAAAATTGTTTAATCGAGTTTTACCGCAGCTGAACGTTCAGACGAGTATAACATAGATCCAACAAAGATTACTTTTTCATCGAGTTGTCCCCATTCAGTTACACGAACTGAGACGTTACACGACTTTTCCATGTGTTATATCGACAGCTTTGGACACACTGATGTGAGATCTCGCGACGCGACTCCGCGTGCATCGCGAATTCGGAACAAAACGAGAACACAGCGGGACAAAACGGGTGTGTCACTTGACGGCTTGCGCGCTGGAAGGGATGATTCGCGAGTTGGGATAGCACATTGAGAGAGAAACCACGTCTTTAATGTCGAAGGGCAAAAAATAAGCGCACACGGCTACTGCCGATAAATCAAGCTCATCGAGACCCAGATTCTTTTTATGGCCGCTTTCGACACTCGCGCGAGTAAGGATGAGAGCAGAGCGAATGGGATAGAGAGGGAGAGAGCGCTCCAGATGGGAATTGCGCATACGATACGAATACGCGATCGGTACGGGCGCCGTTTGTCACTTTTATTGACACGCGAGAACTGTGCTAACAAGTGCGTCTCTCGTACATATGTACATCATAAGAGACCGGTCCTACCGTCGATTCTGCCATCCACGGGGTGGCTCACCATTCGTTATGATACACGTATTTTCCTGGTGAGGGCGCGAATCTCGGTCGCACAAATTTCGCTGAACGAACGCCGAACGTTAAATCGATTAATTTTACACGCGACGTGTTACATCACGTCGATCTCGCCGGGTACACAAAATGTTTTGCTCAGGGGGTGAGAACAGTGAGGTTAGTGTAGCACGCGCAAGAAAAATCCACGCCGTATTCACGCCACCGGATATTAATCCCGCCGGAGAACAGTTCAATCGCATTAGTGCGACAATTGTGCATCCGACGCGCACTCGCCAGCGCGACTATATCGGTATCGAATGTAGCGGAATTAATTTTGCTTTGCGGTCTGGCGATAATATCGAGCATATTGCCACCTAATTTGCTAATTGAAGAATATTATGGTTCAACCGTGCTCTCTCGATATAAGCATCGCCATGCACCGGTGAATTCGGCAGCTTTCCTCGATATAAAGAGAGAGAGAGAGAGAGAGAGAGAGAGAGAGAGAGAGAGAGAGAGAGAGAGAGAGAGAGAGAGAGAGAGAGAGAGAGAGAAAGAGAGAGAAAGAGAAAGACAAAGAGAATGCAGTGTAGTTAATATTTGGAATGGATTAATACTAGGATTGTGTAATGAGAAAAAAGTGCTCAGTATTTGTGACTATATAGTCAAATAATTATATGTAATTATAATGTAATGTAATTATAATGTAATTATATAGTCAAATAATTGTAATCGAGAAACTCAGTTTTATGACATGTATTATTGCACGGAGAATTTTATAGTTAATTCTATAGTAAAATTATTATAGAATTTTGCAATCTAGAGAAGTATATCGACATTTTGCAATAATTGACTTTTCCTTCATTTCATAAGTGCGACATATTTTAGGAATTGGTATGTGCTATTAAATTTTCCTATGTTTTCAACAAATTTGCTTATGCTTCTTGACAGATTTATTTTACTAAAAGTCTATTGTCGCATTACTACAAAAACTACGGAAAAAACATTTGATTGAATTAACCAAAAACGAACAACCATATTATCCCTGTGTACAATGTTCGTGATAATCCTTTTACATACATATCGCTGTTGTTTTTTTATTAGAGCAACAAAAAAATATGATGTCGAAATTGACTAATTTCTGATGAGATTAATAAACATTTTTCTTATTTTATAACATTTTATCACCAGCTTTAGGCTGATTTTCTTATATGAAATTATGCATTACCGAAGTACATTATAGTTCATGTAACTTTGTTAGGTTTTCGTGATACGGGAAAGTTGGGATAATCAATTACCCTGTGCACTCATTAATGAGTATGAGAATCAATGTATCCATTAAAGTTAATACCATAGAGTTAATTACAACGTGCTTCCTTAAAAGAAAAAAATACAGTCTTACAATACATTTTTAACTCTTTCGATTCATCGTGGAATAACTCGCGCCGTAACAAGAAGCGCGCGTTCCACCATTACTCGAGAATTACATTCCATTTTGACGTTATTATATCCTTAGTCATGAGCGTAGCACGCTCGCGGATAAGCCGAGCGGAGAGAACACGGAGGAACTAATTTTTGCCCGGGGCATGACTTTTAAGTTATCGTAACTCCTGCTCGACGCCGGGGAGTAGGTACAGCGCGTGCACTCCGCTACCCCCGAGCGGCCCCGGCATTGTTGTCTCGGAGTCTCGCATTACACGTCTGCTTTCCTCCCAAGAAGTGTACCTACTAATTACTCCCCGCGTCAGTCCTCCTCGTTAGTTCCAGACGAATGCAACGCTATGGAGTGAACGTCGAGGCGGGCGAGGGAGAGAAAAGGAATGAGAGAATCCCGTAGATAAAGGCGGGCCACGAATTAACGTGCGTTTGATCGACGCTGGGGCTGGCCAGGGGGAGGAGGGATGGGGCTAATGAGACTTTCTGTCCGATCGTCTAGTCACGTAAATAACAGAGAAAGAAAGAGAGAGAGAGAGAGAGAGAGAGAGAGAGAGAGAGAGAGAG
>NW_022639541.1:1340067-1349770 GCF_010583005.1 Odontomachus brunneus
AGAGAGAGAGAGAGAGAGAGAGAGAGAGAGAGAGAGAGAGAGAGATGGGAGGGAGAAGGAGAGACAAAGAGAGAGAGAGGCGTTAACGCGGTTTCTCACGGCAGGTGCCCGCCGAATTCCCTCCAGTCCCTGGCGAGATTCATTAGCTCGAGTATGAATAAAATATATCGCAATTGCGCGAGCACGCCGTGGCGTCGTCGCCGCAGGCGACTCGCGCAAACACGCGTCGATGTGTTGCGCAAACGTAGGCGACCGAGCGAGCGAGCAACCGTCTGATATTCCTAGACGACCATTCCGTGGTCCTGCGCCTCGTGGTCCGATAATTTATTTAAATATTGTTACGAACACGGCTGGAGGGAAAGCACAAAGCTCTTCAAGAGAGAGAGAGAGAGAGGGATGAGATGAGAACCTCCGTGGATCGACGACGACGTAGACGACGTAGTCCTTCGCGAAATTGAATGTCGGGCTGGCGGAAGCAAATAGGTTGTCCGCGAGAGAATACCCGGACGATACCTTGCTCGGGAAAGCAAATACTGGCAATCACCGGCAATCGAGATAACCAGCGATCTAACACGATTCCCTCGGTTTACAATTACTCGCTCATCCGACTCGGGTGTTGACTCACGGCGATTGTTTCCTTCAACAAGTGCCTCTCCTAATTACTCGTCGACCGAGAGTCCTCATTAGAGTTCCTCGTGGACTGCGGGGACCGGGGTAAGCCGGTAGTAAAGGAGCAGTCGACGAAAAAAGAGGAGTCGGCGGGAGGAGAGAAAGGTAGCGAGAAAGAGTGAGGCAACAAAGACGAGGGAGGCGAAGCGGGTCGTGAATCAGACCAGAAGACACAACAAAAAGAAGGAGAAACGGGAATGAAAAGCGAGAAATACGCTCGCCGAGTGCTCGTATCACTGTAGATTCCTCAAATTTTTCCTTCGTCCCGCGTCAATTATGACCACGTCGCGCGAGCGCGTGTGCACGAAGACGATAATGCAGAATGAAGAGAGCTAGATTAACGTAAAAATTTCGCCCGGGAGTGCGCGAGTTTTCTTTCGCCGTTCGTGGACATTGCCGTGGAAATAAACCCGCGCTAGCTGGAATCCACGCGCGACTCATTCAAAGCGCGAATCGGGCTCTGCGTGATCTAGCCGGGAATTTGGAGATATCTCCGTTTCTCTTTTCAAATTATGCCCTCCACTGAGAGGAAAACAGATGAGCGAGTCGAAATTTTGATCCTACTCTTTCAGCTTCTACTATACTATTCCATTCAACACTTATTTTGATATTCTGAAGTCTATAATATAACTTACTTTGACGCCAAAGAAAGTGAAAATCATTGGAGTCAAAGTAGGAGTAAATTGTATCTTTAGAATTAAACCTACTTTGCCAACTTAGCTCCTACTGCGTTGTAGAATTCAAAGTTTAACATAAGGCCAAAATTTCGACTCGAAGTCTTGTTCAAGTTATAATAACTCGGCTATACTTTTTGTTGCTCTAACAAAATGGTATCAGCAATATGCATTTCAAGGTTGTTGCCATTGACACTACAATAGCACTTGCTGCAGAAGTGATTTCTTTGATTATAATTAACTGCAAATAATTGCAATTGCGTAGCAATAATAGCTAGAAGAGTCATTTTTTGGGAGGGAGTACATACAATTACTTCTAATATGCAGCTGCACAGAAGTCATTATAGTCTCAGGAAGGACAATAATTGAATTCAGAATTGTTATGTTTGTAGCAAATATTACTACAGTGTAAACGATAATAATCTTGCATACGTGTTTAGATCAATTACATTTGCAGGACGCAACTGATTGCGTCGTGCAATTCTAATTGCAAGTAGCGAGCACTCTTTTCCCCAGTGTGTAATTAAATCGGGAAACAATTAATTTCCCGATGATATAATGAGAAGCTGCATAATGAAGAGAATAGATCGCGCAGGGGAGAATCGTTAGTTAAGGATTCCGTCTTCTCGGGACGCGTCGTGACTCCATCCGGGGATCCGTTTGCGAGAGGAACAACAGAATATCACGGTGCATACAGGACGAGCGACAAATCGATCGGGCGACATTAATGGTCGATGTATGTTTGTAGCATCGGCAGAAACCGTCGCTAATGCCGTTTGCGGAACTCGCTCGCTCTGTCTGCTGCGTCTAAATATAATCGACGCTCTGCGCGTCTTCCCTATAGGGAGGAGGAGAAAGAGGAGGAGGAGGTATTCAAGCGGAAGGAAAAAGCCGAAGAAACGGTAGAACCGAGTAAATTATCGAGGCAGCCGGTCGTGTTTGTTGTAGCGAGGGTAATGATCGCAGGCGAGGTGAGCGTTAAAGGGGCTCGCTTGTTGAAATGTACCGGAAAGAAGGAAGGCAGGCAGGCAGGCAGGCAGAACGGCCGAGCGAAAGGCCAGGAATGAGTATGTATCGATGTCAAAGCGGCGATCGGGACGCCGCGATTATTAAAATTGGCTCCGCGGAAAACACTCGACTCTCTTTCCTGACTCGCTCTCCATCCTGACGAGCGACTGTGTCTTTAGGCGTTTCGCGAAACATCGCGAGGACGCCTTCCGCTCTCTGTCCGTTCGTTCATCTTTCTCGTTCGCGGCGAACCGTGGAATTTCGCGAGTTTCGCGAGGTCTATTCGTGTTTCTCGACTTCATTTAGACGTGTTCGCGGCTTGAATTTATGAAATAAATATGAAATAAACGTGAAAATTCTTCGCAAAAACTTGTCAAATTTTTAGCTATATTTTTTTAATAACGAGAGGAAAAATATTTAAAAAGTTAAAAAAAATTATTCGCGGTTAATACTAATAACATATTCTATTGGTATATCTTGAAAGAAGAAATTTTTTCCAGCGAGATGATATATATTTTATAAAAGTAGCTTGGTAACTTTTCATGAAAAAAGAATTATTTATTCTATTTAAATAAAAAAATTGTTTAAATCATTTAAATGGAAAAAATTATTTAAATGGAATAAACGATTTTAATTTGTTTCAAATGAAACAAATCCGTTATTAATATCCAATGAATATGAATATATTTTATTTTCTAAATATTTTTTCTCTCAATATGTAGTAATGAAACAATACACCTTTTCCGTCGCGCGGCTGTTTGCCTGATTCTCGCTTGTAAAATAATTCATCTTTGGAGCCCATAAAGTGAAAGTTATCGGCAAGTTGAGGAACATTTGCAGGCTTGTAATAAATCAGTTCTGAGTGAATGATGAATAATAAATCAGCCCGGAGTTCTCGATAAGCGAGCGGTAAAGAGCTCCAGGATCTCTAACGAGATCGGACACACCGCGTGACCTCCAGTTAGTCCACGATTTCGGGACGGTCAGTTTCGATTGAAATTTCCCTTTTACTTCATCTTCCTCGTATCCTCCGTATACACGTACCCAGACGTAACGTCTGTTCACACGCACGATAACCTGTTTCGACACCGTGTGCCCGGCGCAAGCCTCTCAACGACTCCCGATATCTATGCCAAGCGAGACAAGCTCGGAAACAGTCCTCCTCGCGTTTAAGAACTTCCGACCGCGTGGGAACTCCTCCGTCTGGCTTGGCTTTTCGGGCGGGAGAGAAGAAGAGACGAGAAAAAGAATACGAGAGAGGGACGGAAACGTAAGCGACGTTTACGGGCGAAGACGCGAACGTCTCGCGGAACGTGCGCCGACTTGAAGGGGCTTTTACGGCCGCGTGTAGGGACTCTGGCGGTATGCAAGACGATGGTTATCGTCATCCTCGCTCGCGCCCATACACCGAGCCGGTTGTTCCTTCTCGAAGAGGCACCGGGCGATCTCGAGGAAGAGAGGAGGCTACTCCACCACTTTATTCGCGCATTCATTCATCCGCGTACGACTGTGGGGGACGCGGAACGGCTCTGTATCGAATGTCCCGTCGCCGGCTGATTGCCACGATACCGGGAAAAGGCTTAACGAACGGATTGTTGCTTCGTCGGACGGCGGACACGCGCGCAAGAGAGAGAGAGAGAGAGAGAGAGAGAGAGAGAGAGAGAAGACCGTCATGCTGGAGGATGAATGTCTGACAAGCAATAAAACGTTTCTCCTTTCTTCCTTCACCTCTACCTCATTCTCCCTAAATTTCTCGGAGTAAATTTTCAGTCGAACAATAGAGTCACCACAGAATTCGAGTGATTTTTCATTTACATTGAGTAAATTCTCCACCCTACATCATCAAGTAAATATTTTCACTAGTCCCAACTAGGGAACTAGGAATTCGTCCTATGGTTCTAATCAAGTTGATCAGTTATCTGACTTGTAGAATCAGATTATCAGATCCTAATTATTAGTCCTGATTAGTTATTGGATTTAATTATTGGTCCTAATTATTAGTTCTGCTCCTGATTATTAATAATCCCTTGTTATTAATAAGTCTTTACTACCATATTATGTTACATGGCTCAGCAGAACCCGATAACATCAACTTGTACATTCTAAGTAACTGATTAGGACCAACGTAATCAGGATTATTGAATAAATTTATAAATAAGAAAGAACACTATAGTTTTTTTCATATAAGTTCTTTTGAATTTTCGTACGTTTCTAATAGTTCAGGAGTAGACTGTAAAATCTATTTAAGGAAAGAGACCATGTTTTGCAGCATTTAAAATCTTAAATTATTTTTTGATAAAATTGTAGCTATTCGTGAGTAAATTAAATGTATATAAGTATCAAAGTAATGCGTCTCACTATTTGAGGGAAAATGATGAGACAATGATATGTATTTTGTCGAAATAAATGGGGTCCTTAAGGTTCTTGCGCAAAATGAAAGGGCAGCCAATTGTACTGCAAAACGTCGATCTATTCCGCGATTTCAAAATTTTATAACAATTTTTCCCACAAAATGCTCTGCGTGTAGTCGAAATTGAAGAGTAAATCTGATGTACTCCACTGTCATAGGGACGTATTCACTCCAATCGATTGAAACATTCGCTCATATCGCATCAGGATCCACTCTAAGCTCGAGTGAAACATTCGCTCTTGCGATCTCGAGTGGCAGTATTTTCACTATCGCGTCGAGTGAGAATGCTGCCATTTTTCATTCATTTTCAGTGAGGTTCCACTGTGCGCGAGAAACTCTCAGGGCACTCTTCCACCTGTTTTCTTTTTCCTTTTTTGGGAGCGCATTCGCAGAGATGTGCGCAACGACCGCACGTCGAGAGGCGGCACGCCGGCACGTCGGAACGCGCTGCGGGAAGAAAAAGCGGTGCCGCTGGTATACGCGCGCATTATTATTATACAGCCGGGGTAAATGTGACGGACAGGTGATTGACGTCTATCCGATCGAAATTGTCGGGCCCGTTCGGCCGCGATATCCCGTGATTGATATCGAGTGGATTACAATCGGCAGAGACTCGCGGTAGATCTTCCGCGAGCGCCATAGAACGCCTAAATAAATACCACTCGCGCTGTTTCTCTTCTGTATGTAGAATCACACGGGACAACATCCAGATACCTTTTTCTCAACGTTCTAACGAAACATCGCCCTGATAACGCGCACAATCTGACTGAGAGTCACACGATGCGACATAATTGAATCGTTTGTGTTACGCCGTCGTCATCGTTGCCTACGGCTGGTGAGAGAAAAAGAGAGAACGTAATGAATATTCCGATATCGATACTGCATTGGGTTCCTTTTTACGTAAGCAATCGAGGTTGATGTGTATTAAATCGCGGAGAAAGGTGGGACAGAGGGCCGCGCTCGTGAAATCGACGACGCGGTAATTACACTCAGCATAATGTGCGCGTCAGCGTGGGAGAGGGAAAGAGAGAAAGCGTTATTTATTGAGAGAAGGAGGGAAGAGAGAGAAGAGGAGGAGGAGACGGTATACAAAACGTGCACATTTGGTTATTAATTTCTTGCCAATAAACGGGCGCGCGTCTGTGTGCTTTGACGCGCGCATCGAGCAAGGAAACGCGTCCGCCGATATTGAATATCCGCCCATCTGACTGCGCATCTCTCGCGCGGTATATGCGAGAAATTGCTTAACGAACAGGCTATAGACTCGCGTAACGAGGTACACCAGTTCGCGATCTCTCGTCCCGGCGCGTCCGCCTGCGCGCACGATCCTTAAGGAAGCTGCATTACGCAATCTGTATTACGTATCACGGATGACACGTAATACAGATTGCGTGAGCTTCACCGGATCGTGGAGTGTGCACGCAAAG
The DNA here is from genome assembly GCF_010583005.1 of Odontomachus brunneus. Lineage (NCBI taxonomy): Eukaryota > Metazoa > Arthropoda > Insecta > Hymenoptera > Formicidae > Odontomachus > Odontomachus brunneus. Next base: position 1,346,256 of record NW_022639541.1, read on the forward strand.
AAATGACTCGGTAGTCTCAGCTAAATCCCAGTGGCTGATCCGGCCAAAAGGCTAATCGTTTTGCTGTCACTGCTAAGAGCTGGCTGGCTGACGGGTAAAATGCATTCGCTGTGTCAGAGTCGGTGCAGCAACGGCGCCATTAGCTGTTCCCACTTCAACGACACATCTCAGCTGCACCTTAGCTCTCGTGGCTGATCCTTTTTCTGCGCGCGGGTGATCACGGACCTTTCACGAGACGCCAATCGCCGCGGAGTCTGGCGGTCGCAGGACCACCGCTTTCGTCGGGGCGACTTACCGCGGTCGGGTTCGCGGACGTGCCGTATCTTGAATATTCATTCTTCGTGTCGCGGCCACAATGCGCCATTGTTGCGGTCCGATAGAACGCTGCTCATTGTTCGAGCGCGCATCGCGAGAACGAGGAGCTGCTGTTGCCGCTGCTGGTGATGGCGGCACCGCTCGTAAACACCGGCAACAAACGCGGAAACGGCGTTTCCCGAGCTCTCCCTGTCTCTCTTCCCTTCCGCCCTCCTCCTCTCGAGGAAAAGCGTCCCCGGATTTTTCCGACGCGACGCGCACAACAGCATTAAGCTCTCTCTCTCTCTTTCTCTATTTCCCCTAATCCTTCTGTGCGGCCACTTTCGCGTCACCGTCGTTTTCGCGATTCTGCCCGTTCAACGGGGAACAGGAGGGTTGGAGCGAGCGAGAGAGGTCGTCAAATGGCTCGCCGAACGGCGAGAGAAAGACGCGATTACGTCCGTTAATTATTTCGTCCCCCGGTGCACTCGCGGCGCCACGCAAAACGCAAATCCTCGTGTACGGGAGTCCCCGTGAAAAATTCATCTCTGAGAATCAGAAGGGTGCGACGCGGGCAGCGAAGGAGGAGGAGCGAAATGGGACCATCGCGGAGCGAGAGGAGATCCCAAATGCATTCGCCGTAATTCCGCCTCGCCAGTGATTACCGGCGACTTCCGTTTGCACCGCCGCGGGACGCGCTAAGTGTAATTGTCCCTCGTGTCAATCAACCATTTCCGTGTGCGCGCGAGGTGCTCGGACAAATGGGTTCTTTATTCGGGCCGGAACCAGCCTGACGAGAGAAAGGGAGAAAAAGAAAGAGAGAGGGGGAGGAAGGGAAAGAGGAGAATGCACAGGCGAGCTCCCGCTCGCGAGGAGCAACGAGAAGGATCTAATTAAGTACGTCCGTAAGATAATACGTGTACGACTGTGTGGGTGTGTGCGATTAACTTCACGGCGAACGCGTCACTGATGTACATACGTAAATTTGCGCGAATAACGATGACTTTGTTAGTATCTCATTACTATCAAACTGCAGACTGCGCGGGAATTCTCCGGCGCGGCATCGTGCCCGCCCGGTATCAAATTCGGTTAGATTCGCGTATAATTTTCTGCCTTGTTTGCGCTCGCATTGATGCATCAGGGCGGAAATTCAAGCCCGTTTCTGAAATAACGAGGCCTCCGCGGCGTTGTATCGCGTAACGAGTGTGCATAACGTCGGGGGATGCGCATCACGAATATCGAATTCGCGATCCGCCCTCTCTCCTTCTCTCTCTCTTTCTCTCTCCCTCTATACCTTCGCTTCATTCCTTCCTTCCCTCCCCTTCTTCTCTCTCCTTCTCGTCTTCCAAGGCGCGCGCGAGCGAGCTCGCTTACGAGGACGGAATTGCTTAATGACGATACTCGTTCTCTCTTAGTTCGCTTAGTTTAGTATGATGCCAATGGGGAAACCGCGACATAAGTGGATGCTGTCCCGCGCGTTCCCGAGCCCTTACTACGGTTAAGTGCACCGGGAGGCAGGGTTGGCTGCCGGAGGGTGCAGTCACACCATCCACGAGTGGGCAAACTCGAGGGGGAGACGCGCGATTGTTGTCGGCCGTGCTGCGCGAAACGTCTGTCACTTTTCGTGTACTTCGCGTTCGCATCTGCGTGTCTAATTGGATGCGATTTGTGCTCCATTCGCCTTGGATTCGCGAGTCCTGGAGGTCTCAGATCTATCGAAAGTTTTTGTCGTTGAATTACCGCGATTCGAAGCACGAATCACGTGTTACATGAGATACTATTCAATTAATTCAAGAGTAATTGAAATGAATTTAAACGGGGGAAGTTTATTTATTTATTTTTCTATTTATTTTTCAATAAACAGAGTACAGAGCTTCAAAATACAGAGGAAAGTTTTCTGTTGCTAAGAAAAACGATTACTCAATTTACTTTCCTCTTTTAAAATAATGGTTATCTTCAACCAAAAATATTTTCTTGATGATAGCCTCAAACTATACTCATCCCAAATTTGAGAAAAGCTCCTCATCATCATAAAAAGGGGAATTTATTCTCTTCACAAGAATATTATAAAGCTTTATCCAAGATAAGCTTGACACGGCTCTATGTAAGCAAACCGAATTTGTGCTTTAATTTTATATTCTTAATTGAAATGCTAAACTTACTAGGATTCAGAATATATTTTGAACAAATTTGATACTTATGTTGAGTTTAAGACGGATTTGTGTATAAACTTATGAACTAGAAATACAAGTTTAACTAAAACACATTAACTTCAATGCAGTATGTATTTTTCTATGTGTATCCTATACATTTTATATTCTACATCTTATTAATTTTTCTATTTATCGTAAAAGAGTCGTTGGGATTAAAACAGCAAGGGGATATCAGGGGCTAAATGAGACGCAGATTAGGATCAGCAGTATTATTATACGGGCAATGTAGACGACGACTTTTTTGACGAAGGGCTTTCGACGCGGAACGTATCGAGGACTGTTCTTTGATGAGGGCACGCAATTGTTTCGCAATCCTGAAAATTATACGCGCTTAATGTGCCGTCATCGATAGGCAAAAGTCGTCGCGTTGAATCGCCGTGAACGCCGAAAAATCGTACATACACGGCATAAAGCGCCGCGAACGACGATGTATGTAAAAAGTTTACCGATATGGCACCGTTTGACGACGTAGTTCGTTTCACGCGTACACTCATACGCACTCATACACACGCACACACGCGCGCACATCTCGCTTTCGCTTCGTCACTCCCATTCCTGCCGCCGAACGCGCGTCTCTCCTCTCGTCTTTTCCATTTTCCTCCCTCCTCTTTTTATCATCGAAGGCACGTGGGGAGGCGGTCGAGAGGGAGGGAGGATGGAGGTACGCGCGTTGTCAGATCAAAAGCATGAAAATGCGGGGGAGCCGCGGCTGCGTCCGGCAGAAACAATGAAAGCAAATACGGGCAATGGAAAACTACCGGGCACAAAAGAACGAAAAAGCGGTCATTGCGAGTTACAAAGGACCGCGCGGAAAAGTACTGTGGATATCCAGTTTGGGCAAACACGAGGAACGAATAAAACAAAAAAAGGAGAGAGGAAAACAAAAAAAGGAGGAGGAGAGGAGAGAAACGGGGAAAAAAGAAGAAGGGAGGGAGGTAGAAACAGAGAGAGAAAGAGAGAGAATGAGAGAGAGAGAGAGAGAGAGAGAGAGAGAGAGAGAGAGAGAGA
>NW_022639541.1:1350433-1357511 GCF_010583005.1 Odontomachus brunneus
GAGAGAGAGAGAGAGAGAGAGAGAGAGAGAGAGAGAGAGAAAGGGAGAAAGAGAGCGTATGAAATAGACGCTCTCTCTCTCCCTCTCGCATTCTCGTCCTCACCAACTACGAGCGACGCGCGCGTTCGTTCGTTCGTTTGCTCGTGCACGCGGTCTCCGATATTGCCGAAAACCACCGACTTCGGAACCGATATCGACAGTCGCAGACGTTACCGTCATACACCGGCTTTTTCCGGATGTCCGGCCAGAATGAGAAACAGAAGGGGGAGAGAGAGAGAGAGAGGGAGAGAGCGAAACGAGCGGGAATGGTCGATCGATTGCGGCCAGAAATAATCTCCAGTCTTTTTGAGCTTGACGTCTGGCCAGCTCTTTTCATGAAAAAGAGAGGGAAAGAGCAGCGCGACACGGTTATCGAGTTTATTTGACCGGTAAAGTCCCACCGGCCACGTGAAACCTCTTGCTGGTGCGCGACGGCAACGCTCGTGTTCGCAGTTTCGCGGCAAGTATCCCGACAACCCTCTCTCTCTCCCTCTATACTTGGATTATAGTCTTCCTCATGACATCGTCTTGCCGGATGTTCTCTTACACGATATACATCTTGACTGCTGTCAGATATTGTTTTCAACCACACTAGTTTGCATCGACAGGCATGTCTAATTTGATGCACTGTCCCTTTTCAACACGTCTTTTGAAACTCGGCTATCTCTACTTTCATTTATTTCAGTTTTAATTTTATTTTTACTTCGTATATGTCGCAACAATTTCGCCCTGCCAAAATATTATAATGGACATTGCTTCTTCTTTCGTATTTGTCTACGTGCTCTGGAAGGGAGTCTCCCCAGAGAGTGTCTGATAATCTATGACATCTCTTTCTCCCTTTCTTCCTATCGCGCATCGATGAACGGTGAACGCGTGTAATGACAAATCGCACGCGTTTCATCCGCGTTCCACCGAAGACGCAGATGCGCGGTAAGAAGATGCATCTGCGGAGGCCGCAGATGCGAGACGCGCAGTAGACGGCCTTCTCGTCGCGAGAGGCGCGATATCGCCGAGCAAGAGCATCGTATTTCGACGATATTACATTTATTCCACGTGTGTGCGTGATTGAACGTAGGTGTCGAGATGTCGTGCCAGGTAAAGAGCGACGATTGTGCCGTGCATAAACACACATACACACACACACACACATAAGGAAGGTTGGGTAACGCAACGCCGATCACCGTGCGATTTAACACGTTTGAGAGCAACGACACGTCGCGTTCATAATCGCGACTTGAATTCGCCTCCGCGAAATTAAACTGTTTTGTCGTCTCGTTCTTGTACGGCCAAATGACGGAAAGCTGCGGCACTTTGTCTTGGTGAGTTTTACAACGCGTTTCGTTCTAGGAAAACGTTGTGTCTCCTGAGAATTGGCCCTGGTTCACAACTTTGTTTTAATTCTTGGAAATAAGGGACTGTAGTTGGGCAAATTTGCTTACGGCTTAAAGCAAAGTTGTGGATTAACTAAAGGGGCTTACTAAACATAGATTCTCCTGTTGCATACGGGATATGTTGTGAAACTCGCCGAGGAAAAGTACTGCAATCTTCAAACATCTCACTGTACACTCGTTACAACAGCAGGAGTCGGTCGAAACTGACTTGAAACGTTTAGATTTCACTATAGGACATAACAAATATAACTTTTTATCCTGCAAGTTCTTTAATAATTGCGAATGGTCCTATAGAAGTTTTCGTGGTAAGAGGAAAATATTTGACGACTACAATCGCATCAGTTTCCCTGACCACAATTACTCCACTACAATTTTACACGCGTAAGGATATCACTCTATTACTGCTACACACTATTATTATTTTTTTCTGTCAAAACAACTATTATCACTGTTTTGTTGAGACAACACAGAATGCAGTTGGCGTCGGAAATGACTGCAATTTCACCGAGATTAACCATGTTTTTCCTCTCAGTCAATCAATCGTGTTCCCGATATTAAATTAATTTTCAGCGATAACGTATCGTTTCACGGATGATGGCTCTCTCGCGTACTTTGCCCTTCGACCTGTAATTCTGTTTGCAGCGTGTCCAAGTCGCGTGTGCGTTCGCGATGTACGCGCTCTCTCGCGCGCCAAAGGTACCCAAGTAATTGCGAAAAAGAGTTATTCCACCGTCCGGCTGGCTTTCACCGAAAGCTTCGCTCTTTTCGCGAGAGGGAGCAAGAGGAGAGCGGGGGAGAAAGGGGCAGCCGCATGGCGGGACATTAAAGCCTCGAACGTTGCTTTTCACCGGGATGCAAATCCACGGTCTTATAACTAAGCCCTTCTCGAACGCCCTCGCACACACATATACACACACATACTTTCACACGTACAGACCGAGCTTACGCTACGAAGGTTTCGCGAACACGCGACGTACTTTGGGCGATTAACTCCGTATCGTGGTTCATTAGTCGTGCAGTTTTTTTCACGATATAACGTCTGCGCTCTCCTGTACATTTTCGATATTTACCGATCGTTACTATCTCGCGCGAGCAGGGGCGATATTTCGAGAAAATATTCGATTCAACGCCGAAAGGAGAAGGAAAGCTGTATACTTTTCTTTGTAACGCGGCTGTGTCTATCTATTGTCCTACAAGAATTCGCGCGCGAACTCTTCTGGTGTCGTCGAAAATCGTCGTCGTGAATATATTCGCTCGCCGGTCGACGGTATTCATCGACGAGAGGACTCTCTCCCTCTCTCTGTCCCTTCAAATCGGTGATAAATGCGAATTTCCTCGGCGAGTTTCTTCGTCGCACAATAGGGGCAATCCGTCTTTAGCGTTCACGCCAACGTGATATCGTTTCTGCTTACAAAATCAACGAAGTTGATCGGCGATGTTGACACTGCAATATCGGGCGCGAATCGAACAGCTTCGCCCTATTGTTAACCAGGATTATTAATCGGAGAAATTATATTTTTGTTTCAGACGGGTTAATTTTGAAGTTACATATCGCGAAGACGACTGCAGTTTCGGCGGAGGACCTGTTTCTGGCCGAAGGGTGAGTTTAAAAATTTCCTGTATTCTGATATTTTCGCACCGAAGAAATGTCAAGTTGTGACTCGAGATGCGCTGGTAGTTTCAAAACTGACCCAAAAACTGATAAGTCTAGTTTTCCTCGCGACATCTCTAAAGTTCCCTTGAGAAATGTCCGATGACTGCGTCCACCCCCTTGCGCAAAGAGTTCGCGAGCGACACACGCGGTGTTTCGAATCGAATCGTGCTCCCCGATCGAAACCCTCGACGAAGGGTAGTTCTTGAGGCGTCGAAACACCACGCAATCACCCTCGTGGCTTGTAGCGAGTACTTCAAGGGAGAAAAAATAAAATGAAATTCGGTCTCTTCGAGTCCATTATATCGGAACCACTCACTCACTCTCCTGCGTGTGTGCCTTGCCCGTAATAATTTGTACGTCTGGCTCCGAGGGTGAGAGTACATGGGGGTTACCCGCACGAGTGAACGACAAGTGGGCACGATTTCTTGCGTGCTCCGTTCCGAGAGAGAAAGAGAGGGACAGGAGGAGGGAGACCTAAACTGGGACTGTGAAACTAAAGTTGAGACTTGGACTTAGGGACTAGGGGCTAGAAGCTAGGGACTTGGGGCTGGGATTGAAATTGGAACTAGGGTTGAGACTAGGGCTGAGAACTAGGGACTGGGACTAGGGCTGGGCTTAGGGACTTAGAGCTAGATCTGAAACTGGGATTGGGATTAGAGTTATGGGAAGAGACATAAACTGAGATCGAGACTGGAACTGAGACTTGAGTTTGAGACTAGAGGCTGAGGCTGAGACTAGGACTGGGGTTAGGAGCTAAGAGCCGGGACTGGAAATGGAATTAAGACTAGGGCTGAGATTCTAGCTTGAGACGTGAGAACTGCGCACGTCAAGGGAGAACAACGAAAAATCCAAAATGATTTTATTACTCCGTACGACGGATTTTCTTTTTTTTTTATCCTCGTTACTTTTATTATCCACTAGTTTCATGCGATACGGGAAAACGCGGCTCGCTTTTTAATTGTGACATTGAAGTCGCCGTGACAGCGCGGCCGAAGGCGACGCGTCGAGCGCGACGTGTGAATTTAACGCGAAATCCGTCCGCTCACTCGCGCGACATATTTCGATAAATTAACGAGACGTCGCGCACGCTCGCCCGGAAATGATTGCATCCGCGGATCGTATCCCGGATTTTTAAGCACGGCCCGAGCTGTGCCGGAATTGGAGCCCAGGTGCATGCCGTTCATTCAGGCAAATCCGGGGCGAAGAGACGAGGCAAAGTTTATTGCGCCCGAACCATGGAAAGGAGAGGAAAAGAGTGTAATCGCGCGAATACTGTCGATTCGTTTGGATTCTCATATCTGAAATTGCTGTCGCCTCGAATCTATTATATCCGAGTCGGTGAGGCTCGAGAGGCAGAGGGAGAAGGAGAGTAAGAGAGAAAGAGAGCCGGATATCTCCGTAATAGAAATCCGTGGCCGAGTTCGTTAATTCGCGCGGGCATACGCGACGACGAGTGAGAAGAGAGCGGTGAGAGCCGAACAGAGAAAAAGATAGGCGAGAAATAGAGCGAACGAGTGGAAGGGACGGGAAAGGACGATCTGGCAATGGGCGCGCGAGAAAGGTAGAGAGAGGGAGAGGGAGAGAGAGAGAGAGAGAGGGAGGGAAAACACGAAGGGATGAAACTCGGTGAAAAAAGGAAGTAGGCGAACGACAACGGGGATGAAGCCGGGGCGCGCGACTACTCGAGAAAAGAGAGAGGGACAGATCAGAAGAGAGGGAGAGAGAAACTTACGATTCCATTGAGCGGGGGCACATCTGCCGCGCTGCATTGTGCCGCGCGCTGCACTCATCCGCGTCATCCGATCTGCTCGACGCAACCTCGAACCCCTCGAGAAGAGAGGAGCGAGCGAGCGAAATAGCGAAGTAGGCCGCGAGAGAAAACGAAGCGCGAGACAGAGAGAGAGAGAGAGAGAGAGAGAAAGAGGGAGAGTCGTTCCCCCCTCGGCCTCGTGCCGGAGTTATATCGTCATATCGTCCTACCTGCCGGCCGATAAATCCGTCCTATCCCTTTCAGCGCAGCACCCACTTAGATTTACGAGGGAATTAATGTTAGTCCTAAAAAAAATACATATATATATATCGACGATATATCGGTCGCGCGCGATTATATACACGTCGCGAGGGGAATATCCGGCAAGTGAGGCACGCGACCATCGCCATCTTGCTGGATGCCTCGAGTCCGTCGCGATCTTCAGCTACTGCGAGGATGTTTCTGGGATATTATAACCTGCTAAATGATTTTTGTATTCGTGAAAAGGATTCGCCATTTTATTCAATCGGATTCTCTTGTGAAATACTGTAGTATAAAAATTAATGAAATTATATTTCTTTTTCACCCCAAAAAAATAATTTTAATAGAAGTGGAATTATCTAAATCTTAGAGGATTTTACTCTTATATATGGCCTCAAGAGGATTGCTTTGAAATCAAGAGAAAAATAATCTTAAACACAATTGTTAAAGATAGAGGAATTTCATATTGAATGTACAATGCAAATCTATTTGTTCCTAATCTAAATTTTCTCTTATATATTACTTCAACTCAAAAATATTTCTTCGGATTTAATAAATTTTATCGCATCCACACGAAAGAAAAATCAGAAAACTTTGACCGGGGTGCTTGTGTGTGTATCTGTAGATGTCCACTTTTAATGCCATATGAGGTGAAAAACATCCAGACTCGGCCTGGGATCGAAACCCAGGTTCTTCCGCTTGTCAAGCAACCGCTCTTCCCCCTGAGCTATTTAAGACTTCATGTTTGTGACATCTATATACTCAGTGAAAAATGACTCGTTGATTAACGTCAAAATGATATCAAACTGACGTTGGTTTAACGATTTCAACGACAATTTGATTGAAACGTCGACAGTGAATTGACGGTGGAAGCTCTAAGCATGGCGCTTGGTTTCAACCAATCGTACACGACAGTACGCAGCGAAACAACAGTTCTTCGCGTCTCTCGTACTGCACGTAAGACGGCATTGTGCTTCAAATTAACATATTCCTCTTGATATAGAGGGACACAATTAGAATAATATCTCATAAATGCACGATGAGTGGTTCCCTTTAATGAAAGATGAATATGCTTTTTGTAAGATATTTCTTTTAGAACATGGGGTTAGAGGAAAATTCACTTTGTACGTAGAATAATTTTTTTGCAATGTGTAAGCAATGTGTAAAGCTGGCTTATACTGAAATTGTGGTACAAATTACTAGAAAAATAGCAAATTTACGATGTATTCAAGTAATTGCAATCATTTGCAGCAAAATGTCAAATGTACACAACCTCCTTTATAACATTTTGATTCAATAATTTCGATCATAATTTTGTGTGGTTCAAGGAAAAATCACGATCGTTCAATGCTCGCGAAAGTTTTGCTCCTCCATTCCGTTTCACTCGCTTTTCCGCGAATACAAAATAATCTTATTAATCTCTTAGATCCACTATTTACAGCGCCGTAAGAACAAACAAAAGGTTAAAAATGCTAAAAACGATGCCCCGTTGTAAGACGTCACGTCCGCTCGAGTGCGAGTATTTTCAGAGGCAAATTTTTCCACTTTAGCCTCTGAAATATGCAAGATCCGAACATCCGGTGTTGAATAATTTTCGACGTGCGCCGAGCCGAGCCGACTCGAGCACGTCGTTAATTCCGCGGCCCACACGTCTCGTCGTGTGCTATTTACCTTCGCCGAAATCTCCGGTCGCGAATTAGCTGCGGAAACGGCTGATCGGAGCTCGCTTGAAGAGTCAGTCGGTCACCTCGCGAGGGCGGAAGGTAAATCATTCGCCGTTTAAATGGCTCGCGTCGCAGCAGCGATATATCCCTCTTTTCATCGCGTCGACGTCGGCGAGATGTCGGGAAATTGAACAGGATGACGAACTACGTCGCGGCGGAGAGAGTGGGGCAGAGAGATAGATGGATAGAGAGAGAGGGGAAGGAGAGAGAGGGAGAGAGAGAGAGAGAGAGAGAGAGAGAGAGAGAGAGAGAGAGAGAG
>NW_022639541.1:1357657-1371251 GCF_010583005.1 Odontomachus brunneus
AGAGAGAGAGAGAGAGAGAGAGAGAGAGAGAGAGAGAGAGAGAGAGAGAGGGAGAGGGAGAGAGAGAGAAGCGCGCCCATATGTAAGCCAGGAGTACATTTTTCACGCGGGCGCGTTATATTACGTATTTATGTCGCGACTACCGATGTCCGACTACCTGCGCTACGTTACGTCGGATATGCGAGAACTGCGCTCTTACGACGCGGCGCGCATTAATGATTCAGCCAGTCGAACAAAGCGCGCCGCTCGAATTTCGCTCGAGCCTCGGAGCCGCCATGGAGACGAAGCAGGAGGAGGATGCTGGCTCCGGCCGGAGAGCCACGGAAATCTCGCGTACACCGTCCTCCCCGTCATCCCCTCGCTCGCGTATAATACAAAATATTCGAAGACGGTAAATCAGGTTGGTAAAAGATTTGTTGTTTCTCTATGAAATTCTTGTGGAAAGTTTGGGTATAAAAATAAAATCTTTCTTAAATGTCCGAGAAAAATACAGAGTCGATGTTGTTCAATTTGCAAAATTATCAAGCAGATCGGATAATTTCATTTTATTTGAGAAACGTGACACATCTCTCTATCTCTTTATCGACAAAACTCTCTAATAAAGAGGAAAGTTACAACGGCAGTTATCGATATTTATAGTTAATATCCAGACACAAAAAATCGTTACGACCAAAAAAAACCCGATTTATTTCTTGTATTTTTAGGTAATATACGCGATTATCCAGTATTCTCTTTTGCCCGCATTAAAATTTCAGAAAATTTCTCGCTTGTTAAAATTTCAGAAAAAAATAGCTTAGAGAATTATCCAAAGTAATTTCTCATATAATTCTAAATTTACTCAGAAATAATGTGTGTGTTCTCCTAAATTATCCAGTAATAATCCCTTAAATAGTCTAGATTTCGAAATTTATTTAAAGAATAATATTCTCCCGAATTATCTTAAATAATTCCTGAATAGTCCTGATTCCTGAATTGATTTAGAATAATTATTAATCTCAAATAATATATTAAATATATCATGGACGTTAATTATCTATGTAAGGTAGATGCTGAAGATAGAATGTGAAGCGAAGCTCAAGTTTGATTCATGGCAGACGTGTGTGAGCTCCATAAAAGGTCGCAAGTTTCGCTCTCCACGTTGCAAATAGGTCATGTCGATTTTAACGCGCGCAGCAACAACAACTTCCACGCGGAGTCTCATAAAACCGTCATTGCGCAGCTTAATCCAAACAAACCTCTGAAATTTGATTAAATGCGCCACGAGACTTCTCGTTGTGCAACATTCGGTTTATCTTTCGCCGTTGCACCGCGTCTCGCATAACCGACGTCACATGAGAGTGAGAGCACCGTCGACTCCGCTGTCCCCTTGCATCACGATATACGAGTCCTGCTCATACCCCCGCAGGTGTATCACGACAGAAGGGGATGGGGATTCGGGGCTTACACGCGATTACGGACCCTCCAACGAAGCCCTCTGGCCAGTTGGCCCACTTTCGGATAACTTTCGACGTGCTGTCCGACCGTTTAAATCTGGCCATCCGCGCGCTCGCAAGAGAGAGAGCGAGAACAGGGACGAGAATCATAATATTGCCGGCCACGGAGGGTCGCGAGAAAACGCAGACTTAACCCGCGCGAACAGGCGAACTTTATAAGCGAGGAAATTTTCCAAAAATTTCCCGATCCCCTGGCCTGGTCCGTTGCGTCGCGGATCGCGGGAAATGCGATGCGAATCAACGCAAAGAGCTCGGCACAAGTTATCGTGCGCGGAATTTCGCAAGTCGATCGAATTCAGCATCTCGCGACATTTTCAGCGTGGAATAGATCAGATGTATTTTGCAGTCGCGTGTGAGCTTCTCAATATAGTCGTGAACGACCTCGCGGAAATGCTCGCAAGTGTTTGTGGCATTTCTGACCGCGGATACACGATGAAACAATTATAGACAGGAAATCCATTTTCTGTCTATCAAGCATATCGCTGCTACTGTTTTCTTTTTTTGTTGGGAATACCGCCAGAAATATAGCCAGCGCCGGAAACGACCTCAATTCGTTGCGAGATCGACAATCTCTTCTCTCGACGCGGGGACAGTTCCTTTTTTCGCTCAACTATACGAGACACAGTGGCGGGATATATTCGTATAATAGATACCGGCAATATTATAACATTATGATATCCGTTCGGCGGTGAATAATTTTAGTCGCACAATAAGGCCGATAACGATTGCGCCTCGATTGCATTGTTCGGTCGCGATAATTTATCACGTCGACGAATTTATGGCCACTAGTGCGACGAAGGGGTTAATTGCATATCCTAGTGTATATTGAGTAGTTGATTCTATTATTCGAATAACGGCTGCTTCATTTACATGGATAATTAGGTAACGCAATATCCCAGGCCTCTTCCCCTCCGGTCATTATCGACGCTCCCGTATCTGCGATCGCGATCGCGCACGCGCGTGATACGGATAAATATCGTCGCCTGATTAATAAAATCATCGTTACGCATTGTCGCCTACCTTCTTTGAGTCCGCCGCGAATAAATTCAGTTTCGCGCGATCGGATTATGCACGACGTCGAATTATCCATCCGCCTAATTTTGCGAATCGATATCGTGTTATTTCCGCGGCGTGGATCGCGCTCAACGATTCCACCGCGATGAAACGCACAAGCCGCCGAAAATAACAACTAAAATGCTCGAAAATGCGTCTAATTGAAATACACGGGGAAAATATTGGTTCGATCAATATGTCAGTAACGCAACTAAATGCGTTTTATTTGGAGAGCAACTAAACCCAATTTTGACTCATAAAAACCACACTGAGAGAAAAAATATATATTTACAGCAAATAAAGAAATGTTTTTCAAATAAGAGAATATATATCTTTAGTAAAACAGATAAAACAGAAGTTTTACCATATCTTCTTCAAATTTTTTGGTCTTTCATGAAAGCAACTGTTTATTCTGTTTAGGTAAAAAAATTTGAATAAATATATTATTATATAGTATACACCACACACAAATAAATATATTTTAACTTTTAAATATTTTTTTTCTCAAGCTTAATTTACAATGTACTTTTTGCTTCCAATTTCTTACTCTCTGTCCATTTTCTAGTTTAAAACCTGATCTACAATGTGCTCTTTGTTTCCTGTTTCTTTTTCTTTACCTCCCTCTGACTTACATCTTGTACCATAAGCCAAAAAAGGAAGTTAAGATGAAGATGAGCTAAAAAGAAATAAAGGAATAAAGGAACAACAAGCAAAAGAACATATTGTACATCAAAATTCAGTACAGAAATTTTGTTTCCTTTAACAAAAACGCCCCGACTAGTAATTTGTACTCTAGTTCTGATCAGGTTGATCTAGTCAGTTATCTGATTTGTATAAGGTAATCACGAATCTTAATTATTACTAATTTTTATTATTAAAAGATTTTGATGCCACGTTGCGTTACGTGATTTATCAGGAGCTGACAATATCGTCTTCCACATATCAGGTAGCTGATTAGAATCAACTTGATCAGGACCACGGAATAAATTCCTAGTCGGGGCGTTCAGTTGCGTTATTGTTATGTTAATCCAACCAATCTCTTGGTGCATAGATAGAGATATCTTGGTAATATAAAGAGAGAGAGAGGCTGAATGAGGGATATAAAAGGATGGAAAAGGATAGACTTTCTATCGAATAAAGTTTCAAATTGTTCATTATTGAAGCCATTGCTGATGTGCATGCGCAGTAATCGGCCATAACAGTAGTTCAAGTTGTCAAGGTTTGACAATAAAGAGGGGAATTTATATTTTCAAGTAAGAGAACACACGTTATCTCGAAATTGATATGTTTTCTAAAGTAAGATGATATGACGTGTGTCGACAGTGTATCGAATGCACGTCGACAGTGCAGCGGCTCTTAATTGGCAGCTGGGAGCGCTGCCAACTTCCTTCGATCGAGAGTGCGCGGGTCGATTTGTGATCGAGCGTGCACATCCGTGGAGCGCGAGGTGTATCGTGCGGGAGCGTCGTGAGCAATTAATTCGGCGTCTCGTGGGAGCGAGTGAGGGAATTCAATTCACTTATCTGTCATTGCGGGCCTCGCGAGAAAAGCGAACGCGATTATGACAGTCATCGAGTTTCTCGGTCACGACGGGCCCGAGCAAAGCAACCCTCGCCGCGTGCACGCCGCCGTGAAATCCTACCGAAAGGGCGTGCTCGATCACGATCGGGGGTTCGGTCGCTCGCTCGCTCGCTCGCTTGTATTCAAACACTCCGGTCGCACGCCTTTCGCGTGTCTCGGATTTGCATATAGGGTTACGGCTCCATCCGCGGCCGAAATGAAATGATCTCGTTATGTAAATGGACGCGGGCAGACGCGGATGCTCTGCGACGCGGCGCGCGATCCTCCTCAACTTCTTTTTCCCCGTCGTCCCGCGGCCGGGAAGCTCGAGACGACGACGATGTAAGAGTCATCGTGAATTTTACGAGCCACGTCACGTTAATTATTCGGACGGCTTGGCCGCGTCCGCGACGCGCTTCGTTGGCGCTTCGTCCGGCAGGACGTTTCGAGCGCTTGGAAATATTCGGTGTACGTGTCTCCGTGCGTGTGTGTATGATTGAAGCGCAGCCGTATCTAGACCAAGCGATCTCCTCGCTCTCGCCGTCGAGTATGAATTATTTAAGTATATTGTTGAATAAACATCGACTCGAACCGGCTGTTGAGCGAGAAAAAGAGAGACGGAGAAGGGG
The DNA here is from genome assembly GCF_010583005.1 of Odontomachus brunneus. Classification (NCBI taxonomy): domain Eukaryota; kingdom Metazoa; phylum Arthropoda; class Insecta; order Hymenoptera; family Formicidae; genus Odontomachus; species Odontomachus brunneus. The sequence continues at coordinate 1,362,393 of NW_022639541.1, forward strand.
AGGGAGTTTGACGTCTCTCGTGCCTGCCACCGCGGTTCCCAGAATGGCGTCTTGGAAATATGTCTGTTGGCTGTCCAAGAAACACGCAACGCGCAGGAATGAAGCATTGAGAAACGGTCAAGCCGCGACTGCACATACCGCGCGCGCGCTGCACGCCGAGTTAGGGCTCTGGAATAGGGAATGAGGTTCCAAACGCGTTTCTCCCGCGCTTCTGCTGCTTCTCGAGGAGAGAAGAAAAAGAAAGAAGAAGTAGAACTCGGGGCGCAACTACTGTCGCAATCGTGACATGGCGAAAGTTGCGTTTACAACGCTCGCGATACGTCCGGAAAAGTGTTCTCCGGGAGAACGGCAGTTTCGCGCAAGCTCGCCAAAAATTCGCTTCTGGAAATGCGATATCATCGAGAGAACATTTTTCGAATTATCACTGCATGATAATAATATTATTATTATATCATTTTTAAAATGTGATTTATTCAACGGTCTGGAAAAAAACCCCATGAAACGATTTTATCAGTTGTATAAAATAACATACAAAGTTATATAAAATCATATGCAGTTATATCGAAAATCATTACTAGTAGTAATATAAAATAATATAAAGTTACGCAAATACGAAAGTGTACGTAAATTTATGGTGGGAGGAAATTTACATGGTAGCAATTTTATTAGTCGATTTGGGCAGAGGTTGTATCCCTTCAGAATATTTATCACATTCGTATTTATATCACATACACGGAGAAAATATTGTAATAGAAAACTTAGAACTTTTTTGTGATCTTGAACCGAAATTATATGTATTTTTTTAAAGATTTTACATGCGTTTGACGTTTCAAAAGTATTGTAATTACTTGCATGTTTTTGATGTCGTATACTCAGTAGATCGTCAAATTTCCAGAATAATTTGTACTACAGTATTAGAATGTAGAATCTAACCGCGCGCGCGCGCGCGTACAAAAAATATTTTAAAGTGAAATGTAATTTCAACGAAATGTTTGCTACATTCTCTCCGTGCAGAGGGACGAGATTAAAATTCGAAAAGAGAAACAAGAAAACACGGAACAAATTATTGAAATTTGCTCAGAATAGTATGTCATGGAAAATGTGACGTGAAAATCTCGGTGTAGTTTTCAGCAAATCTATTTTGCTGCATCAGTACGACAAAAAACCTACTTCTATCTATCGTGCAATTTAAATTCAGTGATTAATGCGGGATTATTCGTTCTATAAAGGTAATTAGAAAAATTGCAGAGTATCGTCATTATCGACGTCGCAATAATCACGAAAATATCCGGGCAAATCACGCGAGACTCTGTTTCCCGCGCAAACCACCTCGACTCTCGCGCGGTGTGAATCTATTTCCCTCGGACAAGTTACCGAACGCGAATTGCATTATCTGACAGATTCGCTCGGAGCTTCGTGCGTTGGCGTCGCCGACGACGCTAGGGGAGAACTCCGACATGCGGCGTTACACGATTACGCACTCCCACGCGCCCTCGAACGATCGCGGTAAGAAATTAATCGAACGGGGCTGCGGAAAGGTAGCGCTGGGTGATAATTCATTCTTGCGCCATCGCATCGGCCGCCCCGGCCTACGAGCTATTCTCGCGGCCGTTCCACCGTCAATTGGATTCGTCGTGAGTTACGCGACAGCCGCGTGCCAGGAGACATCGTTACGACGACGACGGCCTCTCGTTATTCTGCGCGCGGTCGCCATTCACGCGGCGCGTTACGTCGCGTTCCTCGTCGTAGTCGTCCAGTTAAATCCGTCGTCGCGCGATTCATTGAACGAACGAAGGGAGCAATCAGCGATCTTGCTCTTTCCATCCCGACGGCTCGTCGTCGCAGATAAGAACTGTCTTTCTCCTTTTCTATCTTTCTCTGTCGGATCTCTTCTCTTTAAAGGCGACTGACGTCAAGACGCCTCTTGCACTCGCGGCCACGACTCGTTCTCCGCGTTGCCGGCACGTTCATCGTCGAGGAGTTTAAAATTATACGAAAATCTAACGTAACACTTATCGTGGTAAAACATACTTGTAGTTGAAGTTTCGTGCGATTTATCTGCAACATTCGTTCGCGAGAAATTTAACGTTGGATATCGTAGGTCAGCACATGTCACCTTATGTTGCAGGTGGTGTTCATTGTGAGTGAAACGTGAAGCGAGGTAATGTCATGATATTAGTTTTATTGACACTGATTATTTAGATAGCAAGATAAATATATGAAAACGTAATTTTATTCGATAAATAGTGCATTTATAAGTAATTCTTGATGCACCGCTGAAAATACGCCCCGGAAATACATAACTGGTGGAATGAACTCCTTAAGAGAAAATCCTGTTGCCTTGGGTCAGTGACGAGGGATCATGAACGCTCTCTTTCCTCCTTTCTGACCGTCCGTCTGTCCGAGACACGGCTTCGCGAGATAAATATGTAGAGAGTCGTTGGCCCCTCTTTCTCTCTTTCTGTCCCCCTTCTTCCCCCCTCCCCTCTCTCTTACCGGGAAAAATCCCTCTCCTGTTGCGCCACGCCGTGCCAGAGATGCATATGCATAGCCGTCCGCGAGGGAACGTCATGATTCTTCGTGCGAATCGGGCTGTCGCGCGTTTCTTTTCTTACTTCTTCTTCCGTCTCTCAGCCTCTCTCTCTCCTCTCTTTCTCCTCTTTCTCTCTCTTTCACTTTCTCCCTTCGTTCTTTACTCCTCGATCTTCTACCGCCTCTGTTTCTTCTTTTCCGCCTCTTCCGAACTTCTTCCTCCCGTTCACAAGATAAAACAGCTCAAGTCGGCTCCTGCGATAAGGAGGAAAAAGCAACGGCGTGTATCTGTGTACTCTAAGATTATTTTATCGTGGCGCATTGCGATACACGCGGGATTTGGCTGCTTCCCCCTACCCTTTCTCCCCCGTACCCCTTCCTCTCCCGCGGGGATAGATAGATGCGTCTTGGTTAAAGTTTTTCCACGGGCTGCGAGAGTAGAAAAAAAGGAAGAAAAAGAACTGTCGGTGCACGTCATGCCGTGCTCGCGGCAACGTTACCCTTTACAGATTTATACTCCCCGTGTACGCTCTTTTAATCTCTTTTATACGTATAATATACCGCATGTGTACACACAGAATCGCTTATATATATATATATTTTTTTTTTCTATATATCTTTATAATCTCTGCAATCTTTTGTGTTCCGTGCTTCATGCAAATTATCAGACGGAAATTAATCTCTCGCATTGTCCGCGCGAATCGAATAATTCACGCACGCATGCACGCACACACGCGGGAAGGGAACGGTATTTCGCGCTTAAATCGCTTCATATTTATCCAGCAGAAAGCAAGAAAACATTTCCCTCGATCGTATCGTAATTCCATCGTCCGTACAATGCGCCTTATTAATGAAAATATACGAGCGCCGTGTCGCGCAAATTAACGATCGAATGGGAGGTGTCCGCGAGTGTTGCGCTCGCATAATAGGGATCAGGCCGGAAGAGGAACGAGGTTAGCCGCAAAGCGCGCGTTATTAATTCGTATCGACATAATTAATGACGGAATATACGGAATAACGCGGCCAGAGCGGGGTGCGGCGAGTCATTAAGGCGGGGACGACAGGCAGATGCGCGCGGGGTCGCGTGGTGATAAATCGAAAGACACGCCATTATTATTTCGCCTTACCCGCGGCTCTCGATTAGTAGGCAATTAATAAGAGCCGATAAGCGAGCGCGGAAAGTCGGCGCTGGTGCGGCTCGCGATTCGTGATAAATCGTTACGACGATACGGCACCGCACGTATAGTCATGGGTACGTATGTGTGTCCATATAGCGCGAACGCAATATCGCACGGTATCGATTGTACGTAATAACGTTACCTACAGATGTTCTTTATGTGCGCGCCATAAAGAACCGTAACGTGACCCGAGACATTTATCCGATTTAACTATCTTAAGAAGAACCCACGCGGACCTTGCCAGTCGTGATCGCGACGCAACCAAAATCACAAGAAGAAACTGTGTGTGATGCTGATTTCAAATTCAAAATAAAAATTCATGATTTTGAAATGGCAAATTCAACATGATGAGTGAAAAATTAAAAATATAGTTCAGTATGCATGAAAATTAATTTTCAAGGATTTTAATTATTAAAAATTTTTCGCCGCCATATTGCATTTGCCATTTTTTCAATAAAAAATTTTAATTTAAAATATGAAAGCAGAGGCTTCCAGAAACCCTCAACGTCAACTTTTATACGAATCACAAATGATTTTTTAGGTTTTTGATCCATCATTTTTAATTTTGAAATTTCGACCTCAGATTCAAAAAAACCCTAGAAAGTAACCTTGTTTAATTTTATTAATTCTTTTATCGAAAATATTTTTGGCTCACTAGCATTTCTTCGCGCAACAGTCAAGGGGTTAATATTATTTGCTTTCCAAATTAGAGATTCTTTCTTAAAAGTTGTCTATAAATAATTTTCTCAGCCTTTCAAAGGCAAAAAAAGCCTTATTGTGGCAAAAACTTCGAGATAAATTTGCGAAATTTGGGCTTTTTTGATTGAAATGGAAGTTGGTCGCGTACGCGCGAGATTTGTCGTCGTGCGACCCACGACATTAATCTCCCTCGTTAACGTGGGATAAGAGGAGTGGCGGGAGAAAAGCACATTTGTGTGTGCGTTACGATAAGAATCTCTCGGACTCAGCATGTGCGGTCGATCCGGGCGGTTGCGTTTTGCGAAAAGTGTCTTTCGCCCGGGAAACGAGGTAATAATAGCAGGACAGAGTACACATACACACACACATAAAGGCCGGTATATTATGTTCCATTAGCGAAATCTCAACGTGCCAGGCATTGATTATCATCAACGACCACGAAATCGATAACGCTTCGGCGCGTTGTCGTCAGGTTTCATGGAAACCATCGATAAGCCATCACGAAACACGGCATAATTCGTAATAAGGGTGCTGAGGAGGACAAGAGAAGAGCTGATGGAGGAGGAGAACCGAAGAAGAAGAGAAAAAATAGAGAGAGAAAGAGGGAGAAAGAGAGTGAGATAGAGAGCGAATCGCGAACCGCTCGACCATTCATGAGAGTTCATCCTTTTTCACGGACGGTACACACATGTAAACGCGCATGTAAATTCCCCGGCTTCCTCACGAAGACCCCCTTCGCGGAAACGAGAAAACGTGGTTGTACAGAAATTGCTTTGCCGTGTTTCGCTCGCGTATACGATCTCGCCCTCTCACCCGCGCGCTTTCTTCCTCTCGCTCCATCCTTCTTCCTCTGATCTCTCTTTCTCTCTCTCTCTCTCCCTCTTTCTTTTTCTCTCTTTCTCTCTCGTCTCCGCCGCACTTTTTCTCCTCTCCATTATCTTACTTCGGTGACTTACACCATTCTCTCTCGGCCGCGTATCTCGATGGGATTCATGGCGGAAATGTAATAAGATCGTGCTCGCGCCCGACGCGATATTTCCTACGAAGACCAGCTCTGTAGGTTAGATCAGCCGCGATCCATTCCGCGAGCGACGTACAAGCCGCGCTCTCGATAACACTCCCAGCTCGCGAATCGCGAGTGTATTCTTGGCAAGAATATTGCAAGAAGAGTGTGAGCGTTCTCGCGTTCCCCCGTCTAATTACGCTGCCTTGCTTCCTCCCTCGACATATCCGTCGATGCAGCCCCCGCATGTATCGCATAATAACGTTGTTGCACCGTACGACGAGGGCAAGCCATGAAAGCTCTGTATTATGAGGTGGCGAGACGACAACGTCTCGCCTGCATTTACTTTTTAACGTTACTCAGATAGACAGGTGTGCATAAATTTGGCAGCGACTTTATTAGCCGATTTGCATAAACTTGCATCCCTTATGAGTGGCTCGTACGGCACTCATATTTATCGCGTATGCACGGAGAAAATGTTGTAGCAAAAGTTACGGCTAGATTTTTTGTAATCTTGGATTTTCTACAGAGAATTATGATCCAAATCATTACATATTTGTCGAAAAATTTTATATTCGATTTTTCATCACAAAATTATTGTAATTATTTGAATGTCTTTTAAATCATATAATTTTAAAATTCTTTAAAATCTTTCAATCATATAATCATATAATCATATAATCTTTTAAATCATATAATAAATAGATCGTGTCGAATTCTTATGGTAATTCCTGCAGAAATCAGAAATACGAAAAAGTATGAAAAAAATTTGCTGAAAATTTGTTTCGGAAAATGTAGCATGAAAATCTGAGTATAACACTTTTAGCGAATTTGCAACAGAAGAGTTGCAACACAAAATCCACATTATTCTAATGACGTAAATTTAATAATTAATTCGGTATCGTAAATCTGGCTCATAAATGTAGTGAAAAACAATTGTAGAGTTTCCGCATCACCGACTGTCTTACATCGCGAGATAATCACGAGTCTCTATTTGGGTACCTTCTAACGTTATCTCAACGATGTTGTACGGCGAGGAAATTTTACGGGATCCATACCTCGACACCGTCATTGTCGCTCTCAAGTTTACCCGGCGAAAGCCAGCTCTCGCGCCATTCTCATTCTTCTTCTTCTCTTTTTCCCATCCCTCCTCTCTCAGTCCCTTTCGCTCTCTCGGAGATCACTCGTCCGCGTAAACGTTTCGAACAGTGGCGATAAGCTCGCGGTTTGATAACTCTTTTGATCCCACTCGAGTGAGTACTCGGCGGCCTTTCGAGATACCCCTGGCGCAGAGCAGTAGTCCGACCCGCATTTGCCTTTCTCCTTCTCTCTCTCTCTCTCTCTCTCTCTCTTTGCTTTTTGCCGCTTTCAAGGAATATTAATTACGACCGCCTCACAAAAGACACCGACCAGAAGTTTTCGCCTGGCTATCAAATGCAGAACAGGTTAATTAAATTCTCGTTCGCTCGCTCGCTCGCTCGCTCGCTCGTTCTCCCGGTTCTCTGGCTTGCTTGCGAGGAGCGCAGGAGCGCGGCTCGCAAAAGGGCCCCGGCGCGACGCACGGCACAATGCCGGGGTCAGAATGCCACAGGGCACCGTTAATTAGGCACGCGATGAATAGCATCGCGATATACATCCGGAAACACTTCCAGTCAGCGTCACGACGTCTGTCGCGCTGCTGCTGCCGTCGAGTCTGCCGACGTCGGCTAACTCCGCGATGGACCCGCGCGCGTAACTTTGCCGTTCGTACGTTCGTTTGTGTTGTATTACGTTGCGCACATACGCTCGAAAATTATTAATTGCGATCGAGCTTAATCACCGACCGTCGCGACGCTGCTGCTGAGCTCCCGTTCAGCTCGTCGGCTGAATAATCTCATCCCCGCCCTTATTGTTCCGATGTTTGTAATATTTTATTCTTCGGGAAGGAGTCAGGACGGGCAACTTTGCGATTTTTTGGAAGAACATTGAATCGACGCCGATGTTATCGCCAATATCACACACATGTTGACACTTCTCGCGTTTGTAAACATAAAAATATTAAGATACATGCGAGAAGTCTGCAGAAAAATATTTATAAAAATATATAAGCGTAACAATGTAAAAAGTTTGTAAAAAGTATTTAAAATATTACAGAAGAATTCTTATGGCACCAACAATTGTGTGTTTGTCACGCGCAATCGATCTGTCAATTGGTTGTTTTTCTTTAATTTCGACATGCAAAACTACCATAGGCATCCGATTGATTCAGGAACATTCGCATAGCAAAACATATCATACAGCAAAAGATATCTGCAAAAACCATGTTCCGTCCTGCCGGTGCCGTGTTCATAAATATTCCTCCGACAATGCAAAATTCGTGGGAGTGTGCAGTTCGCGATAGAAACCAAAAGCGTGTCTCGCGAAAACGCGTACGCGTACCCTGACGATCGTTCGTTTTTGCCGGCGGCAGTGCCAGCGACGGGCGTGCGTGGGCGATTGAGTGAGTGGGTGGGGTGCAACACACACGCACACACAGAGCGCGAACTGCCGCCGGCTTCTGAGCTAATTAGGCGATATCATCGATGCACGGCCGATGAGGATTGATTTTCACGTGCGCGCAGGCAGATCCGCGGGAGCTTAATTGGGTAGAGAATGCCACCGCATGTGCAGTTTATATTGATCGGAATGTTCACATCAACGATGTAATCATATTTGTCCAGGCATGCTTTGGGAGGCCGCGCGCGCGCGCGCGCACGCCGCCCTGTCGTGTTTGCTTAATAATTATGGATCGATTTTGGGTCCGGATAATATTGACCTCCCTCGTACGTGCGCCGTCGGCCGCGCCGCCGTCACCGCCGTTTGCCCGTTCGTTCCGTCCCGACGGAGGATGCGGGATGCAAGACGACGACGACGCGACGACCGAAATCACCGGACGCGAAGCGGAAAAACTCGCCGTTCGTTCGCGCCTCGTGCCCGCTTTTTGATTTCATTTTCCGATTAAGTCGTTTTCCGACGGGATCGCGTGCTCTAATAAACGCGACGTGGTGTTGCCGGGACCCCTCGCGTTTTTCGTTTTCGCGTGCCGGGAGCCGCGTTAATAAATAAAACGGCCGAAGGGGGACAGCCAGGGGGAGAGAAGGACAGAGAGAGAGAGAGATGGAGAAAGATAGAGAGTGCGGACGCGATAACGTTTCTATCGACGTGCTCGACCGCGCGCGAATCGTAAAAGCGAGGTATCGCGCGATCGGGAGAGATACTCCCCATCGTTGATACTGGAAACAGCTACTAAAAATGCGGCGGGTCGTCGGGTTCGGTCGCGAGGACGCGATGGCTTTTAATTAACGACGTGGCGGCGATAGGGAAGGCTGGGACGGGGGATGATCGGGGGAAAGCGAGAGAGGGAGAGAGAGAGAGAGAGAGAGAGAGAGAGAGAGAGAGAGAGAGAGAGAGAGAGAGAGAGAGAGAGAG
>NW_022639541.1:1371450-1387389 GCF_010583005.1 Odontomachus brunneus
GAGGGAGAGAGAGAGAGAGAGAGAGAGAGAGAGAGAGAGAGAGAGAGAGAGAGAGAGAAAGAGAGAGACGTCGAACATAGAACGGGAATCCCACCGTCGGGTGATCACCGCGGAGATATGTAACGCAGTGTGTACATGCAAGCCGCGGATGGTGGCCTATAAACCCCGCAGGGATTACACGTGCATACGCGCGTAAACCCGAAGCTGAATGGCCGATGGACGGAGAGGAGGGGGGAGAGGGCACGTACCGTACCTACCGGCCCGTGGCTATTTCGCCCGCTGTTGGAAATGTGCGAATGAACGGACAAGCCCGTTTATGTGTACGCGCGCACTTCCGAAAGCATCGCGGCGACTCGCGACACCGACGGACACTCGCGCGCCCGCGCTCGTTCGTCAAATTCCACGGTTGAAGGGAGGGGGGCAGGAGAGAATGAAAGATGAAGTGTAATAAAACAAAAGGGAGAGAGAGAAGGAAGGAGAGAAAAAAAGAAAAAGTAGCCTAGCGCAATTTCACCTCCGCGCGACGACTGATTAGCGCTCACGTGTGTGTGTGTGTGTGTGTGTGTGTGTGTATGTGTATAAAACCGGACGAGGAGAGACGAGGAGCCGCGTTTTTTTCCGCCGGAAAAATCCGCGGAAGTGGCGAGTTTGAAAACAGCTCGCGCTTTTGACAAATGTGTGCCCATGAAGAACGCGCGTTCGTGATAGTATTGGAACAAGAGGGAAAAAGAGAAAGGTATGCGGATAAAGTCAAGTGTCCATTGGTTCGGATCTATACCTAAAAATTTTGAAGCTGCTTTGGGTTTAAAATAAAGTTTATGGTGTGTAGATTACAAATATACAAGTGCCAAAGTACTCGGATCTCAGGTTCCAGAGATATGGCCGATTGAAGATTCCACTTCCACGAAATGGCGTCAGTGCTCTTCGCGTTGAACTGCAGCCGTGGTTATTACGCGTCAAACACTTTTGTATCTCTCTGATATTCATTATCTTAATGGATAATACAGATCGATCCATTTCGAAAGGAACTGCACTCTTCTCTCGCGAAAGCATAGCGCCATCTCGCAAAAGTTGAATTTTCAATGGATCATATCTCCGGAACCTGAAACCTGATCATCTTGGTACTTGCATATATTTGTAATTTACGCACCATAAACTTTATTTTAAGCCTAAAATGGTTTCAAAACTTTTCGGCCATGAATCTGGGCCTCTCTTGATCGCACTCTTTGGCAGCTACTTTACCAGTTAATTTGGTGAAAGTTTGTATTCCTTACGAATATTTCATACATCGCTCATATGTATCACATAAAATAGTAGAATAGAAATACGTGAAAGAAATGTAAAAGGAATAATTAGAATTTGCTCAAAATTTATATTGCTCATCTATGTTAGAAAATTTTGTGTTGAATCTCACACGTCCCAATTTATCAGCTCTAATTTTTGGGCATTCAACACGAAATACATTAACAAATAACATAACGTGTATGTATATATCATGTGTAAAATATCTCACCAAAAATATACACGCTGCATACAAATTGTGTTATTTCAATGCTTATAAAAATGGCGAGTATGAACTCGACGCAGTTAATATAACACAACGACACATGTGAAATTAACACACATATACGTTAAAAAAAACAAAAACACAGTTTGATATCAATATAAATACAAAATGTTTTTTACTGTGCATAAAATGGAATATATTTATGAAGATCTGGGTGTAAAATTTAGCAGATCTTTTCGATCTAGCAAAAATTTTACATTATTACACGATAACAATTCTACGATTCAGCAAAATATATATTCGCTTTGTAAATTCTATATTATTGTGTGGCATAAATTTTGCGATTAATTCAGTAGAGTATATTCGCTTCACGAATGTGATTAAAAAAGTGGTCGAGTTGCCGTCATCGATTGTCTCGTATCGCGATAATCGAGAAAGTCTATCTGGGGATGAAACAAATCGCGCGGCATTTTGCAACTCGCGGGCTTGCCGAGAGCTGTCGGGATTGTTCTAAATCGCGGCTGGAATATATCGGGATTCCGATTGCGTTTTGTGGTACGGCGATAATGGAGTTAGAATATTGCTGATATCAAGCAACGAGTGCGTTTGCCTGTATTATCGCGAATGGATGAAACTGCCGCGAACCGTTTATTGATCGATGGCGTATTAGCCATGTAACGTGATTAGCCGGCATGATCTATATATATATATTTATATTTATTTATCAACTATCGTTGTTAACGCGAATAAACGAACGAATAATAAGCTGCCGAACGAAACGAACATATACATGCATATCCACATAGAAAGAACAATGTTGAAAAAGAGTCAAAATTTACCCATAAGGGAAATCAGTCTGTCTTTATACTTTTGGGGCTGCTAAACTCGACTATAAAACTTAAAATTGTCCAAAATGCGAGGAAATTTATGAAAATGCAATTTTTCTACAGAAAAACTTCGTATTACAGCAAATACTTTTTCAATGAACAATTGGCAATTGTAATCACACGCTTCGAGATACGAGTCGATAATCGCAATAACGCGTGACTTCGAGGGCGTTGCAGTGCGGCCGCGCATTTGTGGTCGCGCGCCATGAGGGCATTATCGAAAAGTGGCCACTTCGACTTGTTTTCTCGACTCATTATCTCGGTAATTAAGACTGGAAGTTACGCCGGGCACGAGCACGCGGCCGCCGAGATTCGCCATGTGTAATTTCAGAGGGAGCGGGAGAGAGAACGAGAGAGAAGCGATGTTGTTATCCCATTATCGTGACCCGCGGCGACGCTGTTGAAATAAATCGCGCGAGCGAACAAACGCGAACACGTGCCCGCTCGTGCATGCCGCCACTGTCGCCCCCGCCGTTTCCGCCATTACTGCCGCCACGTTAAATGCCGAAAAGTGTTCGTGCTCGCACGAAGGCATGGAAGGTGTTACACGTATCCCAAAGGGTTCCGGCGCATGTCGTGCTAATTGATTCCCAACGACGGCGACGGCGACGTCAGTGATGGAGGACGGGAACGAGGTCGGCGAGGACGAGGACGCGCACGTGTCAGGGCCGCACACGCGTCATCAGCAGGTTTCGCGTGCATATGCACGCGGCGAGGCTCGTTTATGCATATGAAGGACGATTTTGCGATCTACGTCGGGGCGAAGCGCCGCCACCGCTGTCCTCGTCGACGTCGGTAGAGAGAGAGATGGCCGTCGGGTGAAATTCAAATGCCAGAGGGAGGGAGGGAGAGAGAGAGAGCGCGCATTGTCGTTATTTTTGCTTTACACGAACACGTCGGCGGGTGGACATCGAATTTTAATTGACGTTCGATACCGCGTGTACCGAGTGTCGTCGCGACGCGGCAACGCGCCCAGTGAACGCCGAGTTAAGAGAGCGGGCGAGGGAAATTTGAATGGCGATTTAATCGGGTAATTAGCACGCCGTCGCCGCTGCGGAACGTATTGGAGCGCGTCGATGTGTTGTAACACGCGGTGCGAATCGGCCGGAAGCGTTACACAATTCTCTTTCTCTGTTCTTTCCACGTTCGCCATGAGGATATTGCATTGAGAGAAAAAGTCGTTAATCTCGATACAAATGATATCAGGTTGGTGCGAAAGATTCGTCGTTTTTCCCTGATATTCTCGTGAAAAGCGTCCAAGCGTTAATAGAAATGCGGCGAGTTCTCGCGAGATCGAAAAAAATACTGAGACGATGTTCATTTTGTTCGTAGGAATTCATCTTTCATTTTTATTCAACAAACCTGCTGCACCAAACTAACAATCAGTTTTTATAAGAACCACATTTTCTTGTTGCTCCAAGAAAACAAAAGCAGCAGAATTATGTGCATAGAAGACAATTATTATTACTAACACACTATTAGCATTTGGTAATTCTGACTAGACATGGAGAGAAATTTATAGCAAAAATCACTACAAAATTTTAGTTGAGAGATATGTCGATATTCTAATTGCAGTACTCGAATTGAAATTATTATCCTATCTTCAGCCTTACTATTGTATTGAATGCCAATTTTGATATTCTGAAATTTATATCAATCTCTTCTGATTTTATTTAATCTACCTGAATCGAAATTTTAATCCTATCTTCAGCCTCACTATTTCATTCAATATCTGTTTTAATATTCTGAAGTTTATACAACTTACTTTGACGCTAAAAAGATATTGAAAAGGGAAATTTCGGACATTATTAAAGTAGGAGTAAATTGTTAGAATAAAATCTACTTTGCTTACTTAGCTCTTATCGCGTTGTAAATTTCAAGATTTAACATAAGGCCCAAATTTCGACTCGGGTAATTCGTCAGATTTGAGTTCGAAATTCATATGCTCCTATGATGAATTGAAATTATGATCCTATCTTTAGCCTTACTATTGCATTGAACATCGATTTTGATATTCTGAAATTTATATTAGTCTCTTCTGATTTTATTTAATCTACCTGAGTTGAAATTTTAACTCTTATTATTATCCTATCTTCAGTTTTACTATTGTATTGGACGTCGATTTTGATATTCTGAAATTTATATATCAATCTCTTCTGATTTTATTTAATCTACCTGAGTCGAAATTTTAATCCTATTTTTAGCCTCACTATTCTATTCAACACCTATTTTAATATTCTGAAACTTGTACAATTTACTTTGACGCTAAAAAGACACTGAAAAGGGAAGTTTCGGACATTATCAAAATAGGAGTAAATTATATTTTTAGAATAAAATCTACTTTGCTAACTTAGCTTTTACCACGTTGTCGATTTCAAGGCTTAACATAGGGCCCAAATTTCGACTCGGATAATTCGTCAGATTTGAGTTCGAAATTCACGCACTCCTTTGACGCTGGCACTTGCTGTCGCACGTTGCGCTTGCGCGCTATGCTTCGCGCGGTTTAAAGCAGGTGAACGACCGCAAGGCCGCAACGAGGGAGCGCGTGGCGGGAGGGAGGAAGGGGAGCGCTATCTGAGCCGCGGAGTGGGGGTAGCGGCCGCGCTCGCCGCGTGCCGTCACGTAGGCTACGTGACGTCAGTTCAAGGTGACTCACCGGTGGGGAAAGTCGGCCCGCGTGCCGCTCCGCGTCGCCTTGTAACGCCAAACGATCTAGAACGCGGATCGATACAGTCGTCGATAATTCCACTTGCAGACGTCGTAGCGACTTGAAACAAGGATCATCGGAAAGGGGAGATCATCGCGCTTCCGACGCACGTGAGGTCATCCTCCTGTGAGATGAGGATCGCAGCGTAATCATGTGAGTAGGAAAAATATTGGATTTTTGTTGGCGTTAAAGCGCGCATTGATTATTGATCTCTGTTAAAAACCAATGGATCTGCGATGCGAAACGTCAGTTTCATTTTTCGCGCGGGTGCAAAGCAGTGATAGAAACTGTTCCGCGAGCAGTATACATCAGTACGGGAGGGGATACGCACATATTCACGCGACCGTGTCCGTGAGGCTTATGGACACGGTCGTGTGAATGTGTGCGTATCCCCTCCCGTACTGATGTATACTGCTCGCGGAGCAAAGTTTCTATCACTGGTGCAAAGTGCAATTTAATATTTTAATTATCTAGCAGAGAATACTTTTTGCCGCGGCTTTATTTTAGCTCTTACAAGCTAATCCTTTTTCTGCGTGTAGAGATGTGTGTAAAATTGAAAGAATTTTTATGAAAGAAGAAACTGCAATATCTTCTCCGCATAATTACTTCATCGTCATGTTTGGTAGTTAATCATTTTTGCAATTACAGTTACAAATATCAAATGTACTTTTCTTTTCGAAGTAATTCGGGCTTTTAACAGAAAAAAAGAAAATGTATCACGATCTTCCTCTTATTTCGCGGATTGATCGATGTCACTGTAGAATTGTCGATGTCATACATTTCTGCTTATCATATTTGTGTGATTAGAAACGATCATGATAAATCCGTGGCCGCGCGCGGAAATGATGTAAATTCAGCGCAAACACCTCGGCATTTCGCACGGATCCATCCACGTGCCGATGAGGATCAATGTCGCGTGTTGCGTTTATCTGTTCGCGTAATTGTCTCGTGTCGATAATTATTGTCACCGATCACGTCGTCATTATTCCTGCCGTAATAATTGTCACCAGACGATCGCGATTACACTTGAAACGGTCGAGCGTTCTCTAGTGAGGTCAATTCTATTCAAGGACACTCAAGATAGCGGATTATTTGAGTTTTTCCCATAATTCTCAAATTACTGAGACGTTTTGGCGCTCGAGAGTTGTCCAGTTATTTATTCTCATTACTCTATTTCTATTCTCTTTACTATTAATTCTCTTCTTTTACACTGAGAAAAAAATGATCGATTTAAATGAATTTATAGTTATTTCTGATCTCGACCATGTTTTTTATAATAAAATAGTGATAGTAACATACATGCATATAAGAACATTGCACAATAGGATTTAATCAAAAAATTATTTTCTGGGCCATAATTTGTAGTTATTATTTCTCTACGCGATTATAGTTACGAACATTAGACTTTTTCTTCTCAATGTATTACCAATCCTTTTTATTCTTTTTGAAATTATTATGCAAAAATATTATTAAAGTAAGGTCTCAACAAAACCTGGATATTTCATGTGATGTTTTTATCTGTAAGTTCTTAATTATTAATTAAAGAAAATTGGCGGATGATCACTCGCGATAATATCAATGTTCTCTAATTAATAAAAATCTACATATATACAAAATTAAACAAAGTTATTGAGAAAAAGATAGGAGACTTTAGAGACTTTTTCGTTCAATTTGACTTATTCTGCAATTCTAAGCAGAACCGCAAGTCTCGCAATTTGTTCTCGTAAAATTCGTAAGAATTTATGAGTAGATTTACAATTGTATGCAATACCATTTGTCGTACGATCACTTGTAAATATCGTAAATTACATGAAATCGATATTTACAAGTAATTGTATGACGTATAATATTGCATAGAATTGTAAATGTACTCACATAAGTTTTTACGTATTTTACGAGAACAAGTTACGAGACTTACGATTCTGCTGAGAATTACAGCATTAATGTACAAGCATATGATGACAGATGTCGTCATTACAGCTCATCTACCATATCTCGCGTGATCATTCATAAATCGTCTTTAATTAATATCTCGATAATTATTGCAAATATCGCAAAACGGTATAGGTATAACTTTTATATTCATCTTAAAACGTACTATGCTTCTACGAGAGTTTCGAAAATTGTTCCAGTATTTCCAGTGTGCACTCTGTATTTTGCTCAATTTTAGTTTAAAATGTAAAAATCTTTGGGAAAACGTTGGGGATAACCAAATGGGATCCGTCTGGGTTTTTCACTTAGATTTGCATTTAAAACATTACACTTCGAACTTGTATATATTTCTCATCCGGAACCTACACGGAAAAAAAAGGTTTGGTTGAATTAACCAAATATCTGGTCGAACATAAACGATTCAGAAATTCAGTTTGAAGTAACCCGAAAAATCTATTCAACTTAACAAGATTTTTGATTGACTTAAACAGAATTCGTGTTACTTCAATCGGGAATTTCTGGATCGTTCATATTCGATGAGATATTTGGTTAATTCAACCAAACCTTTTTTTCTGTGTATGATTATTGTGGGAAATCTCAATTAGGTGTCAAAATATTTTCTATGCGGGATATAATGAAAAACGCGTAACACCATGAAAAGAATTACTTACCGCGTAATCAAGTTAGAGATACGTGGTTTACACTGGCAGAGCATTCGTTTCCACGACGCGCACGCTGGGCGCGAACAAATTCCTTCGGCGATAACTCCCGCGCTTCACGCGCGCGTTCCTTCGTCGGAGGTAACGATCGGCCGCGCGCTTCCGCTTATTGTGGATATTCGGCTTCAATCTCGCAAGTTTTCCCGATTACTGCGCCGGCTATACCGGAAAAGGCCGGCGCGCGTTCTACGCGCTGCACCATCGACGTGCAAGCTGCATTTTATTAGAATACTTTGGCGCCAAGTTTTTTAATAGAAGAACCCGAGCGCGAGATACTGGGCCCGGGCCTTTTCTTGCCTATTATTACGTACCGCGAGACCAAGTTTTTACTGTGGCGCGGTGTGTAACTTATAAGATAAGTGGAGCGCGGTCGTCGCGACGACTATCGCTGCTGCCATCGCCGCCATCCCCGTGGAAAATTTCACCCTCGTCTCGCGACCTTAACAATAAGGTCGCCTGCAACTGCGGCTAGCCGCGCGACGCGACTCACTTAAGTCGTCGGAACCGAGTCTCTTATTTTTCACCTGTGCGCGGCATACGGTCCGTTATTAATTATCATACATTAAAGCATTATCTTACGGGCGATCTCGGTGTTCTTACAACCGCCACGGGTAATTCGGCCATCGCAGAGCAAAGTTCTAGCGAACAGCTGGGCGACCTGAGCCGAATATACGAAAAAGAAGCTGAAACAGGAACATGTTTAACGTAGATTAAAGTGAACGCTTTTGGGGATGCAATTTTGCCGCCACGTTAACCGTGCAAATCACCACGAGCTCGAAAGACCGACGGTGAATCTCGCTTATATATAACGTTACATATAACGTTATTACACGCTATACTGTCTTACATTCGGTGCTATAATGGGTTATTTAGCACGAAGAGACTTTGTGTGAGTCGAAAAACTTGACTTCTATATTAATCTTGTTCTATCAAACTTGAAGGATCGATGAGAAATTTAACATTGTTATAGACTGTTGTCCTACTTTCGACGTTATTGCTTACTTTCGTGTCTTCCACGTTAAAGTTAAGAAAGAAAGACTTACTTAAGAACTTATTTCTTATTTTTCTATAATTAATTAATTTAATTTAATATTTGTTTAGATATTTTTTTCTCAGTGTAAGGCTAAAAATAGGATCAAAATTTTGATCCTATTTTGACTCGAGTTCTGAATATATAATTTTGAAAAACAACGCGTCAGTCGTGTCGCTTCCTTCGCCGCAGGAGTAGAAAGTTCAGAGTTTCCCACCTTCTTTTTGTTCCGCTAATGATAGCGCTGTGTTGGGGCTGTTGCCGGACATTTGTATCGCCGCGCCAAATCCGACATGAGCAGCCGTGGCGGTCGCGCGGCGAAATTTGCACGTCGCCCGGTCGCTTTGGCAGTTCACGTCGGCAGTTTGAATCGTTTCCGCGTGCGGCTATCTTTCATTCACGCCGGGGCGATATTTGGCCTTTTCATTAAGCGCGACGAATGCCGCTTGATTAATGGAGTTTGGTTACCGCTGCCGCCGCCGCCACTGCGCGCCCGCCCGCACGCTTGTCGTCGGTTTCCATCGCCGCGAGCCGACAGACGCGTCAGTCACCAACGCGCCCGGAGTTTGTGGAAACGAGGTAGAAACGAAGGTTTTAGCGGAAACGCGCGTGGATTGGTGACGGAGCCGGCGAAAACGGGTTCTCGCGCTGCGTGTACACACACAGAAAGAGAAAAAGAGAGAGGGGATAGAAAGAGAGGAGGGGATGGTTTTGCAAGGTGCATTGAGAGATGCAGAACGCGCAGGCGATGATCTCTCTTTTCTCTTTTTTCTTTCTTTGAGAAGATCAGTGGCTCACCAGATATTTTCCCGAAATATTAGTCTTCCAATTTGAAAATTCGCAAATTCTCACGTATTCGGCGGAAGAATTTAATATACGAGAACGCGCCAACGAAATTGTATCGCGAAATGTCTCGCGCGCGCGGTGACATTTTTCAAATGGAGCCCCGGATTCGGCACGCAAACGCGCGACGAGCGCTTTCCAGCGGGATTTTCTCCGCGTGAAACAGATCGCGTCTTGCTTCCTTCCCGAGCGACGATTATTTGTAAGGACTTTTCGTAATCGCGAGGAGGCAGCCCAACGGTCGGGAAAAAGAATCGCCCAATTGCGGCACGAGCTTTCCGCGGACTTCGCGTCTAGATATTTTTTTAATGACAATTCATTAATAGGAACGAAACCCTTTAATTTTACAATAAGAAAATATAAAACGCAGGAGGTCAAGATATAAGAAGCGCGATTAGCTAAAAACAAAAAAAAACAGACAAAGAAAATAGATATTTTCGTAAAATATGCGTATAAAGAAAACTTAGACCGTAAAAATAAGTAATAAAATGGCTAAAATATTTATACGAAAATAAAAAGAAACAAAAAGGGGCGTGGAAAAGAAAATAAGTAGTGATGGCCTAAATAAATAAATACAAGGGCGAAACAAACAAATAAATATTCCCGCGAAAATATGTATGTATCAGAAAAATGCATGTATCAGAAAGATTTAAGCGGTAAAAATAAATGATGGAAACAGTTGATATATTTATACATGAACAAGGAGAAATGAAGTAGCGTGAGGAGATAAAAAGCGATAGGCAAAATAAAGAAACACAAAAGCAAAATAAACAAACAGATGTGTTCGAAAAAATATTCACATAAATATTTATATTGCCAAAGTGAATGGTAAAAATTGTTAAAATATTCATATGGAAAAAAATATTTCCGCGAGAGAGTAACAACGGACGCGCGCAATTGCTGGTGCATGTGTCGTCGACGACTTTTCTTCGGGCTTTGATGAAAAATACTGGCGCGAAAGGCACGCGGATGCAACTTTCCGAAACAGGGACGCAATTCTCCGGCGTTGCATAATGCACCCTCTATCGCGCGCGCGTTAAAATCGCCCGTGAAGAAACACTCGGTGACGTGGTCGCGCAGCCTCAGGACGCTCGATCGTCAGCGCGGACGGCGTTTTCACGAGGAGAACTCGGTGAATTTCGCGCGCGTTTCCGATTTCGCGAGTCTCGCAGCGCGACCGGCGATCAACGAGTCGCATGAGCGAGAATTCGACTCCACCTCGCACAAAGCGGCTAGGAAGCGGCTGCCTCGCGATACGGTGAATCGCGCTTTGCGGTACGCGCGCGACGTTCTATCTTCTCTCTCCCCGGCATTATAAAATACTTCTGCGCCGGTGCGCATCAAAAACGGAATCCGCGTTTGTTTTTCGCGCATAAAAAGCACATCGGCGCGCGTGCATAGACACACACACACACACATACATACACCGACCCTCTGCTTCGTCTGCGCGTCTTCCTCAAAGGGGTAGAAACGCTCCTCTGTGTACTGCGAGAGACGCGCGCGCGTTATGCACACGT
Source organism: Odontomachus brunneus (assembly GCF_010583005.1). NCBI lineage: Eukaryota > Metazoa > Arthropoda > Insecta > Hymenoptera > Formicidae > Odontomachus > Odontomachus brunneus. The sequence goes on from NW_022639541.1 coordinate 1,382,593, forward strand.
TATAAAACACTTTTGCCGGGGCGCAGCATCGGCGACGGTGTACAATCCACGTGCAAGCGACCGAGAAAGAAGGAAATAAAGGAAGAGAGGGAGAGAGGGAGGAAGGAAGGGAGCGAGCCCCTCCGGCTTCTTTTCACGAGTGCATATAATGCGATCTCATTTTATTTTGCGCCTCTTCCTCTTTCCTCCCCCTCTCTGTCGGCCCCGCTTGCCAACCAACCAACCAACCAACCATCCACCCAACCATCCACCCGCGCCGTTATCGTCTGCGTGCGTATAATGTGTGGGACGGCCGGCTGCGTGCGCGAGAGAGGAAAGAGAGCTTTCAGCCTTTTCCAACGCTCCCTCTCTTTCTCTCTCGGCCCTCCGTGTTTTCCCGCGTAGCCTGCGGTTACTCGTAGCCGTTTCTTCCCTCTGCCTCCCTCCCGGCGTCTGCTGCGACTTCGATTCTCGTTAATTCCGCGATACCGCGCGCTTTATATTGCACTGCGCGCGCGGCGCGTCGCGCTCTCTCGGGCGCGCCGCCGCGCGTAGTTCGCTGTACACGCGTAATTAAATGAAAGAGCGCTTTGAAACGAGATTTATTTAAAACGTCGCGACCGCGCGCGCAGATACGCGCGTCTGGCGACGTTTTGAAACACGCGGAATTATTCGGGGAACAGGGTAAACGTGAAAATTCCCGTTGGACTTTCGGGATTTCGGGATTAACGTTCAACTCCCATCCTCCCTCTGTGTATGCGTCCGCCCAGCGCGATTTTCCGTTTCCGCTTTGCGATAAAACCGTTATAGAATTAAAAATTGTAGTCGAAATTGAAAAGAGAGACTAGGGAGGGATGAAGAATTCGCGCGGGCACACGTTTCCCCCTTAACTCGTGGACCGCCGATCGCGTCTCATTAATTCGCACATAAAGCTCGACTAATTGGACGAATTGGACGAATTGGACGAGCAGTTGATGGAAAGCTAATCGAGTTGACAAAAATGTGGGAAGGTGTCCAACGCAAGACATGCAAAACCATGTTAAGGTAGAGCGTATCAACCTGAGCATGGGTACCCTTGGCGTTTTGCAAACAAAATGTCACCAGGGGTCCTCGTGCTCAGGTTGACATACTCTATTCAACTGCCTCTTTTGACCGAAATCCTCTTTTCCGTTCCAAGTCTGGAAATACTGATGGTTTAATTAATTAAAATCGTAAGACTGAAGGGTAGATGCAAGGGTGGCGATTGTCGTTGCGGTGACCACAACGATAATCGAGAGCTTACCGATTGCCGTGTGTGTGCGTATGCGGACGGAGGTAGCTGTAGAAAACAATGTGACGCGCCGCTATCGATTGTTACGTCGTCCGCTCCGCAACGACGATGGTGGCGGCGGCAGAGTAACGCCGTGCGTGAACGAGCCGGGGGCTGCCTCACCCTCTAGGCGGTCCCCGGTGGGCTGAGAAACGGGGGAGAACGGACGGGAAGAGAGAAACAGTGAGAGGGAGTGATAGTGAGAGTGATACACACGTAGGAGGAGAGAGAAAGCGAGAGGAAGCGAGAACGAGAGAGAAAGCGAGCGAAGGGGTGGTTAGATCGCGTCGCGAGAGAGTGCGCGAGGGCGCGGGAAGGCACGAAGACGCGGGGAACGACGAAGAGAGGACGCGAGCGCAAAGAGCGTATGCTGTTGCAGCCGCCTCGACCCTCCCCACGTAACAAATTGTTTATTGCCACATGCTCGGCTTACCCTACGGAATGGGGTTGCTCGGCGTCGCCGACACCACCATCCCTGCGCCGACCTTCGCCCATCATCGGTATCGTGAGGCGCTCGGCTCTTCCTCGACCGTGTCTCGCTTCACTTCGCTTCGCTTCGCCTCGTGTTATTCAGCACGCGTGAAAGAACACAGGCGCGCACTCGTCGAGTCCGAGCCAACAGCATCAGCGACGCCACCCCTGCGGGTTCGCGTCGTGAGAGGCTCGGAATAGCGCTATTGCTTTTGGTTATCGCTGAATCGGGCAACACGTTTTTTTCCCGCATCCGAACTTCCCAAGATTTCTCTCAGCATAGGTTCCGATTAAAATACTCAAAAAGGGCTAAATTCTTAAGTTGGTAACCCCATTTTGTGGCATTTGAAATCTTAAATTATTTTTTGATAAAATTGTAGCTATTCGTGAATAGATTAAAGATACATAAATATCAAAGTGATGCGTTTTACCACTAAAAAGAATACTAGAAAATGGTTAAAAAAATTCGTATTCTGTCGAAATAAATGATGTCATTAGGACTCTTACACGAAATTTATGCAAGTTGTAAGTTGGAACTTGGTAAAAGTTATCCTAAATTGATAAATAGTATTAACATTTATAATCCATATTGTTTTATTGATAAAGACTTTCATCCCATTTCTTGCAACATTTGCTATACATTTTCTGTAAGAGTTCTAACGACATCTTTCATTTTGACAGAATACGTATCTATTTTTTTTCAAATGATGAGGCGTAACACTTATATATCTTTAACTTACTCATGAATAGCTATAATTTTATAAAAAAATAATTTTTATAATAATAATATTTTATAATTTAATAATATTTCGAATGCTGCAAAAATGAGGCTAAACTTGACCGCACTCTTTGTCCTAAAATTGGTTATCCCTTTGTGATACCAATTGGAAATCTCATTCTTGGTCCAAACATGAGTTTTCTCTAGCTAGAATAAATAAAATACTGATGACTAAGATGAAAACTATGGGACAAATATTAGGAAAGCTTTAGATTTCGCTACTTGGAATCGTATGCTTGAAATATTACACTTCAATTCAGAATACATAATTATTTAGGGGGATCGGGCTGGATCCCAATTAGATCCCAAGAAATTTTCTCCGCAGAATGTGCGTGATAAGGGTGCGCGTAAACGTGGGCTCCTTTTCTTCCCTTTGTCCGTCGGTATTACGTAGAGGACGAATGGAGATCGAGCGGAGAATACGCTCGGTATTCTCTCGGCGTTTGGGTTATCGGCGCAAAGACTGGGATCTTCTTTTGGGGTAACGGGCGCCATTATGAGACTCGTAAGGGCGCGATATATGCCGAGGCGTTTTCGGAGATCTCGCTTTCACAGGCTGGAGGATTCCGTGCGGCGGAATGTGCGGCGAAAGAGTCCGTCGTAATCGTCGTCATCGACGTTTACGGACTCGTTCGGATCGGAAAAAGGAGCTGCTCGCGTGTACCACGACGACGACGTGCTCGCGATTCATCCGGATAACGCGCGAGCACTCGCTCGGCGGATCGTGATCGAACGACTGACGCGCGGAGCCGCCGTTACGGTCCCGATATCGCAACATATCGATCGCAATGAAATGATTGCAATCGAATGAAGTTTAATCGATAGTCGCGAGTCGCTGAGTCGAGATATGCGGGAATCACTCCGTGTGTGTTTTTGGTTTGTAGGTCAATATTAACAGGACTGAGGTTGCTGAACTTAGTCTTTGCTTTGTCCCGTGAACAGGAATTTTAAGAGTGTGCTCAAGTTAGGCTTAGGTCCATATCAGTAGTCACTGGAAATTTCTTTCAAGTAAGATACTCAGAGATTTCAGCTCAGAGTTTGATAAGAGTTTCTCAGTTGAGTCGCGATTACAGATATAGGGTGCGATCCACTAGACGCTGCAAATGCTTCGAAGCGCTTAGTGAAATGTCAAAATTGGTCCCTATGACGCTTCGAAACATTTGCAGTGTCTAGTGGATCGCACTCGTAGTCTCAATAAGTAAGATTTCTCGTGATTTTTTCGTGACTCTTTCATGAAGCTATCGACAGTAGCTGTCATCTTAAGGAGCTCTCCGCTCCGGTGACCTTAATGGCGACTGCTCGGTAAAAATTCCGTCGATATAGAAATACGTCGTCGTCGGTCAGGTCGCCGCGCCCCGGGCGGAACTCCGAGATCCTTCGATGTAGGAAGTTCGAGCGAACGGGCGAGCAAACGCGGTTGTCCTGCGGAAGTCCGGCTTGTTTCAGGGGGGAAGAGACCGAGCACAAAGAGTACAGCTTGGCCGGGGGAGGCTCAGGAGGTAGAGGACATGGTGGAGGACAAAGGGGCAGAGGAGCGAGCGTTACAGGAACTGAACAACCAAGAGCGGGAGAAGAGACCGTCGCAGTCGCAGTCCACCGGACAGTCGTTATCTTATTACCGATATCGCATCGCCACTCGCGCCTCCGCCGCTTCCTCCTCCTCCGCTACCATCGCTTTTCCTCCCCCGTCCTGAACAAATGTTTGCGCCGCGCTGCCGTCGACAGATAGCGGGCCAACGGTAGACCGGTCCTACAAGGGGACCGCTTCCTGTTTGCCCTCGGGTTCACCGCGAGTTCACGCATACACACACACATACGCGCGCGAACGCAATGCATACATACTTACCCAGCCGCTCACCCACATGCACACATACGCTCATAAATATCTGTCGGACTGTATCGCGTCAAACGTGCCAATCGCGCTGTCGTCGTCCTGCGCTTCCACGCGGGCTCCGCGGAAAGGCCTGTCTGTGTACCGGACTCTGTTATCCTTCTCTCCCCCCTCCCCTCCATCTTCTCCTTCGTTTTGGAAGGTTTGCACCTCCGTGTACGCCTCTCTTCCGCTTTCGCGTGGCAGCTCGCAGGGGGCACTTTCGCAAACGCCTCGGCAGGTGCCAAGTGAGAAATATATCGCGCGCATCCGGCGCGCACCCGCTTCCTCGTCTCGTCTCGTCCTGTCTGTCTGCGGCGCGCTAATGGTGCCTGATAAAGGCACCTTTCCTTGCGTGCGTCCGTTCCCCCCTCCCCCCCCCCCCAAACC
>NW_022639541.1:1387485-1392887 GCF_010583005.1 Odontomachus brunneus
CCCCCCCTAAACCGTATGTTTCCGGGTGTGCGACACACGGCGTATGCAACGACGGTGCTTAGCGATTTTTCCGTATCCGCCTAGTGTTCCTTCATCTGGTGACAAGGGAAGATTATCACAACGACACGATGTTTCGTTTGAACATTCTGATATTTTCCCGGTGATTTATTGCGTCAAAAACTCGTTACTCGATGCGCAAAGAGTAAAAATTGAAATAATTGAAGGTCGTAATTATTTCGCGGATATTTTTAATTAACAGTCCGCGTTTTCCAAAGCGAAAGTTTTAAGAAAAGCTAAAGTTTCAAGAAAATATAAGATTTTTTAAATACATATTTTCTTATTTGAAATTGTCTAATAAATATATCTTTCTTCGTGAAAAATATATATGAGAGTGAAAATATGTTATTATAGTACCCGCCGAATAAATATGTTTTATTTCTCATATATTTCTTCTCTTTCGGCGTGTAACTAAAAATTTTCATGTTTCTATTTTGGAGACATAAAAATTTTATGATATATTAATTGAGATTTTATTAAAGAAATAGCGTCCCATAAACATTGATCGTAAAATGGAATTAATGATGTAACCATTTTCTGCAGCTACAAATGGGTGACGACAGTTGCATAAGTCCTGTCGTTAACTCGTTTGAAAAATTTATCACCTCTCGCGTAATTACTTTCTCTCTCTTCTCTCTCTCTCTCTCTCTCTCTCTCTCTCTCTCTTTCTCCTTATATATTTATTTTTCGCTTTGTTACAATATCGAATTCGCGCAGCGCGAAGCGTTTTCTTGCAACTCGCAAGAAAACGCTCACGTAGTGAGTTGAATCTTTGCAGTATGTAGAGCGTGATAGAGATAGAACAAGAGAGGAGAGTGCGAGGGGCTCTTTCGTCCGTGCTAAAATGCGCTATTAAATTACGCCGAGTTAACACGCCTCGAAAGTTTGTGCACGCCGGCTTCCGATGCAGCCAACGGCTACCCCGGGATGGATATATGCGCTTTCATAATCTATCGCTGATATATGTAAGGCGCGCTTAGAGTAAACTTCCCGATTAGCTTTATGTGCGAACTGTTTCGCATTAATGAAGATGAATATTCATATTTTTCATCGACGGTTTACGCGCGGTTTGTGGGCAAGACTTTCCCGCATCGGCGGCGCCGAGGGGAAGTTTCGAGCCGCGATATATTGCGTCGATGTGTTGCAATTCGCGGCAACCGCCCGACGGAAATCTCGCCGTTTATTCGCCAAACAGATTCGCGATCTGCAACTCTCTCTCTCTTGTGCGCGCGCGTTGCCTCAGCGTATTTTGGATTTTTCCCATTTCATAGAGCATCTCTGAAATACAATACCATTGGACTGTATTAATAGTCGTTACTCGAAGCTCCTCTCAAGTGAGACAGTCAGATTGGAGTTCAGAGTTGAATGAGAGTTGTTCTTCGGTTGAATCAAGATTACGGATACAAATGAGATATACGTCATAATTCGACCGAAAAACTTGAATCTAATTCTGAGTACAAATCCGAGTATCTCACCTGAGACAAGTTTCAAATAACGGCTGTTAATACGAGTCGTAATCTCCGTTCTATTACATATTATTATCTCTATCACTCTCGAGATCTTACATACCATTTATATTAATATATTTATTTGTTATTCAAAATGATTAATTTCATGTAATGTATAATTTCATATTCAACAATTGGAATGTCTTATTAATGTCGTTCAATCATCCGAGCGCAATCACATTTAAGATATTATTTAATGTCTTTCTAATATTATTTAGAGAATTCAGAACTTATTTCATCACAAGTTTTAACGATTAATTAAATATTTAGAGGCGTGTGATGAAAAATGATTAAGCGCAGATTCGAAGCGTTACTCGATAAGAACGATTGCGAGTTGAGTTGAATTATCGCGCGCGTTTCGCGAAATTCGGCCGTTTGCGCAGTGACGTGCCGCGTTCTGTACATTCATAATACGTTATCTCGCTTTGGCTATAAATATATTACACGCGCTTTAAATGAACTTTCTGATTATGTTTATGAGCGGGCTGTCGGGCCGGGCCGGTAATGAAGATAAATACGTGCGCGTTTTATCGTCGTGTGATTTGTCGGCGGCCATGTGGGAAAATGCGTTACGCGGGCAAACTATCCTAGGTAATCACGTTAACGAGGGGCCCTCTGTGCCATCGTGCGAGCGAGCGTGTATCTAATGTCTATTGCTGTCGTTGCTTTCATTCAGACGGACTTTCATGTTTACGTGAGACGAACGTGAAAGAAATTTACGATTCTTTCCGTTGTATCTATGAAGTGAATGCACTGTATTGAACTGATTACTGAATTTACGTCATACCATTAATATAAATTTGTCGGCAGACATTTATAACTACACTCGACATGAGCAATATATATATATTTTTTAGCAAAATTATTATTATATATATATATATTTTTAGCAAAATTTGATAATTCTTTTCGCGTTTTTATTTTGCATTCTATGTGACAAGTATAATTGCAATCTGATTAGCCATAAGGAACTCAACATTGCTGAATTTCGTGATTTAATGTACTTGAAGTTGCCGCAAAGTTTACTGACGTGCGTCAGTCTATCGGAATTTCGGGAAAGAGGAAGGGGTCCAACGAACGTAACGAGCTTTTTCTTTTTTTGAAAGAAAATAATCGAATTTTCACTGAGAGAAAGTCGAGGAACTTGAGGGAACTTGAGGAAAAGCCGACAAACTCGAAGAAAGTCGGAAAATAGTCGACAAACTCGAAGAAACTTGAAAAAAAAGGAAACGTTAGCTTCATTGTTCGTGCAAGGCGGACAAACGGAAATTAATTATCCGTCGCGTGGCGCGATTCGTCGACGGTGTTTTCACTCGGCAACATTGTTATCCCGTCGCATTCGTATCTCTTAATGACACGTAACTCGCGCTTTCACGCACCAGATTAATTGAGACAAATATCGGCGACGCCGAGCGGCTACTCCTTACACCATAAACATGACCAGGTAGTTGGTAGGTTAGTTAGGTTAGTTAGAGATGTAGGCAGGCAGGCAGGCAGGCAGGCAGGCTTGTCCTGTCCGTCGTCGCGGAGGATGTCGTCGTCGTCGTCGTCAGTATACACAGGACTACTTGTCGTCGCTGGGTCTGTTCGCACCTACTCGCGCGCGTTGAACGCTTTCTACAATGACGCAATGCTCGCGCGCGCACGGTGAGCATGCACTTTCGCAATGCGTTCAATGGGCGCATGATTTATATGGGTAACGAACGCGTGTCGAGGAAATGTTCCCCGGTCTCATGTTCACGTGCGTGAGCCGTCGACGGAGGCGGACACGTGCGGTTTCCCGGCGGATTCGCGTGGCTTTCGCGATCCCCAGGAGAAATCCGAAGTCCGACTCGAAATGTTGACTCTGCATTAATCATGAAAATTCCGTCGAGTTTGAAGGACCAACGAGAATCTCCAGATTTGAGACCATCATCATCTATTGTCCCGCTGATAATTAGGTAGACGCGCGCCGCGGAACGGATAGGAACGTGTTTCGTGGGAAAAGTGCGACGACGCTTTCTCGCGGCGTGTCGATAACGTGATACAAGAAGAAGTATGCGAGCACCGAGAGTGACGATGGCAGGGCACCGCTTTACGCTACATAACGTCGTGCCATTACCAAGCACGGCTGCTTCGTTATATTGGTGGAACGAATCGCTTCACTGGCCCAAGCCTGGCCATGCCGTGAACGTGTTCGCGCTCCTTCGAACTTGAACGACAACTCGAGTGAGTGAGAATGGTAAAAGAGAATGGTAGAGAAAAGGGCAGAGGATAGGTAGATAGATAGATAGATAGAGAGAGATAGAGAAAAAGAGAAAGAAGAGAGACGAGATCAACGGCGATAAACCGTGACGAACGAATGCGCGAGCGCTTGTCAGATTATCCGGAAGGTAGCTCGCGGATACGGGCGGCCGGTTGGTCGCCGGGATACTTGCGGGAAGGATACTAAACCGGAGCAACGGCTCTCGCTCTAATCGCTAACGTGGGCCGCTAATCTCGCGCGACGGATAGGTCCTGGCGGATTCGGATTAACCGGTCTCTAACTATCCGGCGCGCGAGCGTGCATGTGCACGCGAGTATGTGTGCGGGGAGTCGCGCGCGGGTATCGTTGTACCGACCGCCACGCTGGTACCTCCATAAGGAATTAGCGTGGGGCGCGCGAACGGAGGCCAAAGGCCGACATTAGTTATACGGTATAGTGAGAGAGACACTGCTGGGCCGCGTGAGAGCGGGATGTATTAAAATCAGCGGAGGATACGCGCATTACTCTGTGAAGTACAATCAGTGCGTTCTTCATTGAAACGCTGGTCTGGTTAGAAGTACAGCACTGCAGTCAGAAAGATCTCGCCGGGAGCATCAGTTAATAGCACCGACTGTTCCTATTATTGATGCAGTTTGCAGACACACAGACACAGTGTCGTTGCCCGCGGATCACATGGAAGCCGTTAATTCCACATCGCCACGAACACAGAAAGTGGAATCTCGCGCAGCGTACAACGTATTTGCGTACTGCAGATTTTGCACAGTGAGATCTTGTTTCCGCACGGAAAAAAATTGTTTGCAGCAGCTAAAATAGTTGTAATATATGGGTATCTAAAAAATATTGCTGCGTTAGCAACTTTTCTCGCTGCAACAGCAAATTTTCTTGCCATGAGATCGATGCAATATCAAGTTGCTAGAATATGTTGCTGTTGTACGAAAAGAATTTGCTCCTGCAGCAAAAAAAGTTAAAAGTAGTTTTGTAAGTGTCCATATATTACGACTTTCTTTTTTTCCGTGCGTTACTGAAAATCAATGAGATATAAGATGGAACAGTGGAGCAGAGTGTTTCCACTCAAAGTCAGTGAATATGCACAGGTTGTCGGTGAAATGTTCCTCTTGCTGATCAGAAACATTTCTACTGATTCACTTTAAGAGAGCCCACGTGGCGTCTCGTAAACAGGAGAGACGTATAACAGGAGAATACGACGCGCGTAACTGAAATCGCTCGTAATCACGAACGTTGTATCATCTCGTTGTATCTCGGCGTAATTTTGCGCAGGAAATTGGATCGAGAATATTGTAACCGGGGGAATGTGTGTATACACGATATTTTCCGAGACGTACGTGGAAAGGATGCTCGAGCGATACCGTGATCGCGAACGATGATGAAAGAGGGAGAGAGAAAAACGCCCGATGTACACAATACGTTATTAACGCGATCGTATCTCGCTTAAAACATAAGGAACGCACGCGTATAGAATGACTCGACGCGATCTGAATTAGCCACAAAGACTTGATGTAATATGAGCGAAGATAAGAGAGAGAGAGAGAGAGAGAGAGAGAGAGAGAGAGAGAGAGAGAGAGAGAGAGAGA
>NW_022639541.1:1393156-1402578 GCF_010583005.1 Odontomachus brunneus
AGAGAGAGAGAGAGAGAGAGAGAGAGAGAGAGAGAGAGAGAGACTGTTGCATGTGCAGAGAAAAATTTTTCAATCTCATTCGGAATTATTATCTCATCCTCGGCGTTAATTACATTTTATTGATTTATCACAAAAGTACTGTTTCTGTTTTTTTTTACTTTAGCGCTCTGGTGAGCTAAAGTATTCTCTATTGGGAAAACTAAGGCGCTCTCTGATGGACAAATTAAGGTTTACCTTTAGGTAAACTGCATTTTTCTCATAAAAAACTGAAGGGAATAAGATAGGTGTGGATCAAAATTGCTTTGGTCATGTCGGTAGTGTTTATTATTAGCAATGTTTATTTTTTGGGTAAAGTTCTCTATTTTTTGGGTGAAATACTCCAGAGATTAGATATCCAAGAGATTTAAAACAAAAACTAACACTTCAGTGGCAGTTCAAAAGATTACAGTAACACAAAATAGGAGTTTTTATTCGTTATAATTATTACATTATGCAATCATATTCCAAAAACTTGTTTTGGAATTTGCCAGCACTCAATAATTCTTTCAATGGACGGAGTGTCGAGACGCTAATTGCATACGCGAAGAGAAATATCGGTCTGAAAATGGAGAGGAGAGAGGAAGGAGGGTAAAAAGCGTGAAAAGCTGGGACTCGTCGTGACGATTCTTTCACACGAGCGGCGTGGGCGCGATGACACCTCGCGATATATCGTTCATCGCGATTGTCCGATAAGCACACTGTTATCCCGGATGAATTTCGCGCTGTGCATATCTTTGATTGCGATATGATACTCCGCGCCGTGACGCGCCGATTTATGTCGCCGGTGTGAATCTCGCGGCCGATCGCGATTGCACGGCCCGCGAGGATGATGAGGAGCCGGCTCGTCGTCACGCTCGTCGGCCGACCTTATAATTGCTCTCGCACGCGAGACGCATCTCGCGCAAGATACAATCGCTAATAACCGCCGCGGATAGTTTTTACCGAGCAGTGAATCATTGCCCTCGCTGACTGCTTCCAAGAGAGCGCCTCCCCTCCTTGCCTCTCCCAGTCTCTCCACGGTCCTGTTTCTGTTTCGCCGACTGTATTGCGCTTTTGTACGTTGACAATGACGCGCTATGCGTGTCCGAGAACACGCCGTTGACCGTTGACTGTGTGACTAATTGACGTGGATTGTAACTTACCCTGTAATAAGAGAGCGAGAAAAAGGGAGAGAAAGAGAGAGAGAGCAAAGGGAGCAGGAAGAGATATCACGCGCGAAGCGCGGCAGTCGTACGTATCCACTAATTAAGAATAGTTGAGCGATTAAAATTTCAGCGTTTTTGTGAGGGACGAAAAAAAGGAGGTTAATTAGAAATATGGATAATAACGTGATAATGACACGGGCGGTAAAATTTAATAAATGCAGAAATATCGCGAATCATAATCCGCACACGGAGCAACTGTTTAACGAAATGATCTCGATATTGAAACTGTTCTCGTCGATTCCCACCTCCCGTCGGACGCGATACTCTGCGCGTATTTTATGTCGCTTTCATATCCAACGCAAATTTATGTATACGCAAATAATGCACTTTCGTATTTATCTTTTAGCGCGGGAGTTTACGTTTTCCGTGATAGCGCGCGCGCGTGTGTTATCGGAAAAATGGACAGAAAAGAGAGGGAGGGCGGAAGGGCAGAAAAAAAATATCGAATCGCCATGCGATCCGCGGCAACGGCGAAATTTCGCGAGGATGAAAATATCGACGAGGCATCGGGAAATTCGGCAACCTTTTATCAGAGACTCGACTTATTCCGCTTGAATTCTTAATCAAAGATCGGTGCGCTTTGGCGAAGGGACGGGTGGGTGAGGGCAGAGAGAGATCGTGAAAAGAGAGGGAGGGTTAACAGCCACCTCAATCCCGCGGTTTGCTGAACATCCACTCGAGTGGGTCGGCTTCCCCTCGACCGAAAAGACTCGCCGCGGAATTTTCCGAATTTTCGTTCCCCGACGTCTCTTGTGAGCCGATGGATGGGTGGATGGTTAAAGTAATTCCGTACATTATATTACCATCTCCATATTTTACGGAATCATGTTAAAATCGTTCCTCCCTCTCTCCCTCTCTTTTTCTTTCTCCTTTTTCTCAATACGATAACGTACATTCCATACATTTATCGTGCGTTCGTGTCTCCGCCGGAAAATGAACCGCCGACTGCCACAACAGAGACAGAGGAAGAGAGAGAGACGCGTACGAGGGACTATTATGTACGCGTGCGTACGTATGTACACGCGTGCTATTGTGTGTGCGTGCCATTTGCACTGAAAATATACACTTCGGAGGTAGCGTGCATCAAAGGCACGCGCTCACTCATACGCTCACTCACTCATTTACTCCCGCGGACGCTCGTCGACGTTAATTTCATTGTTCTGTTTATTTCCCGTGAATGAAATTAAAATAGCTCCTCGGACACGCGAGAGCGCCACCGCCGAGTGGGCGATAGAAGCGGTGGCGGTGGCGGCTGCGGCGATTCGCTGAGCGCGGGGGAGCAGTAAGGATGACTACTAGCCGGCCACCAAAGGGTGGAAGGACCTTATTGCGACTCCACCTTTTTAATTAAAGTTTGAAACTGAACCAGCGGCGCATGCGGCGACGGGACGCCGCGCTCTCGAGCTGCCGGCGGAAGCAGCGCGCTGCGCATAAAATAGTCAAGTGTAGCCTCGCCGGCAGGCAGCGAGCACTGTCATCGTGCTTGTTTAACATTCCGCCGGTTCGCGAGACGAGTGGCTGGCGCGAGTGACCTCCGAGTGTCAGCTTGTTCTCTCTCCTTCTCTCTCCCTCTCTCTCTCTCTCTCTCTCTGTCTTTCTTTCTCTGTCGAGATGTAATTCCTGCGAGCGCTACGCGATTTCCCGTCGTGATGCTCGTTCGATGTGCGTCCTCGATGACGGCCCCAGACAGACAGGTGTACGTAAATTTGACGCCAACTTCGCTAGTCGATTCGTAAAGGTCACGTGTCTCTCATGGGTGACCCATATGGCACTCATACTTATCACACAAAATAGAAAAACATGGAAAAAATGCGGAAAAAATTGTAATTATGTAATTTTAAGTAAATTTGTTGATGATCAATCTGCATTTTTGTATAATGTATTGTGTGATGAATTAATGGATCAATTCAATAGAATATATTTGTTTCCTCAGTGTAATTGAAACGACAGTAAAAAACTTCCATTATCGATTGTCTCACGTCGTGGTAATCATGAAATTCTGTCTGGGGCGAATCCGTCAAATTTTTTGCCGCGCATTTACTCGGGAGCGATTTTCACGCGCGACTTTCCTAGAGAAATAAATTACACGCGGTAGTAGCTTCTTCCATTCTTTCCTTTCTCCCTTCCCTGCTTTCCACCTTCTCTTTCTCTTCCCTTCTTTCATTCTCTCTCTCTCTCTCTCTCTCTCTCTCTCTCTCTCTCTCTTTCTCTCTTGCTCTTTCTCTTCCTCTCGCTCGCGCCAGAACGCTTCATTGAAAGCAGATCACGTAGACCGACATAAACACGCGCGACTAGTGCAATCTGCACGGGTGTCTCGTATCTAATTCGCTTTCTTAAGCTTTATAGCGGCTATTCTATTGTCTACGGGCGCCATTAATTTCGCTAATGGTTAATCGATAGACAGCCGAGTTGCGGGTGCTATCCTACGGTCGCAGTTCAACGTGTAATTGTACGGATTCGAGCGATCCGCAGGAAGCAAGAAGTACAATAAAGCTACAATAAAGGCACCCACTCTCTCCCCCCTCTGTCTCTCTCTCTCTCTCTCTCTCTCTCTTTCTCGCACTCGCACAGTACTATAGCCGTAGAGTACGAACGGCAGTCGGTAGTTAGACACCTGTTCGCGGTACCGAGACTGCACACAGACACGCGCTCGCGATCGTTGCGCGTCCGACTAGAACGAGAGGCGGTGGAAAAAGGCAACGAGACGAGGGACAAGACACGAGAAGGAGAGAAAGCGAGAGGGAGAGGAAGAAGGAGAGTCGATCGGGAAGAGGAATTATAACCGGCGAGAACGGAAGGCGCTATTTATTATCAAGCCTTGCGCGGAGCACAATGGCTCGCGCGCGACTGCTGATTGATGTTCTCGCCTTTAGTCACTGTCCGGCGCGCTATATTTACAACAATCCGCGTAACCCCCGTACATCATCCCCCAGGGGGTCGAAGGTGGCGAGGGAAGGTGAAGAAGGGCGACTCGCCGCGACGAATGGAGTAACACTCGCGCGTGTACGATCGAATTATTCGCTCTCATTCGGCCCTATTCGACCCCCGTTCTCTCACCTGGTCGATTCTCTCCCGCTATAAACTTCGCTAATTAAAGTGATAGAATTATTTAACGATGGTGTGCAAGCCGTTCTCGATATGAATACGGGAGAGCGAGGGCGCGCTGCCGCGCGCTATTTACACAATTTCGAAATATTACGCCGGTTTCGGCGGTGCAATTTGCGCTTCGCTCACAAAGGGAACCTATCCCGGTACCGAATGAGCGAGCGCGCCGATTTAGCGCTAGGTTATTAATTATTTACGTGGCGAATTCATCGCGAGAACGATATGACCGACAATTACGCGCAATGAGAACTCGGAGAAAACCCGCGCGGCGAAAACCCGAATCGAAATTTTGATTCTACTTTCGACCTCAGTGTCACGTTTAAACGTCTATTTTGCTATTCTGAAGCCTATGTCGGGCCCTTTTGGTTCTACCTAAAGTACTAACTTTGCCGATAAGTCTTCTTTAGGACCTACAAGTGGCATTTTGTGCGCTTCCTGCTATTTAAGTTTGATCCGCAATGTGTTCGTTGCTTCCTCTTTCTTCTCCCTTGTCTCTCTGACTCAAACCTTAAACTTTCAACCACGGAGAAGACACGGAGAACAAGAAACAAACTGCAAAGAGCACATTGTAGATTATGCTTTAGAGGCGCTGAATAGGATTTTCATGTACCGCGTATACGCCGATTCTTCAGAATATACGGATGTTGGAGAGCTCTAAAGTAGGGCCAAAATTTCGACTCGAGAACGCTCGCGTTGTCTCGCCTGCCACGATATCTCGTTCGATCGATCGATCGCACGTCGCTTGAGTAATCAGTTTGGAAGAGTCGTTCAACGTTAGAGATCGTTCTACTCGCGATTTGCGCGCACACGTGCATGTGTGCGTGTGTATACTTCGCACGTGCACCTTGCGCATACACATACACACGCGAACTTACGTGACGAGAATTAGTTACTGCACGGAAGCAACCAGTGGCGTACTTGCCACAGTTGTAGATTTCCAGCAAACGCTCGCCGCTGCTCCCGAAAATTTTCTCGACTTTACCTCGGCGACGTGGAAATTCTCCCATGCGCGCGAATCTTTCCCGTTTTGTCGTTCCGACTGTAAATTTATCCCACGTTCTAATCAGTTATCTATAGTTATTGATTCTTAATTATTAATACACTGAGAGAAAAAAGTTATGAGAGTTTAAAACGAGAGTCATTAAAATTACAATCATTTTTGGCGTCAACTGTATCTTCTCGTTGTTTAAACGAAAAGCAGCAGCAATATGTATGTAAAGTTATTATTATTGGCTTGCGTAACAAGTAATTTCGGATTTGTCAGACAAAAGGAAACGCTTGTATTTTTATGTCATTATAATTTTATGAAAGAATATGCATGTAGTTCTGATCCATGATCTTTTGCCATCCTTTGTTTCATAAAATTATAACGATATGAAAATACAATCCTTCCATTTTGCTTAAAATACCAAAAACTATTTTTTACACGACCCAATATGTAATGTACTGTAATATACTATAGTAATACTTACTGAAGAATGTTTTTCATGATCATAACTCCCTCACTATGCGGTCACAGTCACAAATACCAAACATCTTTCTTTAAAGTAAAGTCTAAATTAGAATTAAGCTTTATTATTAATAAAGTTCCACGTTATGTAGACAACTTATTAGAGCTTGCTAACATCGCCTTACACAAAACAGATAACTGATCGGGATCAAGCTGATCAAGACCATGATATCACTTTCTAGTCGGCATCATACTTATCCCAGAGTGACGCGACAAGTCAATACGGTTACCGTATTCGGCGCGCTCGCGTGTGTAACACGCGGCGGCGAAATTGCGGACAACGCCGGCCGGGATGCGCTTTCCGCATCGTCACTATCGCGATCATTTAACTCCCCGAGCGGGCCTCGATAACGTAAGCGCCCGTTCTCTCTCTCTCTCTCTTTCTTTCTCTCGTTCTCTCGCACGCTCGTTCGCGCGTCCGCTTTATCTCTCGCCCCTATCTCGCGAGAGGCCGCATTATTAATTGCGTGCCGGCGGAGTTGCTCAATTGCCGAGAAATTGCCGGGCACAAAGCGCCTCTCGCTGAGTCCGAGCGCGTCGTGTCGCGTCGCGGGTCGGCCGGTCAGTACGCGCGACGAAAGGGCAACGTGTCCCGCGGCCGATTGCCGACGTAGACACACGCGGCGATAATAGATCGCAAGAAGCACCTGGTGTGTGGGTGTGCAAAGGTCGCGTGGCTCGACGAGGATCACGCGAACCTCGCGACACGACCGCCGCCGCGAGCTGTCAAGGTGACGGCCGATGCTCGTCGCTCTTTGTGAATGCTGCGAGTCTGTGCGCGCAGTGTATTGACTTGTAACTCTTTTGGATCGATATCTGACCATGTAATCTAATCATCATGCAAAATTATCGTTAGATTGCGCAATATGTGATCTCGTATTTCGGTCAGGCGAAGTGAACGTTTGTACTTTTATGTCGTTCCTGTTTTACGAAACGACACTGAGAAAAAATATTTGGTATTTGTAACTATATAATCACACAGAGACGATCACTATTATACTTAGGAAATATCTTTTTAATCAAATTCAAGTAACGTTAGTGATAATAAATTAATATGTATGTTACCATTTTCAACCAGGAAATATGGTTAGGGCTAAAAAGCTGTAATTTTAGCTAGATCGACCGTTAATTTCTCTCAGTGAATGTATGTGTGATTCTGATCTATGATCTTTTGCACACATCGTTCGCACACATTGTTTTATAAAATAATAACGACATAAGAATGCAATTGCTTTATATTTTGCCTGAAAACTTCGAAATTACTTATTATACGACCCAATAATAGTGTTGTTCGACAATTTGAGCGCTTGACAGAGTTAATCCAGGATGCTGAATAAATCTTGCTTATATTTTCTTTCTTTCTTTCGCTTGCACAGTCGAGAATTTTTTTTTAAATATTATCGTCTTTCACCCTTAAGAGAAGTCGTGCAGTCGCGCGATGGTCCTCTTTAAAGCGTGTCGCGGAGTCGCGCTGATTGCGACTCGATTTTGAAGCACAGTTGCGAAGCGCACACTTGTCCTCGCGGTGAAAAGCGTCGACTGAAACGCGTTCTCTTCTGTTTCGTCGGCGAGAGAACTATGCAACGGGAAAGCCCATCGAGAGTTTCCGATCTCTCATCGTCCTTGTCGCAGCTCTAGTGCTCCGAGAAATCGCTCCGCGTTTTTAGAAACGCAAAATTGAGCTTCGCGTGTTCGCGGCTGATTCTTCCCCTCGGTTAATTTCCCCGTCAGAGAAACGCCGTGGATGCGTTCGATCTCGCGTTACCGAAACTAATTAAACTGGAGCACGCATTACGAGTGGCCGATCGGGCCGGATAATTAGTAACATCGGGGGAGAGAAAGCGAGAGATAGAGAGAGAGAGAAAGAGGAAGTAGAGAAGGTCAGAATTTCACGCGTTTTCTCATGTGCGACGATACTGCGACGTGTACTGGAGTCGCTCGCACTTACTGGCGACGTGGACGACGGTAAAAGGCACTCACCTTCAGTGACAGCAGTATACGTCGTCGTCGCGAGCTTCGTCAACGTGCTTCGCAATGCCTCTTCTCGTCGGTGTCTGTCTTTTCTTCCTTCCTTCCTCCCTTCCTTTCCTTCCTTCCTTCCTTCCTTCCTTCCTTCCTTCCTTCCTTCCTTCCTTCCTTCCTTCCTTCCTTCCTTCCTTCCTTCCTTCCTTCCTTCCTTCCTTCCTTCCTTCCTTCCTTCCTTCCTTCCTTCCTTCCTTCCTTCCTTCCTTCCTTCCTTCCTTCCTTCCTTCCTTCCTTCCTTCCTTCCTTCCTTCCTTCCTTCCTTCCTTCCTTCCTTCCTTCCTTCCTTCCTTCCTTCCTTCCTTCCTTCCTTCCTTCCTTCCTTCCTTCCTTCCTTCCTTCCTTCCTTCCTTCCTTCCTTCCTTCCTTCCTTCCTTCCTTCCTTCCTTCCTTCCTTCCTTCCTTCCTTCCTTCCTTCCTTCCTTCCTTCCTTCCTTCCTTCCTTCCTTCCTTCCTTCCTTCCTTCCTTCCTTCCTTCCTTCCTTCCTTCCTTCCTTCCTTCCTTCCTTCCTTCCTTCCTTCCTTCCTTCCTTCCTTCCTTCCTTCCTTCCTTCCTTCCTTCCTCCCTTCCTTCTTTCCTTCTTGTTTTTTCTTCTTTCTCTTTCTATCTCTTCTGTCGCTGTCAACGCACTGTCACCCGCTTGCCGGCCGATTATCGCGATTCACAAGTCATCTCACCGAGCACACAGGCACTATTTTCTCTCCTCCTCTCCCTCCTTCTCTCCCTGTCTCTTCTCTTTGCGATTTTTCCGCGATAGTCGATGTCACGCGTCAAGACACACGCCGGCCGGCTACCTTCTCTTTTTAATTGTTATTCTTGTCCACGCGACTCGCGCTGTCAAACGCGCGTGTTATTTTCGCGCGCGTCGCGAATCTCCCTCTCTCCCTCTCTCTCTCTCTCTTTCTCTCTTTCTCGGGAAAGAGTCCGGGTACGGCCAATCGACGAGAGCAATGCGTACCCCTCGCGACCCCGTGACGGACTGAGGATCGCGCCGGCGGCGCAGCGCCGCCGTGACCCGTGGCGACACCGCGAACTAAACTGCCGCCCGCACAAACGCGCCGCGAGTCTCGCCGGCGGTCCGTTTCGCTTTGCTCTCGTGGCTCGACGCGATGTGACGCGCTATGCTGCGCTGCGATGCACTGCGCTGCGCTGCGCCACGCCACGCCACGCCACGCGGCCTTTCTCTCCTGTATCCTCTTCGTCGATTTTAACCCTGCGCGTGCGGCATTCAAGGGTTGCCTTTTACTCTCTCTCTCTATCCTCTCCCTCTCTCTTTCTTTCCCTCGATCTTAATACATATCGTAAACAAATACGCGGGATGGTGCGTTTGCGTTCGGCGAATTTGTGACGCGCTTTCGAGACGCGCTAACGCTTGGAGTTTGCGCGAGCGCCACCGCGGAGCACATTCTCCTTAATTTATGAGAGTAATAGTTTGATACTCGGCTAAGAGCAGCAGGGAGGGAGATAGACGTAAGCAGAGGAAGAGAGAGAGAGAGAGAGAGAGAGAGAGAGAGAGAGAGAGAGAGAGAGAGAGAGAGAG
>NW_022639541.1:1402844-1403715 GCF_010583005.1 Odontomachus brunneus
GAGAGAGAGAGAGAGAGAGAGAGAGAGAGAGAGAGAGAGAGAGAGAGAGAGAGAGAGAGACGCGACAACGAGTATGATACGGAATTTTTGCAGCCGCGAGACGACGGAACGCGAAACGCGGCTGGAGTAATCAAGATTTTTTCACCCACTCGAGCGTCGAAGCGGCGTGGTTTTTGCATTGTTTCTACTCGCGTTGCCGTAAATATACTAGCCACGCGGTGAATATGAATACGACTTCATTACCCCGTAGTTATGTGTACACACTTTGCAAAATGAATAAAATGTTTCAGCAGTGGAGCGATATTACGAGTCTCTGACTCTCTTTTGCTCGGGCGCACGCTCTCACTAGTTTTCTCTCTTTTTCTCTCTTTCTCTCTCTCTCTCTCACTCTGCCGGTATAATTAATATATAAAATTTACATGTTCGCTACAAATAAGCGATATACGACGCCATGGTCCATCCGCGCGCATGTGGAATAACGCGAAGGTTCGAAGTCATCGAGGAGAGGAAGAAAAAAGAAAAACCACAATTCGCTAATCCCGCATTTCTGGCTCGCATAATAGCGAAATTAATTTTTCACCCTTTTACGCGAGTTCCATCGAGCGCAAAAACATTAACTCTTATTATTAACGGCGAAAAGTTTGATACACATAATACACCGCGCGGGAAAAAGGGGGGAAAAGGAACGAAGAGGAGCAGAATAAAAAGGCCACAGAGCGACCGGGCAACCAATTTTAACTACCGACTCGAAATTTTAATTTCAAAATATTACAAAGTTATTTCAAGTTGAATATTAAAAAGTTGCCGCGTCGATGGGGAGGGCAAAGAGAGCGAGGGGGAAGAGAGAAACTGCGAGAAAGGGGGGGGGGGG
>NW_022639541.1:1403902-1460059 GCF_010583005.1 Odontomachus brunneus
GGGGGGGGGGGGCCGTCTAAGCTAAGCCGGCAGCGTCGAATTAATTTTTCGCCAAGGCGCGATCGTTCCTCCGCGAAAGTTGCCGGCAAAAGAAACATCATGCGAATGGAAGCGCGGGAAATGCGTCGGGGATTGGAGGCGACTGTTTTGTGACGGGGAAGGGGGACTTGAGTGAGAACAATCAATCCCCTTCACCCAAAAATCAGAATTTTTGCTCAGGGAGAGGCGGCTCAAAATTTTTTTACCTGTCATAATACAGGTAGGCAGGTTAGCAGTGGATTGCAAAACCAGTTAGGTACTATGAAGTTGGGAACTCACCTAACTGTCAAAATTGAGAATTATTACTGACGAGCTTGCCCAGTAATTATGTATTATTAATTGTTATTAATTATTAATATTATTCAGCGTTTTAATTATATTATTAATTATGATATTGTTGTATAAGTCTATCGTATTAATTGTTAAATCGATCGATAATGACTGTGAATTTTATCAGCTTTGTGAGCTACCAACTTTATTGTGTCTTCATTATTTTGTTGCAATGCACTGCACATAAATTTTGCAGCAACTTTGCTAGTCGATTTACAAAGGTTGCATCCTTTGTGAGTCCTTCATGTAGAGCGTTCATATTTATTATATGGAACGATAAAAAGGAATGCCAGAAAAATTATCAAAATTTACCCAAAACAATATTTCATGTCAAATGTGAAAATCTTTGAGATTTAGTAAATTTCTTTCTGCATTAATATATAAATAAAAAAATGTACACTCTATTGCGCACGGAGAAAACATTGCAGTGAAAATAACAACATTCTTGTAATTCTGAGCCATACAGAAGAATTGTGATTAAAATTACTATTTATATATATATATATATATATATATATATATATATATATTTATTTGTTAAATGTCATGTCTGACTTTTCATTATGAAATTATTGTAATTAAATATTTTTTTTATGTCGTATACCAAGTAGATTGTGGAATTTATTATTTCCACGTTAATTTATACTCTACACACAGAGCTCTACTTTAGAGCAGTCTAGCTTTTCAAAAGACAACGTAAAAAGAAATACAATTTTAACGTAATTTTACTGCAACATTTTCGCTGCGTGTTTGACGTAAATTTAACAATTAATGCGATGCACACATTATACATGCTTCAGGAGAATATAATTAAAAAGTAGAATTTCCATCATCAGTCGTGATGAGCGCGAAAGTCCTCATTCGGGAAACAGCATCCTAATTCTGAACTATTCGTTTCTTGGTTTTCGCGTGATGTGGAGGGAGAGAGGGGGGGGGAGCAGCTGCACAGGAGTGTCGTTTCCAGGCGAGGAGCGTCGCTCTTTACGGGTCGCGGTAGGATTGTCCGACGCGGTTCGTCTCTTTCGACGAGCGATGAACGTCGACGCGACTCAGGGAGCGAGGGGTGGCTCCGACGGGGGTTGTAGGGCGCCGTTCGTGTAAGTGGCAGCGTCGTTCCGAAATATATATCGTTGCGGTAGGTCGCGTGTGGGGCGGATCGCGTCGTGCCGCACCGCTGGAGAACGAAAGACGCAATTATCGGTCAACGTGGCGTCCCGACGCGTCGTCTCCTGTTCGTTCGCTCGCTCGCTCGCGATCCATTTGCCGTATCGCTTGTACATTACCGCTTTTCTTCGACGCGCGCGCTATTTATCCGGCGTTAACGTTGCGCGTTTGTTGCTGCGATTCTGCGCCGAGAAACGACGAGAAGAAGGAGATATAGAAGGTGGAAGAGACGGGAGCGCGGCAGATACCGTAAGAAATAATAATGCTTTTACAGTTTTGGTTTTCTTCCTCTTGAAAAATTGAAAAGCTCCTTCGTAAAAATTACGAGCTAAAGTATCGAGGGATGGCTCCAATCGCGCGGAGCGAATCCGCCGACGGGAGTGGAATATTCGGTCGTAGAGCGTCCGCGCCACGTGCATCGTTGCGACAGAAACGTGAAGGGGAAAGAGAGAACGACGACGACTCATTATCGAGTCCGTGCGAATTTCCGAAATGATTTCGCGTCGAAGCTGTTTATTAATTTTGCGACTCGACTCCGCCTCGAATCGACCTAGATATTCGCGCGCGCATTCCTCTCATCCTCCCTGCGCCTCCTGGCCGCTTTTTCAAACCACAAATCTCCCGTAGCCGCGGATGTGGACACGCGGTGTAATTTAGCTCTCTCCGATCTGGGTCGACATCCATTCGGCCGGCCGTACTAAGCGAGCGCGCGTGCACGCCGCTCCGGTCGGAAACATCGGCGAGCACATTGTGGCGACACGATCGAGAACAATATCGCGTGTCCATGAATCAAGCATACCCACTCGAGACATCGCGCCCGCAACGCGCCGGCTTACGTGCGATAACGTCAGCCGATAGCGGCCGGCTATCGCTGGCCGAATCTACCGGCGAGTTGTATCTGCGCGACCTTTGAGGGTCGCATTCTAAACGGGAGCAGATCGCACGTCGCGGAGAAGCGAGAGAGAAAGAGAGACTTCTCGGGTGTGGACTTTCGTAGCGATTGGCATGACGTAAGACAATCGATGACGGAGACTTTATCATTTCTGCTTTCAACTATTTATGAAAAAATGTATTGAAGAAACCATTAAACTTACACAGTAATGTAAAATTTTAGTTACATTAGATGCAGCCACACAAATTTACTAAAAGTTGCACTCAGATTCTCATGTTACATCTTACTCTCTTAAAATGAATCAGTCAAACATCACTGAAAGCAGTGAATATACACTGATTGCAGTTATAAGTATAGCACTGAAAGTGCTCAATGCTATACTCATAACTGATATCAGTGATTGTTCACTGATTCACTTTAAGAGAGCATATGACATTAACTTGAGCAAATTTTGATAATTTTCTTCATGTTTCTCTCGCATTTTTAATTATCGTTCAGCAAATAATATGAGTGTCATATGAAGCACTTATGAGGAATGCAACCAGATTTCCTCAAAATTACATTCATATTTTCTCATAATTTGACATGATATGTTGCTCATATTTCTTTTCTTATTTTCGGTTATTATCATTTTATATGACGATAAATATGAGTGTCATATTTATCTGATTATCTCTCATAAGACCTGCAGCCTTTACAAGCGAGCGATAAAATCGCTGCTAAATGTACGTACACCTGCCTATCCGGGAGCACGATCGTATAGCGCACCAGGCTTGTTTTCACTTCATGACGAAGAATATTCCAGTGACGATGAGACAGGTGGCCTGCTCACAATCTGCGGTGAGCCGCGTTTTGCGTCCACCGTCATCGTTGTTGTTGTCATAGAGTCGGCCGTGTCATACACGCAGCTCGCCTATGAGCGTAGTTACGACTCAATGCGAGCAACCCTCCGCGAGTGAACAGTCTCCTCCTCATATGATGCCAAATACGAGCCATTTGAGCGGCGACCTCGCGCCGACCTCGCGACCCTCGTTCGCCCTTTCGCTTTCTCGCTCTCCATCTGTGTCTCCCTTACTTAACGAGCCATCGTCTCTGACAATTCCCCTAACTTGTTCCAAGAAGCTCCTCTTCGGAATTGCCTCCTCGCGACACGCTATTACGCAAGTAGCCCCGGCCCGTACGCGTCCGTCTACGTCAGTCCGTCTGCTCGATGATGCTCGTTTGCTCTCAGAGACACGACGATGACACGGCCATATGACGACCGGTCATACGCTACGTCGCGTTTGTAACTCGTTCGACGACCGCTCGGCGCCTTCTCGCGAGAACGATTCGGCGGCGAACGGAACGTTAATCGGCTCTCGTTTCACGGCGAATCGAAAGAATCGGATATCCGCGCTGCTGTTGCGCGCTACAATCTTCCGACCCGACGGCGCGAGAGGGGTCGGCGGGACCGGCAGGGGGCTTTTTCCGACGAGTAATTCCCTTGTGATTAGTGGCTCGGGGCATCGGCTTACTCGGCCAACGAGCAAAAGAAAACGCGGGATTGTTTCCTCAAGCCGCGCCGTCGCCGTCGTTACCGCGCTCCCTTACTCCCTCTCTCCTTCTCCCCCTTCCTTCTCTCTCTCTCTCTCTCTCTCTCTCTCTCTCTCTCTCTCTCTCTCTTTCTCCTGAAGCAAGCTTAGATTTAGTGCCACGTGGAAATAAACGCCGGCGGTGAACAACAAGAATCGTTCGTTACGTTAATGACAGGTTTCTTTGGGCGAATGGGAAACTCGATGGGCACAGGGGGTGGGTTAACTGCAACCCTCTCTCATTCTCTCTCGCCCTCTCCTCCTCGCTCTTGTCTGAGGCGCTGTATCGGCACAAAAACTCCGGCGTCCCTTTTCATCCAAGTGAAATATTTCGGCGCGCCGCGCCACTCCGACCGAATACCGGACGTCGATTAATCGCGCTGATGCTGATTAATATCCCGTAATTCGGTAAACATCGCGGAGGCGGCGACGCGCGCCTCATTCGACCCGCCATTAATCGGATAACGCGAAATTGTGGCCCCCCTTGGTTTCATCGGGAAACGATGTCGGCGCAGTGAGCGGCAATAAATCTCTCTCGCTCTTTCTTCCGCTCTCACCCTCTTTCTCTCTCTCTCTCTCTCTCCCTTTGCTTCTCTCGTCTCGAAACTTTTCGCGCCTTATATTCGTGTCGAGATCTCGAGGATCGCGCGCGCGCACCGCACCGCATTGGGCTGAGCCGCTCGATATTTTGTTATGCCATTAATAACCACTGTCTCGCTCCTCGGTAACAGGCTTTCTCAATTAATCTACGTTACGAGTGTGCCGAATGGCGAGGGGATTGTAAAAGCACGCGAATATTAATATTAATGCATGGAGAGCGGCGGGCAAACGCGCGCGCGCGAAGAAATCTACACTGTGTGTGAGGATAAAAGTTTTGCTAATTTAACAAAATTCCCCGCAACAAATGGTTTGTTGATACGGGACAACAAATGACCCCGCAGTGGGATCAAATGATTTATTGTTGTTTTCAATTTACTGCTCTGAGCAACACTCCTGTAATGGAGACATAACTAATCTAACCTAAATAAACGAAAGCAGATGTGATTTGTATCTCAGCATCAATGTGTGTTTGGTAAAGTGACATGATGAGAAATGATTTGCAACGGTGAGATTGTTCGATCTGTTTCCTTGACAACGTCAAACAGCAAACGCGCTTCTCTTCTGACAACTGCGGCATTTTTCTTAGCGTGCGCGTTCTACGTCCCTCTCGCTCTCTAGCATTCTCTAACACACCAGCGTTCTCACACTCTCCCACTCTCTTCTCATCCTCCTTCTCTCATCCTTGCACGCGAGCCGATATTTTACGGATACATCAATGGCTAATGAAAACGTCGAGTAATGCGATATCCCCTCGCGAAGGTATTCCCCGTATTGTTCCGCGCGACGGCGAAGCTTTGTGCCGCGTGCAATGAAATTGTTTCGCCGACAATTCGCGCCGTGCACGCGGCAAGTCGCTCCTCCGGCCGGCTGAGGCTTGCACTACAAGGAAAATGGTCGAAAGTGAACGATCACGCATGATATACGGCAGATGAGCTGTAGTTTGCTATCTTGTGCTGCTTGTATTAGATCAAGTTGAGCAATAGAATTTTCTACCATTTTGCGAGTAACCACGTAGATTTTTAATTAAGGAAAATTAATTAAAGATAATTGGGTAATTATTTAGTTTAACGGACCCACCCAATGATCTTGACATATATAATAGAAGTCACCCTCCTGAGTGACTTTCTGAAGGTTTTTAGCCGGCGGTCATTGTTTTTAAAAAATTATTAACAAAGAAGTTGCATAAAATAAGTATAATTTTTGGATGCTACATATACAAAGTGAGCAGTGTGTGTGAGTGTGCGTGCGTGCATCTGAACGTAACACATTGTTGCGTGTGATATAACAACAGTTTAAGTTAATTAGGTTAAGTTAGGTTATATCACTCGCGACAATATGTTACGTTCAGCACGCACGCACACACACTCACTGCTCACTTTGTATATATAGTGTCCAAAAATTACACTTATTTTATGCAACTTCTTTTGTTAATAACTTTTTAACAAACAATGACAATTGATAAAACCTTCAGAAGGTCACTCAGGAGGATGATTTCTATTATATATGTTAAGGTCAAGATCATTGGGTCCACTAAACTAAATAATTACCGAAAATTGTTGCAGGACTTCGCGCGATAATGCACCAATCTTCTTTGATTAATAACTAAAAATCTACGCGGTCATTTGCAAAACAGTAGATGACTTTTTTGTTCCGTTTCATCCAATATACAAGCACATGACGGCAGATGTAACTACAGCTCATCTACCATATCGAGCGTCATCATTTACAAATGTTCTTTAATTAATATCTCGATAGTTATTTTGCGAATATCACAAAACAGTATAGAACTTTCGTGTTGAGCTCACGAGAGATTGTGAGATCGAGCTGAGACACCTTGTGGAGCAGTGATTGTTATAATAATTTCAGCATGTTAGTTTTAGGCGAATACCAATTTGTTCTTTTCTGCGTTCGATTTCGGCAACTTTCCCCCAAGTCGCAAATTTTAATGCGACGTCCGCTCGAGCGAATCACAAATGTACGTACAAGTGCACGTACATACGTGAAACGCCGTATGAAAACTGCCGGCCACAGAACGCCCGGCGAAACGGATCGCTTTTTTACGTGTCACCGCTCACCTTGAACCCGCGTCTCGTTTCAGCAACGAGCGAGCAAGCGAACGAGCGAGGGCGTTATTTTTCAGCCGGTATGGAGATCGCGTGAAAACGAAAACGAACTGTAGTAGTGGCTGCGCGCGAACGTGGCTAAGCAATCTCGGGGCGCGCTCGCGCACGATCTCGTCGGACAATTCATAAATCACAATTCGTTTATTACGGTCCTTACGGCCGGGCGTGCTGCGGCGATCGTACACGCACGCACGGGGCCACGCGGGCGCACACACGCACGCACAATAGACCGTTTCCAAAATTGTAATTCGTAAAGCATTTCATATTCATGGCCGCCCTATCATAATTTGGGTTATTTAACGCTTTGTTGCCCGACGGGATATTATTGAGGCTTCGTTTGATTTACATAGATTGCATATGGCAGTAGTATTAATTAATGCAATGATTAAAAGACCGCTGCGAAATAATTCAGATAATATTAATTGCGGCGCACGTTATTAAAATATTCACGTCGCGCTGATGAGTTTGCCCGGTCGCGTCGATAATGCTTTTGTGTGGCCGGGCACGGTTTGATAGCGCGCGTTTATGCATTCTTAATGGTCGATCAAATAAAACGCGCGGCGACGTTTCACTCGGCCCGCTCGCTGTTTCGCCTCCCATCTCGTCGCGTTCGCGTCGTCGGTTTTCTTCCATCCTTCCTACTTGCCTGCCTGCCTGCCTGCGATCAATTCGGCGCCGATTGTGCGCTTGTTTAAATGTTCGCGCTCTTCTTCGTCAACCAGATCGTGCGCACCAGGTCCTGCTCGTCTCCCCCGCAGCCTCGCCATGCGCTCGACGAGCCGCGATATTTCCATATTAACGCGCATCACTGTCAGTTATCGGCTGAAATTAGTCGAATAATTTGTTCACCGACGTGAAACGGTGCGGATAGCACCGCGGGAACGGAGTGGGGGAGAGAGAGAGAGAAAGAGAGAGAGAGAGAACATACGAGAGAGGGGAAGAGAGAAAAGGCGTGGGAGCGAAAACGTGGGACGAAAGAGCGGGCTGGACCGGTAGATTTGCGGTTGTCGGAATTTCATAAAGGTCCATTGAGTGCCAATCGGTACCGGCTGCGGATTGCGCCATCCCCGAGGTCCTAATTTCCCATCCTCTCTTTCTCTCTTTTTGTTTTTTTTTTCTCCACCGGCAGCACGTATATCGCATACCAGCGCGGTTTGTTCCGTGTTTACGTCCATTTCAACTCTTTCCGCGATTCGCCGACATCTGGCGCCTTAATCTGGATGTGTATCGAACGCTAAATACGTCTTTCTGCTTCGCAAGCTGAATCAACGTTACATATGACGTTCATGTAAGAAAGACAAGTTGGGACTAGAAGGAGATACTTGAGGTTTGCTGTGCCAAACCGAATTTGGTTCACAGTTTGAACTTGGTCCAGAATTTCTGCGGTCCTCATGAACCAAATTCGGTTCCAAGTGCCAGAAGTTCTGTTTTGCGAACTAAGTTCTATGAATAATATTCGCACGCAGCTGTAGGAACCAGAAATTCTTCAGCAAGAAACGCGTTTCGTTGGTCCATTCTCAGGTTAATTGCAGCAAACTTTTTTCTCCGTGCTCGGAACGTCGGAAACGAGTTGACGCGGCGGAAGTCAGGTCGAGCGGGTCTCGATCATGTCGAATGCCATCCGATTTCTCGCGGACGTTCGCTTGCAAGCTCGCCGGTTCCGCGATCCGCGATAAGTAATAGCCTGAACGACACAAGCGCGAAATACCTCGCGGTTGGCTGGTGCCGGGTGAGTGAGTCGCGGTGAGGGTTGACCTGGCAGTCGTCGGATCGATCCGCTCTCTCACCCCGCGGCAGAAACCTAGCCTCCTCTTTCGCGTTTATGCCCCCGCGTCGCGCAAGTGCCTGCTTGTGCTCATGCCAGCCGCGCGAGGCACCCCCGATGTTTTGTATCCGCGTTCCGTTCCGAAGAGCTCGCCAAGGCCTCGCTCCAGATACCGTCGCCAAATACTTCCGATTGACCCAGTCGGTCCGCGAACAGAGAGGCGCACGAAGATATCAAAGTCGAACATTTCCCCCTTCAAATTCAGGCCTCTTTCAAATCCTCTTTCAAATTTAGGCTACTTATAAGCATTTGGAAGCGTGCTGTCTGATCTTTCCCTTGCAGGGAGCTATCTACGTCTATTTGGCTCAAACTTACTTACACAGACAGGTGTACGTAAATTTTCCAGCAACTTTAGTAGTCTCCAATTGTAAAGATGGCTCGTATCGCACTCGTATTTATTACATGGAGTAACGGGATAGAAGTACGAAAGAGGCAGGAAAGAATATATCAAAATTTATTCAAAGAATATATCAAAATTTACTTTACAAAATTTATTTAAATGACAAGACAATACGTCACTTAAGATAAAAACACCATACGCACCTAATCCTGCACGGGAAAAAAGGCTAATATATGGATTTGCTAATATATGGACAACTAAAAATATTAACTGCAGGAGCCAATTTTTTTGCTTTCATAACAAAGTTATTTAGTTGTCAGTAGTGATATATATATATATATATTGGCAAATCTTTTAGCTATCACAATTAAGTAACTTTGCTATGAAAGCAAGAAAATTTACTCCTGCAGCTAATATATTTAGTTGTCCATATATTAGCAAATCTTTTTTTTTCTGTGTGGTCATTCTTATTGCTTTGGTCCTCAAATACGAATATTTAAATTTCTAACATGAAAAATATATATTTATTTTATTTTATGTTAAAAGTTTAAATATTTACACGTAAAAAAAAGACCAGAGCAATAAGAATCTCTCCAGGGTTAGGTACATATCCGTACATTAGTACTTTTACCTTGATATCTGAGTAGTTTAAAGTAATTTTACTTCAAGATAAATACTTTATCTTAACGGGCAATCTTGCCTTAAAATCTGAGCATAACTTTAAGTAAATTTGTTACTGCGATTTATCATGTGATGTAAATTTAATCCAACACATTTGCTTTTCATCGATGTAATTAGAAGAATCGTAAAGTTTCCATCATCGATTATCTCGCGTGGTAGTAATTGTGAAAGTCTATGTGCTCAGTCTTTTTCCACTTTCCTATTTTTCCGTGTAAATATTACTTGCCCTGCTTTTTTGTTTACCGTTAGTCAATTACGTCTGAGGACAATTTTGCTGAAGCACATAACATCTATCCATCTGTCTCTCTCCTATTCTCTTTCTCTCCAGCGTTCATGAGGAGTTGGCGAGGACGCGGTTCGTCGAGTCGCGACGGCAAGTAGGCCGCGCCGGTTCTCGAGCGAAGGGAGGGAGCGGGGAAAATTAAATGAAGGAGAGGAAAAACGTCATTTCGACGTTTCTGACGAGGAACAATCGTTGCCTGCATTCCACCGTCGTTGGTAATCCCGCTGATCGCGCCCGTTCTGCACCTGTTTGCTCCGGTTTCGGTGGCAGGGAATACAGCCGGGGCGCTCGCGCGCGCGTTGTATCCGCACTTGGGAGCGTTCCATCTATCCGCGGCGACCTGCTCCAGATATTCCGACCGAACATTCCAATTAGCCCGGTCATGCGCCCTCGGACCACATAAAAGGCACGAATTCCGCGTGCGGATTCGGAGGTTCTGGGTCAGGCAAACCATGGAGCGACAAGCTCGTCTATTGTTCGCGTTCGCTCGCTTGCCCGCCGGCCCGCCCGGTTCGCCCGGCCACCGGCAAGGAAAATCAAGAGGGTTTGCGTTACCGTAGAACCGAAGCGCGGCGAATCGAATCCCCGCGGTCGGACCCCGCCGGGTTGCCGGAGATTCCGCCGAGAGCGCGTCGACATCGTCGTCGTCGTCGCCCTCGTAGTTGGGCAACCGGTAGATCCAAGTCTCTCGCCGTTCGCTCCATTTGCGAGTCGTTCTTACGTTCATTTATTCCACACACGCGCTGCGTCGTGCATGCCTGACCACTGTACCTAAGGTTGTTTTATCATTTTCAGCCTTATCTGGATATCCAGAATAAAGAATAAGTTCAATAACTGTGCAGATCACTGCCTAATAATTGTCCAGTATTACTGTCCAGTATTACTTGGTTGGTTCTTGTAAGAGTCGGAATTACTTACATAGTAGTTAGTAATCAACCACTTTCACTTCAGTATGACTTCTTATCCGGTGGTTTAATTGTTGTTTAACAGTGATCTGACATTTTACGTTTCAATTGCACTACTCATTGCGATTGCACAACTGCTCGACACATTTCTCAATTCAGACAAAATACTTAAATTGCACTAAACTTGATTTACAAAATTATATATTATAGCCAACTTAGTTTGAGGGCATTATGAACAAACTTTCTCAACGCTTCGCAGAAGTCTGTGGAGCGCATAAAGGGCTAGTAAACCCTAAATCATAAAAGAACAAGCTGATTAGTTTTTGCTTCATAATCAGCTTTTCCCGAAAGTTTCACTCGCGATATGCAAGGGCAGTAGATCGTACTAGGAACCTTAGTTTTAATAGCAAGGCATAAGTAGCGTGGTGTCTGGTACAATGCATACCTGAGACTCGATGCTCATTGACATCGTGACATCGACGCGGCACGGTGATCGCCGCCCCGTTTCACGACTACCGTTTATCGGGATATCACGCGGCATAAAGTACAGATTAATCTAATGGCTGCTCTTCAGCGCCTCGTTTATTGCCCATCTCAGGACGCACAGGAATATCCAATCGCGTCGATCATAAAACGCTCCCGATACGCGCTCGCGGATAGGTTTAACGCTTCTTATATTACAGCAACGATTCTCGTAAGCAACCATCTTCCTGCTCTTTTTTCCTCTCTGTTTCTGGAATCCCTTAATGTCCGTGAGCAGAAATCCGATCTATATATTAGCGCTCGTGTTAAACACAAAGACATCTTAAGCTGATGCAAAGAATTTTTACTATTACATTAGATACTGAGATACTGAGATAGTATTACATTAGATACTGATTAGATTTTTACTATTACATTAGGTATTGAGTATATACACGTTTAAATACTGAAAGGTGAGTCTTTATTAGATGTTTGAAAAGATATCGAGTTGAGGTTCTTCATTTTACTCATAAAAATTGTTAGTTCATCAAGATTTCATTTGATGAGCACGACAAACTTTTCACATCAACCTAATATTTTCGCGATGATATTCTGATAGTCTCACCCTTTAGGGTCCTGAATTCATCTTCAGATACTACAAGATTGACTATATAGCATCTGAAGATGAACTCAAGAGACGACTAGCAAATACCGTTCCAACACTCGTTCCCGCGAATGCACAGTCACGTCTCAGTTCGCTATTGTGTATAGCGGAGGCTATCCATTATAGCTCACTTTACGCGGTCACGTGTCCCTCCGCGGCGAGATTCCGCGTAACCGGTATCGACAGGTTATTTCTGAGGGGATAGCCTCGCAACTACCCCTTTCTCTGCCCTCCCGTCCTCCCCGTCCGGCCGATGAAGGGGTTTGGATCCGCACTACTACCTTAGAACCATTATTACCGTATCCGGCGCGCGGCTATAGCGTCCCACGTAATGGCAGTCGATAGATGAGTAGCGAATGCCTCGTTACTCAACGGACATCAATTCGATGCTTATATATAGAACGGCAGGCTCGTTAAATCCACCCGCTACTTTCCGCTTTGCCGTTTTTCCCTGCGATTTCCGATGCGTCGCACCCCGTAATCTCGTTATCGGTGGGTGCGCATGTTCCTCGCGCCACATACGTAATGCGCCCTTGTACTCGTAATTAAAGCGCGCCACCGCGCTCGACTGCGATAGCGTAGCGCGGCGATCGGTCTTCGTTTATCCGCTACAAGTCTCCCGTATCGAGCCGTTCGTAAGAGGAACTTTGCATTCAGGCTCTCTCAGAGATTCAACCGGCAGGGATTAATTTTGGCTAACAACAGCTGCAGCAAGGGGATGCCGGTAATGAATAATGATTGCCTGCGGCAGAGTAACAACACGCCGACGCATTACACTTTTCCAATTTTAAACCCTCGTTGACACACTTATTTCTTGCTGCTCACTTTGACACAGTGGACTCGTGAGACTCAAGAACTTTTCTGATATGCCCCTACTCAAATATCTATAAATGTTCCTATCTATCCAGGCAGCTTCTAAAGAATCTCTTAAAAATGTCCAAGAGACATCTTACTTTATTTAGACGCCTTTTACACTTGTTTTAAAAGTTTGCGCCGTCTGGATAGTGTATAGATACCATAGATTCGAGTGATAAAGAGTGAAACCAAGAGTGGTCCAGAGCTTTATGTAGCTAAAAAGTTTTGAAATCATTTTGAGTTAAAAACAAAGCAGATTACAAATATGTTGAACCTCAGGTTCCAGAGATATGGCCCGTTGAAAATTACACTTCCACGAGATGGCGTCAGTGCTCTCCGCGTTCAACTCGCAGTCGCGGTTGTTGCGTTTATTACGCGACAATTCATCTCGACTCGTCACTGTGATAGTGTTTTGTATCAGTATTTAGTTATAGATTTTTTCGTAGCAGAGACCTCAGATTCTAAACTTTGGGTCTGAGTCTTTTGCCCAAGTGTGCGATTAATATCTCGTGGAATTTTCAATGGGCCATATTTCTGGAACCTAAGGTGCAACTAATTTGGCACTTGTATATTGATTTTACGGAGAAAGAAAAACAATTTTGTATACTTTGAGACAAAAACTCTACGTTTGCATGCGCAATAATTCCAGACTTAACAACTTAGGATTTTAATTTTTCTTTGAATTTAATTTAACTTACGGGTGCTAAAATAGAATTGAACGCCCGTGTGGCATTAGGCGTTTTCTCGTAAAAAGGGAAGAAAGAGAGAGAGGGAGAAACAGCATTCGTCGCGAAACACGGCAGACAGACGCGAAAGGCAAACGCGTTCACGGAGCGCGAGATAGACGAGAAAGGCAGTAAGTGAGGGAGAGGGAGAAAGAGCAGAAGCCTCGCCTGGACTTTAGTAGGCAATATATCGAAGGGTTTTCCCATCGGGATCACGGTGACAGGGAGCGGCAACAACGATCCGTCGCTTCTCGGCGCCGCTTTCTATCGGTGAGAGACGCGCTGCCGTTTCGCGCCCGGCGCATCCTTAAAGCCCGCCGTATCCTGTCACGGCCCAAGCAGGCAGGCAGTCTGGCAGTCTGGCTGGAAGACTGGCTGGCTGGTTGGCTGAGGTGGCGTACAGAACGACGAGGTGTTCCTCGTTGTTGTTGCGGGCGTACAAACGCGGAGTTGGGTTGGGGTTGAACACAACGAGGGGTTGGAACATTACGTTCACTATCCGTCCCGCCACCGCCGCCGCCCCCGAGAGCCTCGTGCGGCGTAAGCGCTGTTTATGGAGACCGCAGGCGGCATCTCCCGTCGAGCTTAGCGTTACCACTGCGCTCAGCCAGCCTCAGTTACGAGCGGAGGGATTTTCTGGCGGATGAGGATGCCAAGCTCGACAGCCGGGCGTGCGCGCGCGCGCCTAGCTCTCCCCGTCGTTCTCCTTCGTCGCGCTCTCGCGAGGGGGGATCCTCGGTTTAATGTATAAAAATAAGCTCTCGTTCGACGCGTGCATTCTATTTTCCGCGTGAAAAAGACGTCGTTCGCCACCGCTGTCGCTGCGTGGTGAACAACAACCAGAGAGAGAGAGAGAAAGAGAGATGGGGGGAGGAAAAGAACGTTCGTTCTGAGCGCATAGCTGATGCTGACGTCGATGTGAAATTACGCGCCTTCTTGTCGACGATTTTGCCGGCTTTTATGGCCGTTTTGGAATCGGCGCGGTGTATCGGGGTGCACGTGAGCCCACGTGTGAAACGCTGTCATGAGATTGTCGCGGAATTTTTTATTCGATTCTGATTGCGCGTATAAATATAAACGCGTAAAATGCGCTACAGTGACGCGAGCCTGGCAGCTTTTGTCCGACGATTTAATACCGACCTCGCGCGGATTCCGGCCAAACAGCCGTTATGCAAATGTCCTCCGTGCTTCTTTCGCGCTTGGTTTTTCCCCTCTCCCTGATTCTCTCTCTCTTTCCTTCTTCATATCTCTATCTCTCCATCTGCCTCGCTCCGTCGCGGCCGGCTCGATGTATGAAGGTAGACGCGCACCTTCCACACTACGATGCTACGCGAGCGGTCGCGTGCATGGGACAACAGGTATCACGAGCCCCGACATAAGTACATTTGAATACGTTACGACCACGTAAACGTAAGCCGCGTCCGGGCAGTTTTCCGCGAGAACGTCACCGTCGCTCTCGCGTACGCCACTCTGTTACTGCGGGCCGGACCGAAGGTATATACGCGCGCGCACGGCGTTATGGATATTTATGCAAAGCAAGGGGGCGGGATATCGTTTCCGCCCGTGGACGGAAATCGCGCGGCCGTCGCGCCGCTCGAAAACAAAAAGGAACGGAAAGAGAACAAAAATCGCCCGACCACGTTCCACGGCGGGGTGAGACTGCGTTCACGTGCGACGTGTATCTACCCCATTCGGACATTTGCGTGCGTGAGTGTGTGTGTGTGTGTATGTGCGTATGGTTACACTCGCGTACGCCCGTTACTCGCCGATTTAATACCGTAATCTCGAAAAAATCCGGCTAGACGGCAAAAAGTTGCAGGGCGAAGGTGGAGGTTGAAGATGCGGGGGAGAACATCAGGGCGGTAGGTCACCGCGCAACAACGCGAAGAACGGCAAAAGGAGGAGGATGCAGAGGCCGGGCAGGGAGAAGAAGGAATGGTGGATTAAAAGATTTTTATATATTCTTCCTTCTGTCCTTGCTTCCTGCGCGCTAGCTCGCTATTTAAACGGCATTACTTCACAGGCACCACGCGAGACAACACCCTGACATTCCTCGCACAGACTCATCCGCCTCTGTTTCTATCCGCCTTCTTCTCTCCTCTCAGTCTGGCCGCTCATCCGCGCGAGCCGCGTCCGCGTCCGCTTCACGAGAAATTATTTTTCCTCCCACGGACAGGTGAAACGCGCGCGAGGTGAGCGAGATTGGACAGACGTCGGCTCTCGCGAAACTCGCGGGCCACTTAATGGGAGGCGAACACGGGCTCGGAGGAAACGGAAGCGGATGCGGAAACGGTAAACGCGGATGTAGCGAGGATGCATCTGCACCGACCGCACGCGCGTATGTACGTACGTCGCGCGATGTAACACGGTTTCAAAGAGGAGGAACTGTCCGATAATAAACGGCGAGGCGCGGCAGAGCGTGACGCGCGCTCGCACGATATCGTGAATCTCTCTTTCCCTCTCTCTTTCTCCGTCTTGAACCTCCCGAAGGATATTTCTCGCAGATTATTCTCCTCAGATATACCTCCATGATTATCGCGATGTGAGACATGAGAATTACAATCGTTTTAATTGCATTGATGTGAAGCGAATATGCACCTAAATAAATATCTTATCTTTTGCGGAATCTTCTTATATACTCACTGCGAAAGAATTATCTAAAGTATAGAAAATATTTATTTGGGGTGGGCACCGATCACTTAAAGAATGTGGCTCAGCATAATGGCAGAAAAGTTTTGAAATCGTTTTAGGCTTGAAATAAAGTTTATAGTCTGTAGATTACGAATATCCAAGTGCCACAGTGATCGGACCTCAAGTTCCAGAGATATGGTTCATTGAAAATTCCACTTTTACTAGATGGCGTCATGTTTTCGCGAGAGGAAAGTATAGTTTCTTTCGAATTAGATCGATTTGTAATATCCATCAAGATATCACAATGAAGATCAGAGAGAGATATAAAAGTGTTTGGCACGCAATAACTGCAGCTGCGGTTCATCGCGGAGGGCATTAGCGTCATTTGAAAGTGGAAGTGGAATTTTCAATGGGCCATATCTCTGAAAACTGAAGTCCAATCACTTTGGTGTTTGCATATTTGTAATCTACGCACTATAAACTGTATTTAGCTCAAAATGATTTCAAAACTTTTTGGTCATGAATCTGGGCTAGTGGCCTATAAGTCACACTCTTTAGATTTTTTTATTGAAATGGACTAAAGAAAGGCTTTCCTGAGAAGTTGAGGTTTGAGGAAAATATATTTCTACTTGCATTTCTATTACCTCAATTTGTATAATAAAAATGAGTGTCACATGAATCACTCACGAGGCGCGCAACTATTACAAATCGACTATAAAGTTGCCATAAAATTTAGGTACACCTGTCTACCTGGATCCTGCACCTAGGTTTTTCTTTCTCTCACCGTCTTGCCGCGTGGCCGTCGTCCTCCGTCGGGAGGGAGTTAAAAGTTCGTCTGTACGTCCGCGCGGCGACTCGGCTGGCCGCGATCATTGCCGTCGGCTTTGCTCCAATTAGTGTTGCCAGTCCGACTTAATACTTTTCGCGTTGCCGAAGCCGCCGAACGGTTCTCCTTAAACCACGGGAAGCGGAGTTCAAAACCTCGGCTAGAGGTTTTCAAGCGCGGTGACCCACCGAGGCGGATTAAAAGCTGCGCGAGAGCTTCCCGGCTCCCTCTCCTGCGTTCTCTCTTCTCTCTCTCCTCCCCCTCTCTCTCTGTTACTGTCTCTCTCTTTCGCGGGACCTCCCACTCCCGCGCGCTTCTTTTTTGTTCCACCCGGCACGATATCTAACTGTAGGTAAGAGGCTTTCGCCTTTGAAGTCCCCTCACTTTTGCAACTTGTATTTCTTTCATTAACGTACTTCGCTCCCGAGTATTTTCGCGGTGCGGCAGCGCAAAGCCGCTGGAAATAACCCCTCCTCCCAGGCTCCCTTCTCGGTTCACTCACTCACTCACTCTCTCACTCTTTCCTGCGCCTGTTCTCTTTCTCCTTCTGTCTTGCGAACGCGCTCCTCACAACCCCCTCGGCGGCGAGCGGCGTCGTAAAAAATCTTCAAACCGCATTTCCTGGCCCACCTCGCCGAGTACCCGGCAGGGGGCCCGCGTTTCGCTCCTTTATCATTAATTCTATCTAGAAGTCCAAGCGAGCGAGCGAACGAACGAACGAACGAACGAACGAACGAACGAACGAACAGCACCAGCACCACCACAGGTAGCTCCCTTCCTATTTAATGCAACGCCCGGACAAAATCCTTCGTGTTTTACAACCCATTTGGCGCCACTCGGTGATATATACATATAAAAAGCGGGGTATTAGTATATTTCGGCCTCCACGTGCACGACGACGCCATCGGGAGCATCGCGCTCTCGCGGAGGGTTGAACTGCCGGCAAGGCAGGGGGCCGCGGGGACGGCCGGGGATGCCGGTGGGCTCAGGTGTTTCCAGCGCGGCTTGGTATAGCGGGGCCAAAGTGGTGTGGTCGATATGACTGAAACTACTCCCCGGCCCCCCGCGAGCCCCCGCTGATCTCACTCTCCGGCCTTGTCGGACCGACGGCGGCAAGTTCGTCTCCTTTCCACCCCCGTCGCGGCCGTCCCGCGCGCACCCCCGGCTCCGCCGGGACTCGCCCGCCTCGGCCGTCCTCTTTCATACACCTCCGGATCGCACGCGCGATAGTGGTGGCATTCGTGGAATTTTGCTTTTATAATATTTAATCACGTTGAATATTGGAGGGCTTCTGCCCTTCCCCCTTCTCCAAGTGCGCCACGCTGTAAATTATTCGGCGCGCAGGGTTTCTCAATTTAGGGATGCCGCCTAAGTGGCGGTGTGCCGTCGGCGACGATGGTAACGGTGACTTGGAGGCGTACTTTTCCAAGTACGCGGGGCGTGACGTGGGGATGGTTTTCGAATCGAGCGATCGATATGTGGGGAGGAAGGGCGGCGAGATAGGGATCCCCCCGAGCTGTTACCTTTCCCAGTGTTTCATCTATTTATTTCGGGCAGAAGCGCGAGGCAGGACGCTCCTCGTGAGTGAGTGTGTTTTATGTGTCGCGGGGAATCTCGCCTGACACCTGCGTTGCTCCTTGGTGACGTCGGTGATCGCGGCCGTGTCACGCACAGCCCTTTCCCGACGTGAAAGTAATTTTAATAAAAGAGAGCGGCCGCGCTTAACCGCCCCTTCGTCATCTTTCGCTCCTTCTTTCCCCCATCCTCGTCTCTCCCTCGTCCCTCGTCCTCGGCACGTCTCCTCCCTCGACTCAGACAGCCGAGTTTTTAATTATTAGTTGGCACAACAGGACAGATTAATTGGCGTTTTTAAAGTAATAAAATCGTTTTTGCATTTTTACAAACGTAACCCATATATTTGCGTGCACGATTCTGAATTCTCGCACGTCACTTGGAGATAACCGTGTTACCGTGAAGGTCATGAAATAAACTGCTACCGCGAATTCGACGTGAAGAGAAAATGTGTTGAGAGACTGCGCAGGTCGTGTAATCGTGCGTGCCGCACGTAAATAGAGACGGAACGAATTATGCGGAAATTCGATCGCCGATTGATACGAGCAAGTTTCGCGGATAACAAGGCCGCCACCCGGCCGCGGATCTAATTTTACCTGCTGAACCATACCGAATTCTTCCGATTCTACTGGGAGCGGCGGGAGCGTTTTTTCGACGCGCGGCGATTCGGGGGAAAAAAGTCGAAATACATGGCCGCGCTGTCATGGGAAATTGAAACATGCTGACTAGCAGACCAATTTCGTCCTAATTAAAGGAGTTTTTTCTCGCTCCCGCGAGATTTGCCTATTCGAGTTGCGAATCTCTTTCTCTCTCTGTCTCTCTCTTTCTCTATTTCTAACTCTCTTACTCCACTCGCTCGTGCACACATACACACACACACACATACTTTATGGACAAGCGCGCTGCGTCGCGCGCTCTCTCTCGGAAACGGAACTCTTCTAGTCTACACGCTTTTATTACACGCGGCACTGTCCAAATTTAAATATATGTACACACGAGATAGTTTAAATAAATCACGGGTCGCCTGTGCGGAGTGGCGACGTCAAAATTCCGTAAACCGAGTTGTTGGTGCTTAGAGATGCGAGAAACGGTGCGGAACCATGAGACTGTGAATTTCCACGTAACTTTGAACATTCGACGATGTATTTAATTATTAGCGCGCGATCGGCGTGTTTTCACTTCGCGGAGTTTTCTCTCCGTGTTTGTTTCACGTAACGATTACTGTCTCCTGAGAAAAGAGAAGAACAAAGTTTAATAACAATAATAATAATACTAATTTTATCATGTGTTGTAGTCACATGTAGAGTTGAGTTATTATAGCATAAAAAAAAGAAAGTGTACAAATATTAAACGCAAGCAAAATTAAAAAATATTGGGCTAAATTATTAAATTTAAAAAATTGTTCTCATATAATTATGTCAAAAATTCTATGTTTCTAGCAGAATTTACTGTTCCTCAGCAAGATAGACTTCACTGACAGTTTATTCTCCTGCACTGCTACAAAAGTATACATTGAGAGAAAAGATATCTGAAAAAAATGTTCATCCTTACTAGTACTAATAATACATATTTACTCAAATTCTTTGAAAATCTTTGATTTAAACGGAATAAATAATTGCTTTCATGAGAAGCTAAACTTTCAAGAAAGTGTATATTTTCTTGGTTGGAAAATATTTTATATATATCTAAATATTATTAGATATATAATTTAGATTTAATATCTTTTTTAGGTATTTTTTCTCTCAGTGCGGTAAAATTGAAGAGAATGCATATGAAAGGAAGAAAGGAAACCATAACATACATATTCACTCCGTGTACGATCGCAATCACGTATAAATCAACGATTATTTCTACCCACGGTCTCCCTCCGCGCATATTTTCACACTATACAAAATCGCGTGGAAAAATTTTTTTCGACGTTTCACGGAGTTGCACATACGTGCATGATAAATAACGCGGTGCACCGGAGCGGCGCGGGGATGCCGGAAACGCTAAATAGCTGACTTCGCGGCGCATTGGCGGACTCCCTGGCGGGGAAAAGTCCGGGAGCGGCGATTAACTCGGCGGCGACGCGCGATTGTTTTCATTATTCCGAATTAACAGGGGGAGGACGACTCCGGTTCCAACTGCCGGCCGGCCGGCGCGGATCAATTTCGTCGTCGATGTAATTTATCACAGAGGAGCGTATCGGAAGAGCGTTTGACGCTCGGCTTACACAGAAGGATTACGAGAGCGCCAATTGTTTTTGCCGCTCGTCCATTCGCTCGTCGTCCCGCGCGGGCTCTGTTTCGGCCGCGGGCGCGGCGGTCGCTTTTTGCGCGCAGCAAGGGAATTCTCGGCGCGCGCGCTCGCGCCAAGGAGAAAGAGGAGCAAAACGACGAAAGCGAAACTACAGGCGCGCGTTAACGCTGCGCCTCTGTTTACGAGGCGAGACCGAGCGCGAAGGTCGGCGTGTCGTCGCACTTGTCGAGCGCGAACGCCGGTCGTGCGAATTGCGGCTCCGAATTGCGCCCCGGCGCGTTCCTCTCGTGCCTGTCGTATGTGTACGTCGTCGAGGCGACGTTCGCCCCCGGCAGAGCTCGTCGCCGCGGCCATAACCACCGATCTAAAGAGCCGATCGTGATTTCCCTCTTCAGCCGGCTCGCTCCTCGCGCCACCGATCGTCAGGTGAGTTCCGCGAGGTGAACTCTTGAATTCCTGATCTCAGCGAGGTCGATGGAATTTCGACCTTTCCGCGCTGGGGATTTCATTCCCGCCTTTAGTTACGGTCATTGAAGGTGAGACGGTATCAAGTCGGCGTGTGCAGAAGGTTGGCAAATAGATCAGAAATGAAATTCGCAAATTTCGTAGGATTAACTATTTTTATGGATAAAATGAATAACAGATTTTTTAGATATCTGCTCTGAGATAGAGAATATCCGGAGAATAAAAGATATTTGTTTGGTGGATACTAATGACATATCTAGAAATGACATATCTCTAAATTTTATAAATTCTTTTGTTCAAATAAAATGAATAATTGTTTCTATGATGTTCTAGAAAAATATATACTTTCTCATTTGTGTGAAAGAAAATTTCTTTATGTAAAGTTACGTGTATTTGTACCTATCGAGTAAATGTTTCTTATTTTTTAGATATTTTTTCTCTCAGAATACGAGGACGTTCTGTTTGCTTCGTGATACCCAAACTTCTTGCGAGAATTTAATAGGAAATTGGCAAATATTTTGCACCAACCTGATGCATTGTATTCTTATTTGTTTTGTGCTGTTATGAGCTAGCTCGAATTATTGCAATAGTTGTTGCAAACACATCTCTCGAAAAGTAACAACTCGGGAAATGGTTAAGTTCTCCGGCAGCCATTTCGTTCGATATTATAAGCTGAAATTCTAACATTTCCGTGAGTATTATTTCAATAATCTGGAATAATTCAATATAATCCGCGGCTGTCTTTTGCTGATCTCGAGCTGGTCAAGAGAATTTCGATATTTCAACGGCGGGCTTTAATCCTGTATAATGTTTAATTACGATAATTGGAAGATAGAGATAGCACATTGTATCCTTGTTTATTTTGCACGGTAACAGACAAATCTGAACTGTTGTACTTGCTGATGTAAACACATCTCTCGTACGGTAACAATCCGTGGAGTTTACATTGTAGAGTGGCTAAATACGCCCATAGCGATCCTGTTCGGAACCTACAAGTTGAAATTCCGACTTTTCCGCGGATATTAATTCAATAATCTCTCGAACGTTTTAATGTACAGTTTGCGGTTGCCTGCTTTTGATCTCAAACTAGTCAAACCTTTTTCTTAACGCAATAATTTCCATAATTTCAAACTGAGGTATGGTAAAAGTACCAATGCCAATACACATGCACAATTCTGAACATTCTTATTTGTTTTGGCCTTTAAATAAGAATATTTAGGGCCGGTTTTTCAATAGCAGTTTAAACCTGAATTCAAGTTTAAACTTTATTCTGACAATGCGTTTTTATTTAAACAGAGTTTAAGTTGAAATCTAAGTTTAAATTATCATTGAAAAACCGGCCTTTAAACTTTCAACAATAATATACATACAGGTTAAGTCACACTCAACTTTAGATTCTAAAATATCTCTGTTGTTTTTCATATCATAAGAAAATATGTAAGGAATAAATTGTACGGTTGAAAAGGATAGCTGACCGCACTATTTATTGTTTCCAATCACACAATTTATTTCTAACACATTTTCTTATGTAAAAAGAGACATTTTTAGAATTTAACGCGTTAGGTGTTTCATTCTGTATACATATATTTAATATAAACTTGTATATATTCTATGTTGAATAAAAGAAAGTTTACACGTTTGTATTTAAAGAGCAAAACAATGTTCAGGACTTAGTAAATCTCTGAAAATTGGTACTTTCATCTTAATAGAAAGATCGTGCAGCATTGTCGCAAATTATTTCACATGCTAACGAACAAATCCAAATGGTTGCGCCTCTCAATGTAAGCACATACCTCTCTCATAAGGTAACAAACT
This sequence comes from Odontomachus brunneus, assembly GCF_010583005.1. Classification (NCBI taxonomy): domain Eukaryota; kingdom Metazoa; phylum Arthropoda; class Insecta; order Hymenoptera; family Formicidae; genus Odontomachus; species Odontomachus brunneus. The sequence continues at coordinate 1,426,912 of NW_022639541.1, forward strand.
CGTGGTTTACATCGCAAAGTGGCTGAATATACCGGCGGCAGTTCTATTCGAGGCGGTAAGCTGGAATCGTAACTTTTCGGCGGGTATTAATTCAATAATCCCGAATAACTCAATATAATCTGCGGCTGTCTGTCAGTTAACTTTCGCGGCGGAACGAACTACAAGGGCGCTAATCAAGTGATTCGATTACGGGCCGCGAGAATTAAGATTCGCCGCGGAAAACTCAAATCCAAAATAAGGCGCGCGGTCGTCGGCAGAATTTTAAACGGCTCCCGAGAATCGACGCGCGTCGACGATTCATTCTTTTTACTTACCCTCTCTCCCTTTCTCTCTCTCTCTCTCTCTCTCTCTCTCTCTCTCTCTCTCTCTCTCCTTCTCTCTCTCTTTCTTGCGACGAGTGGTTTAACGAGGAAGCGAAAGTGAAATTCATTATAATTCAACAAGATTGCCGTGACGAGCAATCATAAAACGAAGAATAGCAAAAGAATGATCGGCAAATGAGAGCAAACGCTGGTCTTGCGGCGTCAAAAAGAAAAGAATATTTGAAATCTCATAATGATACGTTAGGTAGAATCGAACGAATGCTTTTCAATCGCGGGATTTTTGCGCCCTCTCTTCTGCTAGAAATTCATTACCCTCTCTCGAAATTGTGGAATGATTCATTTTTATAAATAATACATTGCAATTATTCCAGCGACACACTTTGCGCGTGTACGCAGAGTATTTCATTATCGAAAAATAAATATCGCGCGGAAACGTAAAATTTGTCATAATACGCAGCTCGGGACAGAATTTTTATTGGGGATCGCATCGCGCGGCAAGAGTCACATGAAAAGAGTGTGTATGTGTGTGTAAGAGAGAGAGAGAGAGAGAGAGAGAGAGAGAGAGAGAGAGAGAGAGAGAGAGAGAGAGTGTGTGTGTGTGTATGTGAAAGGAAAAGGGGAAAGAGCGGCGAGAGGGGGATCGTTCTTGTATGAAATTTATAAATTTTCCGATACATTTATTCATTTAAATCAACACACAACTCTGCGGCGCACATAAACGTAGAGCCGACAGCGGCGCGGTAACGTCGACGGCAATGGCAACGGCGGCGGCGGCGGACGTGAAATGAAAATAAATGTATCGCGCCGTTTAAAATGTAACTAATATAGGCGACACTCCGTGGCTCCCCTCCGCACACTCCATTAAATTCAATCGGCCGTGATAGCGAATAAAAAACGCTTATTAGTCGCACGTGCGCGGCGGCGGCGGCTCTTCTCGAGCGAGCGATTGAGCCTCACCGAAAAGGGGTGGCCGGCTGACCGTGCTTGCACGTTTCTCCCTTATAAATAATGGCCTCCGCGATTTTCATGCTGAGCAACAATTACGCTCAGTGGACGGCGATCGCGCAAAATGCGACCATGCCGTACGCGCAAACGGACGGGAAGGGTCCGCGTGCTCGACACAACAGTTTTTGCGTCCGTCCGCCGCTTTGTCTCCTTCTCTCTCACCCTCTCCGGCTCTCTCTCTCCGTCGCATATACGAGAAAGAGACACCACATCTCTTGCGCGCGTGCGAGCGCACTGACGCTGATATGCATTCATAAACGATCCATCAATTTCCCCGAGTCGAGTCGAAGAATACCTCAACGGCGAGACGAGATGAGTCGAGTCGTGTCGTGTCGCTGTGACGTGTCGTGGGAAATACGGCCGGGGGAAGGTAAGCAGGATGAGGAGGGCTAAACCCTTGGTGGACGATAATGCGGTCGAAAAAATGCCACGTCTAAGCCGTCGAGTTTCCTTGAGGCAGAGTCGGTCGATGATAGATGAGACGCGGTGCGGTGGGCCAGCGCGCGGATCAATAAATTAAATCGAGGTACTGGGAGTGAAGAGAGAGGGAGAGAGGGCGGGAGGGAAGGAGGAAGAGAGAGAGAGAGACTGGACCCCGGGCTTGAAAATGATATCGATTGAACGGGCCGGTGCCGTTCGGGCGCAGGCCGACGTTATAAACCGGGGTAAAACCAGGTGGCTTGTGACTGATGATTACGGAGTGAAATGCAGAAATCTCGATCGGGATCGTGCGGCAAATTGAAAAAGTCGGCCGCGTCGGGGCGTGTCCGAAAATACATCGCGTCCTAATTCGATTTGGACGAGGCTCGCCGCCGACTCACGCACTCTCGTGCGCGTTTATATTATTTATAACTATCGCCTCTTTTCTCCCGTCATCCCTCACACATTGACCCTCCATCCAACACACGAAGCTGTTGTGGGGGCGCGCGATCCCAACGTCGATCGAATACGGAGCAAAGCGTACGCGCGGGCCTTTAAACGTCAGCGGAGCCAAAAAGTCGGCGACAAGATGAAAGGCGTCCCACTTTGCGGCGGATGTAAAGAGACCGGAGAAATAAGAGGAATAGGGTTGAGGTCAAAGTGGACATACAAAGAGAAGACTCTCTCCTCCGCCGGGCTCGTCCACTTTACCGTCCGTCTGTCCGACGTCGGCTCGCGTCGCCGGTGGACAAGTCGGTCGACTTTAATATGCACCCTAGAAATTGAATTCTCTCCCTTTTCTCACACCGCTTCCTTCTTTCTCGCTCTCTCCCTCTTCTCTCTCTCTCTCTCTCTCTCTCTCTCTCTCTCTCTCTCTGTCTCTCCCTTCTTCCGTTCGTGAGTTTCCCGCCGCCTCCAGCCTCGTCAAAGCCCCGAGTACGGAACGCCTGAGAGCGGAACGCAGGTGCGGCGGGATCCGTAATATGGATTTAAGAACACTCGCTGATATTGACGGATATGAGCGCTCCCGCGTGGAGCGCAAATGCACCCCTGCCTCCTTCCCACCCAGCTTGGCTGGCTCCCTTGAACCGAATGCCGGCGTGTTGCGCGACGGGAGTGTTGCGGCTGCGAATGCGCGTTTGTACATACACCACCGGCGGTGGCGGCGGCGGTAACGCAGCGTGGAGTGAGTCACAACACGCAAGGGCGCGCGCAGCGGGTGTTTTTCTCATTCCGTGGCGATATCTCGCAAGGTCTGTCGTTCTTTGCGAGAGCGAGCTCTTTTCTCTTACTTTCTTTCCTCCTCGCACACCACGGGGGTGAGACCGGGGGGAGGCGTAACGACAACGAGGGGTGCATTTATCCGATGACCGTGTAATCCATTACTGCCGTCCGCCTGGCTCCCGATGACGTGTACCGTGCGCAGGAATCCGGAATTGATCCCCCCGTACCAACGTCCCGACGCCGAGTGTTGAGGACGCACGTGGGGGCGGCGGTGGTTGCGTTCGAGCGGTTAACCTTCGAGTGTAATTACGATCGCGACTGACGCGTTCGCCCAGCAGGAGGAGAGGAAATGGTGTGGGGCAGGACTTTTCTCGTTCTCGCCGTGTACTCGCGCACATTAGCTTCTTAATCTTAGAGAGATAGCGTGAAGAATTTGTACACTGAGAGAGCTTTAACTTCCCCCTCCAATATTTCATCGCTTTACTATTAATTTGCATTACTTGAATGAATGCAGTGCACAGCGAAAATTACTCACCCCTGTCTTAATTGAATCATAAATTACCACTAACTTTCGAGGCTTTAACGAGTAAACAGTACGCTGAGGAAAAATATTAAAAAATAAGAGACATTTATTCAGTGCGCACTAATGACAAATCTAGTTATTACATTATGCTAATGTATAAAATGTTTTTTAAACAAGAAAATATACATGTTTCTAAAGTCTTACCTTTTCATAAAAGTAATTGTTTATTCTATTCAATAAAAGTGTAGATTTCAGTTGCATTCTAAAATAGGAATTCCTTTTGAAGGAAAGTGCAGCCAAGAATGGCTCAGATTCATAACTAATAAGTTTTGAAAAATCATTTAAAATAAAGTTTATAATGTGCAGATTATGGGAACATATTATGGAAACACGTTTCTCGGCTCCCTGGACAATTTTTTACAGTTTTTAAAAATAATTTTCGCGTTTCCATGAGTGTATTTTCGAAAATGACGTCAAGTGTGCGTATCTCGATCAGCACCGGGTCCACCAAATAAATATTTTTAATTTTTTCATATTTTTTCTTAGAGTATATCCTTTCATTCTCTTTCTGAGTGGAATTTATAAATAGACGTAGACGTCCCACGAGTTCGCGGAATAAATGCCAATATAAAGGGTTAAAGTCGCAATATAATCACGTGTTTATCTTTCACAAGTTTTGTTGATCCCCTCCCTTACTTTTCCCATTTTGTTTCACTCTTTCTCCGTTTTATCCTTTGTAATTCAATTTTTCGTTTTTTGACCGTCCGCGTCAGCCATCGATCCATCTCTCCGTTTCGCGCGGTCACAATCGGAGAAACGCCTCCGCGTAATATTTCACTGGCGTTCCCCGTCTTCCTCATCGTTCAATCGTGTAGCAATCGGCGTTACCGGGGCGGCCGATTTATTTTCCGACCTGTTTCACGGCGAGATCCCGCACGGGGGAGAACAAGCGCGCAAGCGCGAGCACGTTTGCTCTCGCCTCGTCTAATCCTCAGATACTTAAATAATTTCGCGCTTTCAAGTGCACTCGGCGTGAAGATGAAATATTCATCGGGGATGTCATATACTTCAGCGCCGGGCCGAAGTCTGTTGCCGCCGGTGTCAGGAAGGAGCGGGCAAAGTTACGATTGTCTTAGCAAGTGCGCGGGAAATAGGGTCAAAGTAATGCGAAGGATTAGGATGCCTCGTAACGACGGGCGGGAAAGTTTATTATAACTCGCTCATAGAATAAGTAGCAGCGATACCCGGCAATCCCGTCACTCGCAGGCTGATTTCGAGTGTATCTCGTCGCATCCACCCACTCCCGCGTCTTTTCCCCCGCGATTGTAATACGGGACGTGTCGTTATTATCATTATGTAGTTTAAACGAGGAGAGACATTTCTTTGATCCGATTCGCTTGCACGAGGCGCTCTCGGACGATGAAGTTTCACGAGAAATTCCTACATGCACCTATACTAAGGAAACAATACTTGGAAATTTGTTTGTGGGATATAGATTTTATTCGCGAAAAAATTAACTTTATTATTGTGAAATAAACTCCACTTCGCTGAAATAAACTTTATACCTCACAGAGAGGTCTTCAAGTGTTCTTCCTTTGTGTGTTGCTAACAGACAAAGACGTTGCTTGGAAGAAAGAATACGTTGAAGAAGAATTAGTCGTAGCTAAAACGTAGCTGTGACAGTTAGGATATGGGATAAAAAATATCCTATATCCTAACTGTGTAAAATAGGGATAGCTAATGTCGCAGCTAAATTGATCAGCTGTTTAAGCTTCGACATTGCAACAAAAGATATTCGCTGACGCGTGAGCGCAAACAATGGCGAGGGGTACTCCGCGAGGGGAGCGATGTCGCGCGAACGGTCCCGCGGCGTATAAATTTGAATAACTACAATTTTAGTTAGATCGACCATATTTTTCTCTCAGCGCGAGCAAGCGAAACGTTTATTTGTGAAATTTGGCAAATTACGTGACATGTGCAATTAATATTAACCACACGTGATTCTCGACGTTCAGGTAGTTGATAGAATATGCATTTCAATTTGGAAGCTAATTGAGCTCTTCAGATGCCAAATTAGTCAACCCCCCTCCGCTTTTTCTGCGTGGAAATTTCACCGTTTTAATCCAAGCACACACACGATCAGTACTTGATGCTTCGCAGAGTTAAGGAAATTAAAAGAAAAATTGAAGCTGATCGTTCCGGCTTGTAAAGAGGCGTAATTAAAATTCGAGTTAAAATCCGCGGGTTACGCGAACAAAAAATCTTGACGAGACGCCACGCGAGAATATTCCTTTCATGTTTTGACGACTTGCGCGCGTCAATTTGCGAAATTCCTCGACGCTTCGCGCATCGTTTCCCTTTCTCTTAAATACACCGGCTGGGTCTTACGGGACTTCGTGTTTGGATTTTCCGACGTCGCGTCGCTACTCCAATCACAAGCCGAATGACACTTCCAGCGGAAATGGCGCTCCAAGTTTCGTCCCTCCGCGTGTGCACGTTTCTCTCCTTCTCCCTTCCTCTCAATATACCACGATGCGTACACATCCACCGGGCGTCCTGATCCGGAAGGGTAAACTTTGTTCCTCCCGTCGCCATATGCCGTATCTGACCCGTGTCTGATGTTCCGTGGACGGCTGCTGCCGGTACTCCTCGATTACCGCTCTTCCCGAAGTAAGACCGCCGCCCCGGGATTCACATACGTTCCGTTAGCTCGCTCGTCCACCTAAGGGTCGCCTAAGGGTGGCTCTCCCCGGTTCTTCTTGCTACTTAACGCCAAATCCGTTAAGACCGTCCTCAAAACGAGCCGGACATTTTGGGGTTTGGGAGCATTCGCGACCAGTTGGAGCGTAAGATTTTTTTTCCCGAGCCGCTTTCGGACTTTTATCAGCCTGGGATTCCTCCAGAGAGCGAGAGAGAAAGAGGGAGAATGAAAGAGCATGTGTGTTTGTGTGTGTGTGTATGTGTGTGTGAGATGATGACGCAGGGCAAGCTTAATATCGCTCTGGAGAAGCGAGCTTTTAACGCTTGCACGTCGCGGCGAAGTCGAAAGCGGACGAAGACGGCGTTACTTCAACGCGCGCTTCAAACCTCTTCATGTAACGGCCGAGTGCAATTCCCGTGGCGGCGCGTCTCGGAGCAAGTGCGCGTCGTATCGCGAAACGAGGGAGCGTGTAATAAAATATGCAAATTAGATAGCTATATTTGATGATCCCTCGCGTCTTCCGGGATCGGCGGGATTTATTGGCGTCGTGCGAACTTTCCGCGTGCTCACTTCGGCTAAAGAGGAAGCGAGAGAGAGAAAGAGAGAGAGAGAGAGGGGGGAGAGGGAGAGAACGTCGACGAGTAGACGTACACGAGTCCTTCCGTCGGTCCGTCCGTCGGCCCTGGCGGCTGATCGGCCAGCGAGGTATTAATACTGAATCGCGACGTCCCGCCACCGCTTCGGCGGCTCTCATATTAAATGGAGCATTGTGGGCGTTCGGCGAAATCGATCGTCCACAAAGTGGCAATCACACAGAGAGTGAGACTCGATCACGTGATTTCCCGTGGGTGCCGTCGCCGGCAAATGACCCGCCTGCCGGCTGCTGCAACGCCGCGGATGCCGCAGCCGCCTTCGTATCATGCCGGGCTGTGCTTACCTCAATGCCGCCGCCGACGAGAGGAGAGAAAGAGAAAGAGAAAGACACTGACAGAATCTACGGATACTTTTGCGCGGCTCGAGCCTCGCGAACTCGCTCCGATCGAATCAGAGGGGGAAGAGCCGCGCGGAATATTCTCCGGAGGCGGAAATCTCGCGAGTCGCGCATTTAAATACGGCTTTTAGCCTCCCCGTGCGCGTACACTCCTCCCCCCTTCCCTTGGTCTCGGTTATTTCGACTCGATCTCGCCCTCCAAGTCGATTCCGCGGGCTTAAGATTCCTCCGCGGAGGAAGACGAACGAGACTCCCGATTTCTTTGAGTTGCCTGTCTTCCTCTCCCCTGCTCTCTTCTTTTCTCCTCATTGCTTCCTTTCTGCATTTGTTTTCTCTTGCTCTCGCTGCTTTCTGCATTTGCTGTCTATCAGGTGAAATGTCACGGAGCGCGCGAGGCGCCACGGCCGGAAGCTCCACGATAAAACGAGACATGCGGAGAAATACGATAATGGATGGTAGCTGTTAATTAATAACGAAGTCAAAGCGTTTTCCGCCGATTAGACGTTCGTGCGAGCTCCCTCCCTCCCCTCTCTCAAACTCTCTTTCTCTCCTCTCTCTCCGCGGAAACTCGATATTTACCAACTTGAGAGTATCGCGTTATAAGCTCCCCGTCCGCGGTATCGACGGATAGTTCCGCGAGCATTAAATCCGAAAGATACTCCCCTTGGTCCCCATGCTTCCCGGCGTTTCCTTCTTCCGGGGGGCGCATCCGAAAGTGAATTAATGCATCTTCGAGCTTGCGGATAAAGTAGTAGGATTCGCTGGGATTCCCCCGGCGCTCGCGAGACGCGCACGCTGCGAGGAACGCAGCCATCCTCCTGCCCCTCGCCGTAGAGAATTTGCGACGTCGCGTTGCGTTCCGTTTCGTTTTGCATTCGACTCGTCATCTGACTCATGCGTCTCATTACGGGTCCGCGGTTTCGTCGAGAGAGCGATCTGTCGCGGGACGTTTTTATTTACTTGTTTATTCTCCCTTATCCGTTCATTCGTTTATTTGTTCACCATTTCCTCGTATTTATTTATTTTCTCGTATATTTCTATTGTTTCTTCTCTCTTCCCCTTGTTTGCGAATTTTTTGACGCGCTGCGACGCGGAACGATCCTCCGCGGGAGGATTCACTTTCACGGATATACAGGGTGTCTGAACCGAAATGTTCAGATTGATCTTGTGGAACTCGTTAAACTGAACGGAGAAATCGTGGCCACGTTGTAAACCGCCAGGTTAATTTTCGAACACTGACGAAAGAAAATGCTGCTTGTAGGTTTTAAAGACCTGTGCGAACCTGCCATCTGGGACTTTCAGGAACTTAATTTTTCTACATGCAAAACGTTAGCATTTCGTTTGTAGTAACAATAATTGCTTGTAGTAACAATAATTTTGTTTGTAGTTCCATTCATAAAAAATTACAAAAATTTTTTAAAATAACTCGCACCCAACTTCAAAATATTACAAATCCATTTGTGCAATCTTATTTAGAATCATTTGTTTATAGTGCTCTCTATTTCGTTTGTAGTCAAACAATTTGGAAGTTATATCAATTCGACTAAAGAATACTGCGCAAACAGATTTGATACGCCTCATCATTTTTTTAAGTTGCGCGTTTCGAAATTTTTTAAATTTTTCGTATAGAAAAATTAAGTTCTTAAAAGTCGGGTGCCAAATTCACGCAAGTGTTCTAAAGAAGACCTATCGGTGAAGCTGATAGGTTAAATGAAGTCTAAAGAGATTGACATAGGCTTCAAAATATCGAAGTAGGCGTCAATGGAGTATCGAAGTCGAAAGCGTCGGATGAAAATCTCGACTCGGCAGTTTACAAAATGGCTATGATTTCTCCATTCAGTTGAGCGAGTTCCACCGCGCACGACTGGTGTCGGGCGCACTCAAGTCCAGACACCCTGTAGAACTCGCGGCCGGATGGACTCGTTCCCTTGCAGAAGACGACGGCGCTTGGAGAGGGTGCCGCGGCAAACCTCCCCCACCCCCGCCCGCAACAGCCAACCCCCTCTCCTCCCGTCTCCCGAATTCCCCGGCGCGCCGAGAGCTGCTCGAGCGGCGCCGGAACGGATTCCGCTCTCTCTTTCACCGGCCTCGCGCCCCGATACCGCATATTAAATTCTCCCCGAGGGAGAGGGAGAGAGAGTGAGAGGGCGCATCGAGGATGCGCGCTTTTCGCGATCCAGCGGACGACAAGGTCCTGAGGACCGTGTTTCTCGGCCATCGGACCATTTTCCATCCACGGCGAATACGCCGCGCCTCGCCGCGCAGCTGTCTGTCTGTCTGTCTGTCTGTCTGTCTGCCTGCCTGTGTGTCTGTCGGTCTGTTCCTGCCGAGGGCGAGTCGCGTGACGGAAATTCAGCCTCCGTTCCGTTACTGTTCCACAGAGACATCCGGTTCTGGCGTTTCGTGTACGCGCGCAGGCACGATGTTTCTTATGCCTTTGTCAAATTGCAGCGTCCCGTCGTATGTCCCATCAGGGTAATCCCATGGCGACACGCCTGCGCTCATGTTGTCGACTTGTCGCGCGTAATCAATCGACGATTAACCCTTTGTATTGGAATCACGTCTCCTATACCGAAAGAAAAAAATATCTAAGAGATAAAACATATTTATTCGGTGGGTACTGATAACACATATTTACTTATGTTCATACAAAATATTCTCCGCAAATCAGAAGATATATATTTCATGAAAATAATTATGTATTCTGTTCAGATATATCAGAAGATATATATTTCATGAAAATAATTATATATTCTGTTTAAATAAAGGAATTTAGGTCTTAGTGAATATGTTCTTATAAAAAAGCCATCGAATAAATATTTTTTTTATTTCTTAGATATTTTTTCTCAGTGCAGACGTTCTACAATTGAGGAGCCAAAATCATCACTCACATTTCAGACATGTGCCACATTTGTTCTCTCTCTAGTTTTGTCTGAACATTAACTTAATGCTTTTAAATTTTCTGTATTATTATTTCGCTTCTGCTTGTCTCCGGGTCTTAATTATGTTTTCAATTATTAACCCTTTGTCTTCATTATTATTTTTTAAATTGTTTATTTATTATTATTTTTCTATTTCTTTTTGGATTTCTTTTTTTCTTCTTATTTTGATGCATTATTTTAATTTTTCAATCAGTTATTTATTATGCTTGATGCGCCAAGGGGATTTCCCGTAAGTGACGAAGTAGAAGAATAAATAAACTTAATGGTCGCACAATATATCAATGAGGGATTAATTCCCAATACAAGGGATTAATTAGTCGCGAAGCGAATGTTGCAAATCGTCGAACGTTCAACGCGGCGAAGTTTCTCGAGGGGAAGGCGTTGACGGCGGCGGTGGACGCGCTCCGTTGACGCCGTTTTTAAAGTGTTCGCGCCCGTGCTTTATGACGCATTTCACGGGGAAACGAGATTAAATTTAAGTGTTCCTCAAAAATACATAGACGCGGCACAGACGGCGCGTTATACTGCGAAAGCCGTGGAAAGTTTCGCGAAAGACTCGCTGAAAGTTTTAATTTACTTTCCAGCCTTGGTTTATGCAGCTCGTTGTCAAATACATGTGTGCTGCGGCATAAACGGAGCCCTGCCAACCTCCCTTCCTCTCTCCCTCTCTTTCTCTTCACTTTTCCTGCCTTTTCCCGACTCTCTCTTTCTTCTCGCTCTCTCTCCTCGAAATCCTCAGAGGAACGTCCTCACGTCGATGACGAGCGCGACGACGTCGCCGACGTGTTCTTTGCCTCTTCCTCCAGCTGGAACTTGTCGTGATCTAAAAAAACGCTCTCCCGTTTCTCTCTCTCTTTCTCTCTCTTTCTCTCGAGGCCGTAATCGCGAGATTGTTTGTACAACGTCGCGGCTGATACAAGCGCCGACAATTTATTTTGACAGATCTCATACGCGCTTCTTGGTTCTCGTTAATTCGGGCCTGCTCTCATCGCCTATCGTACGAGAAAGAAGCTGACAGGCGGACGTTGAAGAAGCTTCAGTCTTCCGCGAGTCTATTTAAAAGAACGTCAGCGAGATGCGAAAGACGTGGTTTGACGCGCCCGCGCTTGAGGTGCAAAGTTGGCGTCCGCGAAGTTGCGAAATGAAAAGTCAACCTTGACATATGCGCGTCGGAATTCGCGGCTCCAATTAAGTCGGGGAATATGTTGCCGTGGCATTGTATTTTCGATATATGCATCACTCGAATGCACGTTGCGAGCCCACGCTCGCATTGTTACTGCGCGAAAAGTCGTGTGACCGCCGAGCAATCGAGCATGTCATAACAAAGCTTGACGCGAGCGAGCGAGCACGTCAGGCGACATCGTGCGTTACTTTCGATTTTATTCGATGAAATAAAATTAATACAAAGAGAACGCGATCGTCCAGCTCGATCGCCGAGAGCGCGTCGTGAAATCGAAAGGGGTAATTGTCGTTTTGTTCGCGTCAAATTCGCGCAAGAAACGCGGTTTCTCGCGACCTCTTCGCGTTTTCATAATTTTTCCGAACTGAATAACACCTCTGGACCCTTAACTGACGGGAATGATTGTGTTTTGGCTTCAGACTTGACGGTTCTCGCAACGGATGCAGTTAGAACAGAAGTGCAGAGCTTGCGGAGCATCTGATTCGACCTGAGTAAAATTGCTTTGATGGTGAGTTCATTGATTATTTAAGCTTTCATAGCCGAGACTTTATAAATTTGAGAGAGTTAGTTTCATTGTTGAAGCTCAAGCAGGAATATTCCTGATATACGTCGGGAGAATATCTAAAAATGAAATGAAATGAAATTTTTTCTTTAATTTGAGATTACATATTCTGGGATTTTTCACAAAGAGATATTCGTCACGAATTACTTCCGACTCCGCGTAAAATATTAAACGCAACGCGCAGTACAGAGAGAGAGAGAGAGCGACGTTCACTTTAGAATCTTGCGTTATTTTGCGTTTAAGTAACGTCTAATAACTCTTACAAATTCTCTTTATATCCGTATTGAACTGCATTAAATTATTAGACGCAAAAGTATCTCGCGAGAGCGTACCGTGATCGTCGAATCTCGCTAATCAGTACAGTTGTAAGATATACGAGAGTGCGTCGAGGCGCTAAAAGCTCGTGTTAAACAATTGAACAATATTCAGTGTATTACGGATAGGAATATTTCAATCTAGCGCACGTGAAATAATCAGGACCATTATAACGGCGCTCCTGCAGCCTCGAGCGTGTTATCTTTCGGAAGGTCGCGCGACCTTCGAACAACAACGCGCGTAATCACGACGCGCGCTCGGCTTCACACAGTCTCCGGCCCGCCGGCGAGCGGGACGGATGACGTCACGCGGTAGTCTTGAATTTTCTAAATTCGTCAAAGCGTGTGCGAGTCGAACGGCGATATTTTGCGCGTGCGATCGTTGTGCTGAGGTCCTCGTGAGTAACGGCAGCGTCCTGAAATCGAGAGGGTGACTGTCGTTTTTCATTTTTGTTAAATTTAAAGAGGAGACATAAGGTAAATGTCTCAACAATTGAACCTTGTCAACGATCGAAACATTGAAAATATACTTGTATTTAATAGCTCTAAAAAAGACTTGGAAATTTTTCAAAGACACTTCTTTATGCCAATTTGTAATATTATTTAATGACCATTAAATTACTAACTCTGTGTTTTGCTCAATAATTAGGACATGATTTATTTCTCAGTTTAACTACAATTGGCGTTATTTAATATATTTCATTAAAATTATAATTGATGTTTATCGATTATATATTTTGTCTTTTATTATTTCTTTATCGCTGACGAAAGTTTTATATAAACGTTAGTTTTCCTTGCAATTTCACTAATTACTTATTAATGAAAATACAAAACTAATCGTGCTTTCTTACTAGTTTAGTTATTGAGACATTTACCTTAGTTGTCGATGTTTATATTTTTTATTTGTCCGTATATTATATATACGGAATATTTCTTTATTCTCACTTGGCTGACCACGAGCGTGCTCTTTACCTTCAATTAATCAGGAAACTGTCTTTTTATTTCAGATTCGGCAGAGCTTGCGGCCACACCGCGAAGGAAGACGCAGCTCCAGTGGATGCGGTTGCTGCACCGGAGGTTCCGGTTTGGGCCAAGCAGGGTTGGCTCGAAGGTGAGTTTACCAAGTTTCCATAATTCTCTTAGCCATTTGCTGTTGCGAATGTGACAGTTAATACACTGAAAAAAAAATACGTAAAAATTTTGGCAACATTTAAGTTTATTTTTGCATGCAGAAAATACTGGAGCAAATATCTCCGCAGAATTTTTTAATGCTGTATCGCAGAGCTTTATTGCTCCGAAGGTCACGTGATCTTCCGAAAGACAACACACTCGAGCTCGCGCCGTTATAACGGCTCTGATTATTTCACGTGCGTTATATTGAAATATTCCTATGACATGATACACTGAATATCGTTCAATTGTTTAACGCGTTTTAATTGAGCGGCCCGTCGCACTCTCGTACATTTGCAGCTGTACTGATTAGCGAAATCCAACAATCACGGTATGATCTCGCGCGACACTGTCTCTCGTGTTTAACAATTTAACACAGTTCAATACGGATATAAAGAGAATTCATCAGATTTATTAGACGTTATTTAAACGCAAAATAACGCGATATTCTAAAGTTAACGCTCCTCTCTCTCTCTCTCTCTCTCTCTCTCTCTCTCTCTCTCTCTCTCTCTTTCTGTACGCGTTGCATTTAATATTTTACGCAAAACCAAAAGTACTTCGTGACGAATAACTCTTTTTGAAAAATCCTAGAATATACCAGAATTATAACTGAAATTACAATAATATGTAATTTACAATAATATGTGTTGTAATTTTTAGTAATGCATATCACGTATTAAGATAAAGAGATAAAGATTGCAACACACGTAATTTCGATTATAATTCCTGCATAATCTAACATTGCAAACCTTTGTAGTAATTTTCACTACAATACTTTCTCCGTGTGAGATAAAATTTATTTCTCTGAAGTCGACTTTTATTTTACAAAAGAATTTTCAAATATTTTTTCAGTGTATATTACGCATTTATTCGAATTAATGTTCTTCACATATTCGCGCATACAACAGCAAATAGCTAATATATCCGCGTGTTCTCTTGCTCGCTAAACGAAATTCCAGAATTTAACTAACCAAATCATTTAATTTTGTGCTCCAGATCTCGCAGCGGAACGTGGCTGACCTTGACTTCCTGCTGGTTGGTGAGTCAGAAATTAATTGAAAAATATACTATATGAAAAAAATTTAAGGTTGTGGTATCGTTCTCAAGCCAATGCGATTTACATAGACTGTAGATTCTTGCATGTATATGTTTTTGTGCCGTTAAACAATACGCGTCGCTCAAGACAGTTAGAAGATCACTTCGTCAAATACTCGTAAGGACATTTGAATTGTCGAATATCTAATTTTGATGTTGATATCTAGTCTTCAGTGAACATATATCTATATAAAAATTAATATAATTTATGTCAGCATCTCACATCTTATTTGAAGTCTAAAATTATTCAACACGTTGAATGCCGTGGCGATCATTGGTCATCGTTACATCATATACGATATCACCATATTTATTTTGCAATCTCGTGTTATTTTCTTACCGTAATATCTTTAGTATTATGTGATTAATCGAGCTCTTATAGAATGAATCGAAATAAGCGCGGCAATCGACGTGTCGGCGGAATTATTCGCTCGGTGTGATCTTCCAATTGTCTTGAAAGTGGCGTGAAATGTGCATCACAGAATTGCGTCACAGCGAGAGTAACTCGCAACTTCTTCGCTCGCGTTAACAAACACTTGATCGTCGCGTTCATTAATTTCTTGAGCCTCTCAACCACATGCATTCCAATCACGTCGCGATTACATCTCATAAAGAACAAATGAACGGATCGTCACATAAATTTCAATATCATGAGAGTAGAATGCCTCGATGGCAAAGTGCCGCGAAGCATCAACGGAACATAGTAGCTTATATAATGTTCGTATTTCGTTATTGGTTATTTATTTTTTAAGTTTCATACGGCAATTTGCGGCGTCAATGTAGAACCCAAGTTTCGACTCGAGTATTGACTCGCAATTATTTGTTTTGCGTGTTGCGATCGGCTTGCGCGCGCGAAGCGATTCGAGCGGGTTGATCTCACGACCGTCGCGATTGAGATAATCGAATAGTGAATAATTTCGAAGCACCGCAAAAGGAGAGGAGCTGACGCGCAGTGTCACATCTCGTCATTCTCCACTAATGTGTCGAGTACGACGGGAATTTGTGGCATCAATGTAGAATCGAGATTCTACTCGAGGTTCTACCCGCGATTGTCCCGCGAGTCTCGCGATCGGTTGGCTCGTGAGGCAATTTGAGCGCGTTGATTTTGGGGCCGTAACGACGGAAATAATTGGATGATAAATAATTGCGAAGCGTCGCGGACGGAGGGTTGCCTCCGCAGTGTTACATCTCGTCACTCCCCACTGGTGTGTGGAGTTTGACGGATATTTGCCGCGCGTGTGTGCGGAATCTGAATTTCTGCCGGAGCTTTTCCGCGCGACATTATTTCGCGCGACATTATTTCGCGCGATCGATTTGCTCGCGAGTCAGTTCGAACGCGCATTCATTTCGCGCGATCGTCGCGTTCTCTGCTTTCTCATATCGCATGTGATATTTCACGCGAGTCGCGAATACGTTCTAGAAGCGCACTTTTTGGTGCCACGATAAACATTTGTCGAACGAACTCGCCGCGTTTGTCTTTGGCTAGTCGATGTCGAGAGTTTCGTCGATTCGAACTCGGCAAACGTCCTTAAAGCATGAACGTTGACCGTTCATCGAATGTGGGACGACGCTAGACACTGTGGCGTCTGGCTGGACGTCGCTGGATTCGACTGGACCTCGATGGATCTTGGCTGGACTTCGATGGACCTCTCCACGCCGATTGGTGAGCGTGAAATCCAACGCTCGCAGAGCTTTATATCACGTAGTGCATGCGTAGTCGCGTTGGCTTGAGACGAAAACTTTGGGTAGTTAGACTATTTTTACTCCCGACTGCTGCCAACCGAAGGTTGTGCCATTTTTTCTATGCCATTTATATGCTATACTATATTCGTACTATGCTATATTATATTTATATGTTATGCTATGGCTATGTATGCCTTTTATTGACGCTATATTACGCCACATATATTATACTGTATATAAATGCTATTCTATTTATTACTATATAAACTATATAATACTGCTTGAATATATCCGCGTACGTTTCCGAACAATTTAGCACGCTCATACATAAAAGTGCGATACTTCCGTCCCATAACTCACGGACTATCGCGATCGTGACGTTCTGGTCTTGGTATCTTCGACTTCAATTAATTTCCCGAACACTCCGTGGAAAAATCACACGATGGTTTAGGAAAATATCCCGCGCTTGGAAATATGTCATTTTCGACGAAATATCATGTACACTCGACTGCTTTTTTTTATTATTCCGCGGACAGTGAACGGTCATAAATGTCATTACTTATTTTCCGCGCGAAACCACCGTCCCCTTCACCCCTCTTCACCCCCGCCCGCCGTCCCGAGCCACGCGCTGTTGCACCCACTAATTTCGTGCATATTGCACTTTTTCAAATTTTTAATCCCACATTGGAAATCGAAAAGGCAATTTGTAGAAATAGTAATTACTCGAAATGCCATTTAAATCTCCGAATGTAAAACCGCGATCTTTGTGGCCGCAGTTGTTCTCTGCTGTTATCGCTCCGAATATATTGCGCGCGCGTTTTTGCGTTTACAGTTTTTTTTTTTCCCCTCCTGTAACGACGTACTTTTGTATTTACAAACGGGCCAACAGCCGTAATCAACTTTCTGCCTTCCGGCAATCGTCGGATGCGTGGAATTCGCGAAACGTTGTATTATCTCGCAAATATGATAAACGACCGGTTCACCGTAGCATGATAATATTTAATTGAATCCCCGCTGTGTGCGTTGTGTTACCGCCGGCCCGTCCATGCGCGCGCGCGCATGGGCTGCGCTTTGTTTAAATTTTAACGAGCCGCGCCGCAAGTGACCGCACGTGTCATCCGTAATTAATTTTTTGCCTTTCGGCAATTGCAATGTGCGCAATTCGCGAATCGTTGTAGAGAATTTTAAATATTATATTATCTCGCGTGTGCAGCGCGCTCGCTCGCTCCTGCGCTCGTGCGCGCGCGCGATGCATTGTAGCGGAATAATGTTTAATTGAATTTTCGACGAGGCCGCCTCCCATGTACCGGGAGCCGTCTCTAAATTTTAACGGCCCCCGCCGAATAGCCGTTCCTCCCCCTCTCTCTCTCTCGCTCTCTTCTGCGCGCCCACGTGTCGACATAATAGTCGGGGATGATTGTCGACGGAGTGACAGAGACCGACAGTGATACATAACTTGATGTTTGGCAAGCGGTAAGGCAGAGGGGAGGGAGATCTGGCTGGCAGGTCGCGGAAAAGGGTCAATGGAATTCGCCCGGTGGTCTCGATCGGCATCGAGATCGCTAAAGTGCCAGCTGCAACGGCCTCGAGTCAGATTTAATCTCGCCGGGCCGTGCGTTGACTTGACAATGGCTCATTGTCAATTGACAATCGTCGATTCGACGCTCGCTCGCTCGCTCGCTCGTTCGCACACTCGAAGCTCAAGCGGTTAAATCGAATTACTCTTTGTGCCGTTACACGACGCGCGATCAGCGCTTAAAGGGTGGCCGAATACACACGGGAAACGTTTATATCTGTCTCTTTCTCTCTCTCTCTCTCTCTCTCTCTCTCTCTCTCTCTCTCTCCTCTTTCTCTCTCTTCCCTCCCCCTTGATCCTTCATCGGACTGTCTATCTGTCTACCTCGCGATATGTAATCGCGGGTGCGTGTTTGTCGATACTGTTCCCGGCCGAGGTCATTACGACACCGAATACCGGAAATGTCAGCGCGAATATTACGCGAGTGATATATAAATTACTCCTGTGTCTCTCTTTGTCTCTCTTTCCCGCGAGGGACTGCGCGAGCTCGCGAATTATTCGCAGCCGAAACAATTATAAAGCACATACTTTGGCGCGCGTCACGTTTTTACGATTAATTATCGCAGTTAATATATAAAATGGCGACCGATACGCGGCGACGGTCCTAAAAATTCCCCGATGTAATGTCGCGTTAATTTCGCGGCGTATCGTGAAAGAGAGACAGAGAGAGAGAGAGAGAGAGAGAGAGAGAGAGAGAGAGAGAGGGAAAAAAGAAATGCGATGTTTCAGTACGACGTGCCGTTATTGAGTCGTAACGCGGCTATGACCGATGAGCGCAGGCCGTCGGAACCGCGAAGGGGGGTCCGTCGTCGTCGTCGTCCTTCTCCTCCTCCATCTCCTCCACCTTCTGCGCCGTCCCGCGGCACCTGACTTTGCTACCTGCGGCGCGCGTTCTGACAGCGGGTTCCCGAAAGTAAGTTGTAACTCGTAAATCCCGAAGTCGACTAACAAATGTCGAGACCCTCGCGCACACGGCCGCGCGCGTTCCGTCGGGCCGGTTTTTACGAGAGCGCGCGAGCGCGCGCCTCAGTCTCTGATTTAAAACGCGACAGTGTGTGGGCCCGGAGAATTGCGCACCATTAGTACACCGGGAGAAAGAACTACAATCGCGTGGTAGCGGAGTTGTAGTCGGGCTAGCCATTTTTCTAGTAACTGTTGTTACACAGGTTGTCCCACCTCGATTTCACTCGTGAGAACGCAGGACGAATTGAGATGAGCAAAATAATCCAACTTTGCGAAAATCGCAGTAATGATCGAGATATCAATTGTAGAAGACTTGTGAATGATGACGCTCGATATGGTAGATCAGCTGTAATGACAATTGCTTGTAGAGTAAGGGAAAATTGAACAAGAAATCTCTCTGCCATTTTGCAAATGATCCTGTGGATTTTAATTAAAGAAGATTAGTGCATTATCACGCGAAACCGTGCAATAATTTTCTTTAATAAATAATTAAAAATCTATATAGTTATGACAATTGCTTGTAGAGTAAGGGAAAATTGAACAAGAAATCTCTCTGCCATTTTGCAAATGATCCTGTGGATTTTAATTAAAGAAGATTAGTGCATTATCACGCGAAACCGTGCAATAATTTTCTTTAATAAATAATTAAAAATCTATATAGTTATGACAATTGCTTGTAGAGTAAGGGAAAATTGAACAAGAAATCTCTCTGCCATTTTGCAAATGATCCTGTGGATTTTAATTAAAGAAGATTAGTGCATTATCACGCGAAACCGTGCAATAATTTTCTTTAATAAATAATTAAAAATCTATATAGTTATGACAATTGCTTGTAGAGTAAGGGAAAATTGAACAAGAAATCTCTCTGCCATTTTGCAAATGATCCTGTGGATTTTAATTAAAGAAGATTAGTGCATTATCACGCGAAACCGTGCAATAATTTTCTTTAATAAATAATTAAAAATCTATATAGTTACTTGCAAAATAATACAGGATTTTTTGCTCAGTTTTATCTGATGTATAAGCATACAGTGGCATGAGTATTGCCACTGCTACTTGTTAGAACTATAAAAAGGTACAGGATGAAATTATACAGAATTCAATTATTGACATCTCCTTAGGGACTCTAAAAAGGAAACCTGGTTCCTCACATACGACTAGAATTGCAGTTAAACTTCTTACTTTGCACTCAATGATTCTACAACAGAACTTTACAGTTAAAAGTACGTGGATAAACGTTGCTCAAGGAAGCATAAAAATTTCCCTATAGTGTCAATGACTTAAGCTTAATCTACAATGTGCTCTTTGCTTTCCTCTGCCTTTTTCTGGCTGAAGTCTTAAAGTTTGAGTTGGAAGGAGATAATGAGAAAGAAACAGGAAGCAAAGAACACATTGTAGATTGAGTTTAAGGGAGATTAATAATCGGGTATACCCTGACTATGATATCTGTGAGATAAAGCATCGTTTTCTCTCAGTGCGATAGTCGGTCTCTCTCGATCGAAACGACGCATCGCGAAATTCGACAGATCGTGCGTAACTTTTGCGCGCGCGCGCCGTGGCTATACATCTCTGATAAATATTTCACGGCCGGCGTAGCATACAAATTTGGACTTTCTCCAGGGCGTGCGCACGCGCGCTTGGAAATCGCGCTTTCAATTCGGTACGTAATTAATATAACAGCCGCGTGATTTATCGGGCCCGGTTGGCAGAGAGAGGCAATGGGGGGGAGGGCCGCCACAATGCCGGGCGACGGGTACGTCATATAAATATATTTATATCCATTATATCGACGTATATATCGGGTGGACACGGGCGCATCTGTATTCCGGCAGCGCGCCGCAAAAATACGACCCTAAAATTGTTAATGGACTTTCCGTGTTTACAGTGACGGCGACGCGGTTTCGGCGCGGTTACGTTTTCGCCGTGTTCGCGCCACCGCCGACGAATCTCCGCGCGACGTTCTCGCTCCGCTAAGAAACAGAGGCACGTCTCCCCACGAGGTCGCCTCGTGGAGGAGGACGACGACCGACGCGAGAAAGAATCCGGGCCGCTCGCTCGGAAATATATGACACGTGATATTTGAATCGATATCCGTGTTTCCTTAATGACCGCTGTAATTCAAAGCGCTCGCCATCCATGAATCCGTGAAGCGGCTAATCCTGTTAGTCCCTTTCCCCACCCTCCCGTAATAGAATTGAAAAAATGACCGAGCCCGGCTATCTCGCGTATCTCTTCTGCGTTTCAGCTGGATGTAAAGGTAATGGTAACTCGTGTGCCCAAGAGAGAGAGAGAGAGAAAGAGAGAGACACAGACACATTTATTTCGTGTTCTGGAAAAATTCCTCTCAATCATATGCAAAAGAGAATACGTAAAACTTTAAATTTAAAATTATAGATTAAATTACACACTTAACAAATTGGCCAAATTGTAATTTTTAAACTAGTGTAAAAAAAAATTATAATGTTTTGATGTGTCTGGGAAACATCTTACTTGATTCTTACTTTCTTTGATTAGAAATCAAAAACGTCAAGTAAACATAGCAGTCAGATAAGGACAATGCGTGAGACCTATAAGCAGAGAGAGAGAGAGAGAGAGAGAGAGAGGAGAGAAAGAGTGAGGCGGAGAGAAAAAGACGCGAAACAGAGCGCGCCGTATAATCGAGTATAAATAACGGTAATTACAACCGCGCGCGAAAATAATGTTAACGCGTTTCGCCGCGGTGGAACGGTCGTGGGAGTATCAATAATTTTCAATTAATATTTTGCCGGGCGTGCTCGCGTGCGTGCGTGCGTGCGCGCGCGCGTCATGTTTTGCTTTAACGCGTATTTATGTTTCGCCGGCCGACGGCCGCGGCGGCGGCGTAAATGAACGTAAAATAATATCGCGTTATTCGTAAAAATATGAAAAAAAAACATATGTGCGCGCGCGCGTCCACAGCCGGCTTTTATCTCTGCCTTCGGGTACTGGCCGCGGCGCCTCGATATCAGGTATCGGCCGAGCTCCGGGAATATCTGATATTCGCAAGCGCGGTGGAGGCTGAAAAATTCCGATACTTTGGCGAAAAGTACGTAGAGCTGAAAGTTTTATATATATATATATATATATATATATACACCAGGTTTATAATCGAAAGAGATAATTATAAAGCCGTACTAATGTTGTAAGCGGCCCAAGGGGGTCAGGGTGACTGGCAAGAGAGTGGAAAGAGAGAGGAAAAGAAGAAGAAGGATGGCAGAGCGACCACATGGTCGTTGGTCCGTGAACAGCGGCTGATACGTTTTAGCGGGCTTTCATTACGCGTATAATTATTTCCGCTTTACATTTAGTGATACTCCGACGTCTCTTTTAATCGATACGACTGACCTCTCGACGCGGCCAATACGCTGTTTTTCCACGTTTCCGCTGTACGTTACGATGTGGAGAGGAGGACGGATCTCTTGGCGAGCGTTTGACAGAGTGCAAAATTAAATTAACGTTTGCGTTGGCGGGATAAATTCGCGAGCAGGGAGTGTGACAGAGAGAGAGAGAGAGAGAGAGAGAGAGAAAGAAAGAGACACACACACAGAGATGGACGTTGTAATAAATTGTAATACGTGTATTTTAAAGATACACTTCCGGTCTTTTTTGCACGGTGGCGCGGTTGCTGATAAACATTTAATTAAAATAATATTCGCGCATGAGCGCAATCATAATCCTCTTTCACTCTTTTAATTATAGCAAATGTGGAATACAAGCGCGGCGCTTGTTTTCCACTCATTACGAATGCAAGTAGCGGGGAGCGCGGTTAGCGCGCTGTTATTCAATCAGTCAGCTTTCCCAGCCGCGCGTGGCCCGCGTTTATCTCGCGAGCCATGAGGCGTGTGAAGTTTCCAAATTAGCCCCAAGCATTTCTCGATCGCTCGCTCGCGCTTTTCACGCCGGAACGGTCGATTCGTCCGCTCGCGTCGCTCTTCGCTCCCGCGGGAGGAAACGGTTCGCGAAGCTGTTTATGCGCTTACGTTCAGCTCTTCCCTTTTCATGGCCGATCCTCGGCAGCGGCTTTCCCCAAGACACATCCATACATAAATCGCGATTGTAAACGCGAAATCCGAACTCGAGCTAAAGGTTTGATTGTTACGTCGCTTCAGGCCAGTAGCGATCAAATTGCAAGACTTCTACCTCCATGAAATTTAGTATATCCAATAGAAAATTTTCCCTTCTGATAATTACTAAGAACAACGAGCGCAGCCAAATTTAGTCCCACATTTTGTGGCATTTGAAATATTAAATTGCTTTTTGACGAAATTGTAGCTATTCATGAGTAGATTAAAGGCATATAAGTATCAAAACGATACGCGCATCACCATTTGGGTGAAAGTGACTCAAGAAAATACATAAATGTGTCTGTCAAAATAGATGATATTGTTAGGACTCCTATACAAAACGTATAGGAAACACGTAAAAGATGTAAGGAATGAGAAAGATAAGTCTTTATCAATATAATAATACGGATTAGAAATGTTAATAATTATTAATATTTATTAGGGTGACTTTTTTGTCAAACTCCGATTAACTTAATCGTGGATTAACCCTTTGGAACACAGTGATTTCACCATAAGGTTATCTATTAGAACCAAATCATTCAGACATCGTCATCTTGCAACGAAACGACCGCTCAGCTTGTGCATAGTAATATATTCTACGGATTTTTTGTGTACTCGCTTCAGTGTTTGCGGTGAAATCACTCTTATCCTATAAAAATAGGAAAATCGAAGATAGTAATTTCAAGAGGAATGATCTTTTGGATTGTCATTCTAGATATGTGACGTGAATATTTTATTAGAATTCGAATTTTGAAGGTCCTGTGCTTCAAAGAGCTAATTTCGTTGTGACCAGCAAGTAGCTGTTGGCCGATTCAGCTTTAGATTACACTCACTATTTCCGATCACTGCAATTTCTCCGTGAAGAAGCTCGCGTTCGCTCTCGTGCCCGCGCAAATTTTCGTTATTCATCGCGCCTTGCCGCGGTCCAGAGTTCACGGGGGCCGGCGGAACTCACCCCCTGCCCGGCACCGCTCGCGCACCGCAGCCGGATATATAACTGACCCGGGCCCCGTCCGTCAAGCGTCCGCAGCGGAGTCCGCAACGCGGTATTGTCGTAAATAATGAGCGAGCCTCGGTATTTGTTTATTCAGGGGGCACTCAACGCGCCGGTTCCCCTCCCTACTCACCTCCTCCTGCTCTTCCTCCTGCTGCTGCTGCTGTTGTTGCTGCTGCCACGCCGTTCACCCTCGCGTGCGCGGCTTCGTTCGACCCTCGTGGCGGCCGACGTCCCGATGGTCGAACTGCAGCGCAGTAGATCGTCGTCATTATTTACGAGGCCACAATTAGCCGGGCCGCGAGAGCATCTATCCTTCGCACCCGAGCAGGCTTAATAATTCAATTAGATGACGGGCAGGTGAGACGACCGCGACGCGTCGATCGTCGCCGCTCGTTGCTCTGACGACCGACGTGTTGACGTGATCTTCCCCTCCTTTCTCCTCTTCTCTCTCTCTTTTTCTCTCTCTCGCATAAAGAGTTTAATTCGTTACACGTCTGGCAAATGCGCGCGCCCGGCGATTTCATGAAAAAATCGATCAGTCAGATAGAGATATAGATGGTTAGAGGCAGACAGGAGGAGGAAGAGAAAGAACAACAGAGAGAGAGAGAGAGGTAAGCGCGGCGGCTCCTATGAAACATTCAGGACGAAAATCGATGGAGCTGTCCCCGTCTAGCGCGATGTCGAACTGAGCTTTTTATCGGGCGGATGACTCTGTCAGGTCGAATAATATTGGCTCGCATCGATACGCGCGCAGCGCAGCCCTTAGACTGCGCATTCTCGTCGACCGCTTAAAAAATTCACGGGGCCGGAACGCGGACGAACAAACGGTGAAAAAAATGCGCCGCGCCGTCGACCGCGCGTTCGCACATTTCACGTTTTGACGATGGGCTTGTATAAACGGTCGCGAGAATGGTCGTGGAAATGTCGCGCGGGTCGCTGAAAATTTCGTTCCGCCGCCGCGCCAGGGTATATTCCGCGTCTCCGCGTTTGAAATCGCGTCGATAATGATCGAGCGGGATTCACGGGCTTCACATTGACTACACTTGACGTTTCTTTTGTGACTACCTTTGCCCCCGCCCCCTCTTCTCTCTCCCTCACACTTTCCGTCCCGTTTTATGTATAATCCGAGATTTTTGTTGAACCGGTGGACGTTACGCTGTGCGTACACTCAGAGGAGAGAGAGAGAGAGAAAGAAAGATAGAGAGAGAAAGACATGACGACACAGTGACGTCGAGGAACAATAATTATTCCACCTGTCAGTCGGGGAGGAATTAAAATCCACGACAGATGTCGTGATATTCCCGATATCAGGAAGGCACGAGTGGGCGATTAAGAAAATTCCATTTGCCGCGCTCGATATTTTACGACGAATAAAACGCGAACTCGCAGGATTAAAACGCGGAGAATGAGATAGGCGGAGAGGCTCGTTGAATCTTTTATTTTGCCGCAGTCAGCCGGAGCTTGATATGTCCATTACGCTCGGTGGATCTTATTAATTAAATCACACGCTATGTGTGCATATGTGTGTGTAATAAACGTTATTATTGAGAAGTAGGTATCGATAGCTCACTGTCGTCGTGAGAGTGAATATCTCGAGTGTTTCAGGCATGGTCGTTGTGAGTTGTTCGCTCACGCTGTTAATTAATTTACTGTTATAAACGGATAATCCATTTGACTACCAAGAGAAAGTCAAAGTAAATGATGAAGAGAAACAGGAAAGAGAAGAGAAAAAAAGAAGACAATAAAAAGAGAAAGAAAAAGATAAAAATACTCGATAAATACAAATTGATGATTGCAGATTTATGAATGTTAGTAGACAGTTTATATAGACAGTTATTATTTACTAATGGTTTTTTACTTACACTGAGAGAAAAAAAATATTATAGTTGATCTAATTAAGATTATAGTTATTTTTTGCTCCAATTAAATTTTTTCTAGTAAAATAGTAGTAGTAACATGCACATTAAATTATTATCACTAGTATTATAATAGAATTTAATGAAAAGATAGTTTTTAAACTATAATTTATAGTAATTATTTCTCTATCTGATTATAATTATAAATACTATTTTTTTTTCTTAGTGCACAGTATCTATTATCAACTGACAGTCTATTTCTGCGCACTGCCAGAAACATAGTAAAATTGAAGAGAATTTATATGAAAAGTAGCTATAAAATACTCTCTCTGTATAATAAACATATCAATAAACCAATCAGTTTATCTATCTACCTATA
Organism: Odontomachus brunneus; assembly: GCF_010583005.1. Lineage (NCBI taxonomy): Eukaryota > Metazoa > Arthropoda > Insecta > Hymenoptera > Formicidae > Odontomachus > Odontomachus brunneus. The sequence continues at coordinate 1,452,898 of NW_022639541.1, forward strand.
AATAATTATTGTTAGGTATGCTATTAAGTACTTTAATCCTATATGAAAACGCGCGTCACGCCGTCTCGCATATGATCCGACGCATTAAATCACGCGCGAGGATATTTTTATCAAGAAATATCGATGTTTGCCGAATCTTTCAACAGAAGTCGTAGATAAAGCGTGGTTTATGGTCCACATAAATTTCTCGACTGGTTTTCAATTTGTTTCGCGTCGGTCGAAATTTTCCGGAGTGCGTGCGCGCAGTTCGCGAACAACGGGGTGAAGTAATGGTAGAGAGGGTAGGGGGTGAAAAACACGCGGCAGATCGGAGACACCGCGTGGTCCGGTGTTGTATGAAAGCCGCGTGTGCGTGCAAATTACGATCGCCCGGATCGACCGTCCGTCATCGATGGCGTGAGTTCGCGAGCCGGAGGAACCGGCGAAGGGATGGAACGAGACGACGGACGGCGGAGGTGGTGGTGGAGGTGATGCTCGCGACGGACAAGTCGAGGGAAATTCCCGCGAAACTTGCGGCGACGAGTCGTCCGCAGGAGTTTCAGGGCTGGGAACTTTCGGTCCTGTCGGCTTCGGTCGTCACGTGATGGTCCGAACTTTCGACTGCAAGCGGCGCCGCGCCGCTAGAATAATCGGTTTTCCACCTACGGCCAGTCGCCGGTCCGTGAAATCGTAGATACAGCGCGGCCGGGAACGCCGGCGATCTCGCTTTTGCGCGACGGAACTGCGCAAATTTCTGTTTTTCTCCCGTCTTTCCCGTCTTCTTCGTTTTCTCTTGATTTTTTCATAGCTAAGGTAAACGCAGGATCCTATCATCGAATGCGCGGAATGGATTATAGCAGCGTGGTAGTCTGTTACTTCATATTACGCGATTATCGTATCTATTCTCTAAAGAACCACAAAGTGTCTATAGGCCACTAGCTCAGATTCATAATCAAACGCATTTTTTATTAGGCTTAAATAAAGTTTATGATGCGTAGATTAAATATGTACATGCCGAAGTGGTCGGATCTTAGGTGTGTGTGTGTGTGTGTTGTGTGTTACAGAGATATGCTCATTGAAAATTTCACTTTCACGAGATGGTACTTATGTTTTCCGCGTTGAATGAATAAAGCCACGCTTATTGCGCACCAAACCTTTGTATCTCTTATCTTCATTACCTTGATGAATACAGGTCGATCTAATTCGAAAGAAACTGCACTTTCCTCTCGCGGAAACATAGCGCCATCTGATGAAAGTGGAATTTTCAATGGATCAAATCTCTGGAACCTGATGTTCGTCCACAATGGCACTTGCATATTTATAATCTATGCATCATAAACTTTATTTTGAGTTTCAAAATGGTTTCAAAACTTTCTGAGTCACTCTCTCTCTTGGCAGCACTCTTTGTTGATGTAAAGTCTCATTTAAAACGAGAAAATTGACTTGCAAATTTGCACCAAGCGAAAACATTGTCGCTCAGATTCGTAAGAGTGAATGTTTCACACAAGCTTTGGGGTGGATTCTGACACCGTACTAGTGAATGTTTTAATCGATTAAAGTGAATTTGTTCCTGTGGCGATGCAATACATATGAGATTCACTCTTCAGTTTCGAGTGACAGTATTCACTCGACGATTCATAGCAGGGAATTCATTCGATATGAATGAGGAGTCACTTGAATTCGAGTGATTCGCTTGTCATTCTATTTTTCGAGCGAAATTTCACTCCAAAGAATTTAGAAAGTGTATTAATATGGTAATAGCTGATGAGTGAATGAAATTCGTATTTATGGCATCGAAAACAGGTGAAGAAATTGCTACTGAATTGCTACTTCCCAGTGCGGTTTTTAGATGATTTTTACATTTTTTAAACTAGAAGTTCATATGTGTCAAAGAGCAGATTGATAAGACATATATAATCTCCGCCACGCTACTATAGTGAATTCCCGGTTTGCAAGGGGTTAACAATGATAAGCCATGTGCTGGCTGCCAATGCAAGTTGTAGAAAACCGTCGTAGCCACGTTTCGTTCGGAAAAGTGTCGCTTAGCGAGAATCCATTGTAACAATGCATAGTAGTGCGAAGGTTGATCGCGCAGCCACGACTATGACCTGTCGCGCGAATAACGGAGGAAGACGGGTCCACGTTCGCGGTAAACGTCTCCCGATACGTCGAGCGGCCGTACCGCTGTCGTAACCTGGTCTCATAAAACCGTAACTCCGTCCCCCAGCATCCGCTGCATGCCCGTGGAAAATGTCGCTCGGTCTGGAGATTGTGTACTGTTAAGCGGAATGCCTGACTAGGAACGAGCGTACGCGAGCGAGACAGGCCATCGTCTCCTGTCTCATTCCGTCGACCGCTCGGGTGACACGAGGTCCTCAAGACGCGACCTTGTGAGTCACCGCCGATAAATTTTTCAGCCACGACCTCGATTTACGTAAGATCGTTACGAAGGATTTCGTGCGCTCGGGGATAGGCGGCCAGACGAACGTGCGGGATTTTGACGACGACGGGAAAGACCCAAATAGACTCACATGATGATCACGACGTGAGACCATCGCTGATGGACATTTGACAATTTTTTTATTGCATTTATGCAGAAAATATGTTGCGTTGAATTAATCGTTAAATGACGTCATATATATATAATGTGACCCAAAGAGTACGGCCAAGCTTAGCTTCATTTTGCAGCATTTGAAATACGGATTATAAATGCTAATAATTTCTCTTAATTTAGGATGACTGCTACTAAGCTGGGTGGGTGGCTTGGGTGGGCATTCCCAGTCGCAAAGTATCAAGGGGTTGAGTTGTAAGAGTAATTAGGGGGTGAGTTGTCTTTCTTTCTCAGAGGATGGAAGTTTTCTTTCTCTTTCTTTTGTTCTAAGCAACACTTTTGTAATGGAGACATAAATAACTTAATAACCTAAATAGACGAGAACAAATGTGATTTGTATCTCAGGCAATATATGTTTGTTAAAATGACAAATGATAAGAAGTGATTCGCGACTGTAACTATTTAATCTGATTCCCTAACGATTATTAAACAGCAAATGCTTTTGTTTCGATAACGAAGAGATTTTTCTCGGTGTACTGACTAGAACTCTGACCAGAGGAACTCTAGAATAGACCATCGCCACCCCTGCGTTTCTCAGAGAGGCGGACACGCGCTCCCATAGTAGGCCAGTGCGCGGGGAAACATAATTTTACATAATACCGCGTGGCTCACATAATTCCCGGGCTATCCCCTCACTTAAGCGCGGGGGCTTTCTTTCTTGGCGCGAGCAATTTACACCTCGTAGGAGCAACCTTGGCGCGAGCTCCCTTACCCTCCACCCCCGCGGCGTAGTTATAAATCCTCGTCATAACTTTACATTTGCGGCGATTTCAATCCCCATGGCGCGGCCGCGTTAATTCGTAATTATTATTAACGATCCTAGGGGACTCCTGTCGTAACCGCCCCCGTCGGCCCCTCAACCACCTCCCTTTCGCCGAGACGCTTTTCGATTTCCATCTTGCGCGTATACGTGCGTTGCGCGCATTATTACCGCATCGTGCGCGTGTCGGGTTCGCGGGAGCGATGAGGGAGAACGAGATAGAGAGAGGGAGAGGAAGAGAGAGAATAAAGAGCCCAAGAACCGAGCCATTATTCCAACGCGCCTTTGGTCCGCTGCGATTGCAATATTTATTAGCGAAACGTAGGCAGGAGGGCACCCGGGGCGCGCTAGTTGGAGGTCCACGGAGACTTTCGGAAAGACAAATAGTTACCTCGAGCAGTTAATAATCGGGAGAGGCCGCGCAGGCTTCCCTGACTTTGCAGCGCGCTTGCTGGCTATTTAATTTTCATTTTAACTCTCTCCGTTCAGAAATTGATGCCCGGTCACGGATAATTCCGGATTTGTCGAGCGTGCTGACGAATCATCGACGCGAATCGCCGGACTGAAGTTTGACAAATCGCGCTCGCGATGCGAGATATAGAAGAGAAACGAAAGAGAGAGAGAGAGAGAGAGAGAGGCAGTCATGAGATTGATCTGGATTTAAGATCGCGCTGCGCGAGATTGAAAAGAGAATCCCGAGAGATAAACAGTTCCGCCGTCGCCGCCGTCGCTGCCGCCGTTCTCCCGGTTAACATCACAATGAAGGCGAAACGAAAATTCTCACCGTGGCAGCGGCAGCAGCTCTGCCACGTCGAGCTTAAACGTAACGTTCAGTCGAGTTAACATAAAGTTGGTGGAATTAAGCTCTCAAGCGGCTCTGTTTCTCTCTCTTTCTCTCTCTCTCTCTCTCGTGCGTTTTCAATACTGATACGCGTACATAGGAAGCGTCATATCTCGGCGGCCTTCGGGGCGTTCCCTGATACTTTGATTGCCTTGCGTCTGTGCGATTTCATTCGCGTGTCCGCTGGCAACATGGAAAATGGAGAGATCCAACGCGGAGCTCCTCGGTCCCGGACAAGTTAATAATCTTTCTCTTTCCACGTCACTCGCAGAAATTCGCCGTATGGGGTTAGCGGGAATTTCTAACGTTATCTCATTAAAATTATGATCCCTTTAAAACCGCGCTACGTAAGTTGAAATTCGCGCTGCCGGGCCGGGACTGCAGGTATCGCTCGTTCGTTCCCGTTCTCGTTCCTGTTTTCCGTCGTTCTCCCTCTAATCGCCGCGGACATTTTCAATCGTCGCGATCGACGAATTGCACGTCGTCGTTACGTAAGAAATTATCCCTCGGGTGTCCAAGGCGGTAACTCTTTTTCGCGGAAACAGTCAATTTCGCGTATTTGGCGTCGAGCCACTATCGCGTCTATCTGTCGATAGAAAGATAATTAACACGCCGAACGCAGCGCACCGATTTCCTATCGATCGTCCAGAAGCTCGAGGCCAAAACCGCGCGATTTCTGTCAGGTGTGGAGAAAAATACGATTCTCCCGGCACGTGTCCCTCTTTCCGAGTGAAGTCTTCGTCAAAAAATTTGCTCGGGACGAATGAGTGTTTTATTTGACCACGGAATGAATTCTTAATCCATACAAATAAATGTTTCGTCTAGGTTAAACTTGCTCCACTGACAGCGGAATGCATCAGATTCGCTGGTCTACCTGGGATACAATTTTTCATTCGACGATTCAAAGCGGAAGAATTCACTCTATATGAATGAAAGGCACTCGACTTTGATTGACTCGACTGTCACTACCATTGTAGAGGGGAATTTTATTCGAACTTCATTTATAACATATATCTTTGACATATCTTTGGTCTTGTTCACTCGGAGAAATGTTTGATACTCGCGATCGTAATTGTTTAATATTGATCGTAATGAAATAATTATATCCAGGAAGATCATTTTTGTGTGACAACAACTTTACATACATTACTTTCTTGTTGAAATAAGAAGCAAAGTGTAATTTGCGTGCATAAACTTAGCACGAACATCTTGCAGTCGGTTAAAACTGGCCAGATGCTCGCATTCTATAAAAAAAAGAAATATGGTTTTGACGCGGAAGATTACTACGCGGAGAGAATTTTATAGTAAGAATTACTAAATTCGCTGGACTCGATTAATTCTCTCTTACGCGTTAATTAACGAGACATGTGGATGCGGTAGCACCGCGGCGGTCTACGCATCAACTTCGCCGTTGTTTTCCCATTGTTGCTCGTGGCGCGGTGTCTTCCCTAATTGCGTCCAGCGGGACGTCGAGACACGCGAGCAGCGAACTATCGGACGTCGCCGCTGCTGCAACGGCGGCCAAGTGCGTTTTCGCCCGTTCGCGCGCGCGCACGTGGCTGTCGTCGCGCGCGAGCAGGTTGCATGAATTCGGCACGTGCTCGGCGGAAGTGCGCCGATCGACTCCGCTTGATGTCGCCGCCCGGAAGAGCCGTCGGCCCAAGGAGCGAGGATAACACCCCCGCCGGCGAGAATGGGATTATATCGCGCGAAATTAGATTAATCGCGGTTCGACGAGTAACCCTTTGGTAAACGTCCATCCAAAGGTTGCCTTCTCGAGCGTTTCGACATTTCACCAAGCAAATGTCAACTCGGTTAGCTCGTAACAATAAAACTGCGCCGCATCGATCACATGGGCTACAAGTGATTGTCGACAAGTAGATTCTTTTCACTTGGCTTGAGTTCGATACATTGACAATGAACACTGCTGACATGGCCAGAGCAATTTTGATTCGTACTTACCCTATTTCTTTCAGTTCTTTTATGAAAGAAAAAACGTGAAAATATTTATTTTTCTATATAGGGCTTAGTTTCTATATAGGTCTTAATTTGTCCACTAGAGGGGGCCAAAGTTAGAAAAAGCGTTCCCTTATAACCTGTGTTGAGTAATAATTCAAATGGAAGATCTCGTCAAGTAGATTCAGGACATGTATTTTTATATATTTATGGTTTATAGTTCATGAGACAGAGAGCGTTATAGATCGATCATTTATATGTAAATGTGTATTGATAGATCATTTTGTATTATCTAGAGTGCACTACAGAAAGATGAATCTACTTGACGAGACTTTTTGCTTGAGCTGTTCAATATATTCTCATTTAGGTGGATACTATGAATGAAATATTTATTTAAATCTGAATTATTTATATATATTTCGCGTTAGCGTAGAGAGCACTATTTCGGATACCTTTTTAAAGTTTTCTAAAGAAATATTCGCCTTTGAAAAGGTTTATTTTCGAAAATTACGTCAGATATGCTTATTTCGTTCTGTATCGTTTCCGGGGTGACAACTCGTGTTTTTGTGACTCTGTAGCACACCCAGTACCTTGAAAATATTTTGTCAACATCCCAGAATCACACCCATAACGTTAGATTTGTCATAGTAGCACATACGGGTCCTCGCTCATGCACAGTTGTACTTATTCTGCGCATAGGCCGAAAGTAGGCTGGGTTGTGCTAGGCTATAAGTTATTTCGCGTTAGCATAGAGAGCACTATTTCGGATAGTTTTTTAGGGTTTTCTAAAGAAACATTCGCCTTTGAAAAGGTCTATTTTCGAAAATTAAGTCAGATATGCTTATTTCGTTCTGTATCGTTTCCAGGGTGACAACGCGTATTTGTGTGATTCTGTAGCACACCCAGTACCTTGAAAATATTTTCTCAACATCCTAGAATCACACCCCTAACGTTAGATTATGGTGTGCCAAGTCTTGGCACACCATATTTCAAAGTGTGCCATTTTTTTTGCAGT